>NC_059340.1:5574444-5886666 GCF_018350155.1 Leopardus geoffroyi
GGGCAGAGAGAGAGGGAGACACAGAACCTGAAGCAGGCTCCAGGCTCTGAGCTGTCAGCACAGAACCCAACACGGGTTCAAACCCATGAACTGGGAGATCGTGACCTGAACTGAAGCCGGATGCCCAACTGACTGAGCCACCCAGGCGCCCCTGTTCATATGGATTAAACAGAAAATAAAAGGGCATTTCTAGTGCTTTGCAAATTCTAAATATTTTACAAGAATTTTATCAAATGTCAGGGCACCTGGGTGGCTCAGTCGCTTAAGAGTCTGACTCTTGTTTTCGGCTCAGGTCATCATCTCACAGTTTCATGAGTTTGAGCCCGTGTTGGGCTCTGTGCTGTCTGTGGAGACCGCTTGGAATTCTCCCTCTCTCTTTGCCCCTTTCACATTCACACCCTATCTCTCTCAAAATAAACAAATTTTAAAAAAGAGTTTTATCAAATGGTAAGTCATATTACATCAGTTATTTTTATTTTCTAAGAAGCAAACTATATTTTTTGAATACCTTTTAATCAGAGAAGTTCCACCATTGCTAGGCATTTCTCCTTTACATTTTCAGTGACTTTCAGTGGCAACAAAACTTTTACATCCTCCATAGGTGTTACCCCAACATAAGAACAGTAAGATAGGGGCGCCTGGGTGGCGCAGTCGGTTAAGCGTCCGACTTCAGCCAGGTCACGATCTCGCGGTCCGTGAGTTCGAGCCCCGCGTCGGGCTCTGGGCTGATGGCTCAGAGCCTGGAGCCTGTTTCCGATTCTGTGTCTCCCTCTCTCTCTGCCCCTCCCCCGTTCATGCTCTGTCTCTCTCTGTCCCAAAAATAAATAAACGTTGAAAAAAAAAAAAAAAAAAAAAAAGAACAGTAAGATAATAATAAAACCCTTATTAGAGAGAATCCTTCATGAATGAGAATCCAGAGGCACAATAATAGCAGCAGTAGAACCAGACCTTCAAGAACTCGAAATAATGGAATTACTGCATAGATAATAAAAGAAATCAAAACATAAAAACAAAACCCAAATTAAAAGTTAGTTTCCAGGGTGCCTGAGTGGCTCAGTCAGTTAAGCATACAGCTCTTGATTTCAGCTCAGGTCATGATCTCATGATTGGTAAGGCCCGCAATGACCTCGAGGAGTCTGCTTGGGATTCTCTCTCTCTCTCTCTCTCTCTCTGCTCCCCCCTTGCTTGCACGTGCATGAACGTGCATGCTCTCTCTCCAATAAACTTAAAAAAAATTTGCAAAATCAATAAAAAGACAACCCAATTAAAAATGGGCAAAGGATCTGAATAGATACATTTCCCAAGAAGATATGCAATAGCCAATAAGAATGTGAAAAGATGCTCAACATTATAAGTCACGAGGGAAATGTAAATCAAAACCCAAGTGAGATATTACTTCACACTCACTAGGACGGCTATCATCAAAAAGACAGTAAGTGTTGATAGGGATGTAGAGAAATCGGAACTCTCACACACTGCTTATGGGAATGTAAAATGGTGCATTAATTTTGAAAAGCAGCTTGGCACCTCTTCAAGAAAAGTTAAATTTAGAGTTATCATAATATGAGCCAGGAATTACACTAAGTGTACACCGATGAGAAAGAAAAAGATAATACATACACACAAAATTTGTACACAAATGTTCATAGTAGCATTATTTCTAATAGTTTAAGGTAGAAACAACCCAACTGTCCATCAACTGATAAATGGATAAACAAAACATTGTATATCTATATAATATCATCCATCCATAAATAGAAAGTACTCATACATGCTACAATGTGAATCTTGAAATTATACTAAGTGAAAGAAAGTAGTCTCAAAAGATGACATATGGTAGGATTCCATTTATATGAAACTGTTCGATATAACCACATCTGTAGAGATAAAATATATGAATCATTTCATATGGCTGGAGTTGAGGGTAAATGGGAAGTGGACTGCTAATGGTACAGGATTTCTTTTTGGGGTGATGAAAATGTTCTAAAGTTAACTATGGTGATAATTTAAAACTTTGTGACTATACTAAAATCCACTGAACTGTGCACACTATAAATGGATGGACCGTATTCTATGTTAATTATATCTCAATAAAGCAGTTATAAAAAATATGACAAAAGTTAATTTGCAGATTTCAAAAAAAATGAAATAGAACTTAATACTGATGAAAAATAGTCACTGAAACTGAAAACTCAATGGAACCAATTAGAAAATAAAAAGTTTAAAGCCATTTAAAAGAGCAAAACACACCATAAATATCTAATAATGCATATATAAAAATGTGTGTGAGACTTCTACAATTAAAAACAAAAAAAGTGACAGAAATTAAAGAAGCCCAAAGTAAATTTTTAAAAACTGCCATATTTGTGGATTAGAAATTCAGTATTGCTAAGATGTCAATCCTTCCTAAATCTATCTACAGAGTCAATCTGTAGTCCAAATTCCAGGAGATTGTTTTTTCGTGGAACTTGACAAGCTGATTCTAAAATATATGTAAATGCAAAAGTCCAACAACAGTCAAGATGCCCTTGAGTAAGAGCGTCGATTTGTTCTATCTGAGGTCTACTTCTAGCTATCAGGATGCATTCTAAAGTCACAGAGATGAAGACAGTGTGGCATTCGGGCAGCAAAGTGCAGGAGATGCGTTGCCTCCTTGTTTCCCTGGTGATAAACCCATGTGACATGTTACAAAAATGGGTAATTTAAAGTGGAAGTGCAGCAAAGAAATGAAAAACAGTAACAACAAAGTAAACGGAGTTCGAGAAGTAGCTGCCTATGGGCATGTGGACACCGTGGCCCTTGGAGAGACCCTGGACGTGCAGCCACAAGAACTGGGTGAAGCCTGAACTTACAACATAACCGAGCAAAGTGATTGTGACAAAAAATAAAATGAGGAGGTTTCAGAGAAAGCAATGCCAGCAGAAAACCGCATGTTAAAAGAACTCTAGAGGGTATCTGGTCACATTGAAGTCACAAAGGATAAAATATTGGAAGTTGATGCAGGGTTAGGAAGGAGCAGAACAATCCATAAAAGCTTAGAGAAGATGTCTACTCTGTATCTTGAGTTATAGGGGAAGGAGACAAGTGCCATTGAGACCACCCAAGTTTTTTACAATAAAAATGCTTCCATTGTCAGTGTTTCTAATACTTTAATGTGTGCAACATAAATACTAGTTTAACTCTTTTTTCCACTTCCCTATACATTTGTAACTGAGAATAAGAGAATTTTGAGGATTTTGACAATTTTGTTTTCTTTTTTTTCCTTTTTTTTAGAGAGAAAGAGCGAGAGACCATGTGCACAAGCAAAGGAGAGGGGCAGAGGGAGAGAGAGAACTTAAACAGGAACCTTGTTCAGCATGAAGCCCAACACAGGGCTTGATTCCAACAACCCTGGAATCATGACCTGAGCTAAAATCAAGAGTCAGACACTCAACTGAGTCACTCAGGTGCTCCTTGACAAACGTTTTTCAAGGTCATGGCACAATCATATTTTCCCTGCTGATGATTAAGATGGCTTTCAATAGTTTTAACTTGCATGGTCATTTTTGTGGTCCTGCACTGCTGTGCAAAATGGGGACACCTGTATGTAAAATTAATGAATTAAATGTATCAGTTCAGAAATTAGAAAAAGAATAGCAGGGGTGCCTGGGTGGCTCAGTCAGTTGGGCATCCGACTTCGGCTCAGGTCACGATCTCACGGTCCATGAGTTTGAACCCTGCGTCAGGCTCTGTGCTGGCAGCTCGGAGCCTGGAGCCTGCTTCAGATTCTATGTCTCCCTCTCACTCTGCCCCTGCTCTGCTCATACTCTGTCTCTGTCTCTCAAAAAGTGAATAAATGTTAAAAAAAATATATATATTTAAAAAAAAGAAAAGAAAAAGAATAACAGAGTCATCCTAAAGACAGCATAAAGAAGAAAAGAAAAAGCAGAAATTCATAAAATAGAAAACAAAGATACAATGGAGAGAACTGAAAAACTGGTTCATGAATAATAATCAGGAATAATCAAGGAAATGCATATTCTTACAAACTTACATTACCTATTCTACAGGATAATGTCAATGAAAAAAAACCTGTACTCTTCTTGAGTTCTCAAATATGTGTGAATATATGAAGTGGCAACAGAGAAGCATCTTTCTGGTCTTTGAAACTACAGAATCTAGGAGGTATATTATCTCATTTCATCTTCCGACTACTCAAGAGATGTTGCCATCATCCCCTGTAGGCATGCCAACCTGCTCATAGTCATGAAGTGTTGCCCAAAGTAACACGAATTGATAGCAGCAAGGTAACAATATAAACTTTACTGAGCATCTCTTAGGTGTTGGGTAATAAGCTACCTGCCAGGGTCTCAAGGGAAGATACAATCTGGCCTGGCTTCCACATCCTAGGTAACTGGATCTTTCCTGTGCTTCGGCTGGGGTGGGAGGAAGCTCTATCACCCACGAAGCACCGATGCCACCTACCATGCACCCTAGGGATCACCAACTCTACAACCCCTGTTCTGTCTTGCCTGGCTGCAGAGCACATAGCTAGGGACACAGGACCCAATGTGGCTGCCCATGGAGGTTCTCTCTCACCTCCACGCAGAAATGACCACCAAGTTTACCCTTTAGGGCCTATCAGTCACATCAAGGAAACACTGGGTTACTGGGTTTTCAAGCAGGAAAAACTCATCCATGAGGCTCCTGAGGATGAGATGAGGCAATGTAAGAATAAGAATCAAGTGGCACACAGCAGGCACTTAACTGAGATCTGAGTTTCTATACAAAGCACAGCAGTACAAGCGCAAGTCAGGCAACACTTGTGAGAACAGCCATATATAATATATTGTATAACACCTATCACACACACACACACACACACACACACACACACACACACACACACAGTTAATTGCTCTGTAATTTCCATCCTTCCTAATCCCATAATGTAATACCTGGCATTTATGGTTAGCACCCCAGTGAAACCACCATTTCCAAGGGGGCCGGTGGCCTCTAATCAGCTCACTGCCAGCACCTCCACAGTTTTTGGCTATTCTGACACTCTGATTTCTGCAGATTGAAAAGGTCCCCATCATGGGGCTCCCATTTCCTTTCTTTTCAGTGGCCCCTTCTTGGCTGGCTCTTTCCAGTCCCCTCTGCCTTAGTGAGGCACAGTGTAAGCAGAGCAGAGGTGAAGAACTCAGATTCTACAGTTGGACCATCTAGGGCACACCTTTCACTTCTAGGTCTTACCTAAAAGTGGAAGTGCCTACACCCAGCTCATAGGACTGTGTAGAGAATGAGATGAAATAACACCCGTCAGGGGCTGCACCTTGTGTCTGGCAGGGCCAGTCCTTGATGTTCGCTGTGAGGCATGCTATAGAAGAGCATACTCACAGGAAGAAAAGACTAGAAAAGAGTATAGTGGTGACAAAGCAGGTGTATTAGAGTGGTAAAATTACAGGTGATTTTTTTTTCTCTAGTCACCCAGTTTTCAAAAATAAAGTGTGAGGTCATGCAGACAATTGAACAGAGAGAAAAGGAAGGAGAGAGAAGCAGAGGCAGAGAAAATGCACCAAAGAGTTCATGATTACAAGACACTGTAAAGGCTGAAAAGAAAAAGGGCAGAAAAACAGAAACTACCCCCACATCCTTAACCTTCCTCTGTGCTTGGAGTCCCACTTCCCAAATAGGAATAGAAGGCTGTGGGAAGGAAGACTGTGGTTTTCAGGAGAAAAAGCAAGTATCCAGGAAAAACAATCATAAAGTTTGAAGCACATACATGATAGTGAAACATCCCACATGGGAGAAAGACATTATCCGAACCAGAGACACTCATAGAATGCAGAAGCACTACGCAGTCTGAGGCACAGAGAAAGTGAGGACATTTGTGTAAGCCTTTTCCTTTCACTGAAAGTTGTTGAAACAAGACCTTTGATACCAGAACTGCCAGACATGGTGGTATCATCAGGTGTCCCCCCTGACAGCTCTGTCCTCTCCCCCTCAGAGGTATTCCTTAGCTAATGGTGCTGGGGAAAGCTCTCTGGCTGCAGAGTCATGGGACATGAGAGGGTGTGTGTGCTGGGGCTCCCAGGGAAAGATTTCCTCCTTTGTAAAGGGCATAGCTTAGAAGAAATTCTTCTTCCTGCTTTTGGATACAACGGGAGGAAGGAGGACGTGATGTGTAAGACTAGCGATGGCAGCCATCTTGGTACCATGAGGAGTTGAACTTGAGGGTAAGTAGAAAGAAAAGGAACCTGAGTTCTCAGTAATGATTACTTAAACAGGAACCTGCTACTCCTGGCCTTTTTATGTGGGATAATAAACATCCTTAATGTTTACACCATTAACTGGTTATTTGGTACTTTTAGGCAAAAGGTTCTTAAAATTATTCATATAGCATTTGGTGAGCTGATGTGCTCAGAGGGATATCTAAATGGAAAAACCCATAGACAGAAATCAGGAATGGCAATGCTACAGCTTGGTCTTAATAGGTGCCAATCCAAATGATAAAAAGTTAAAAAGCTAATCAACTTTCTCCTCCAGCTTTTAGCTCCTTTTTTTCCCCCCTAAAGTGAGACAAGAGACTGAAATGTTCAGTTCTGCCACTCTAATACTCATAATACATTTGGCCAAGTTTTCCAAGTAGACTCCTCACAGCAAATTTCTATGAATTAGGTAAATATTTTACTGAAAGGATATTTTCTTCACCCACCTCCCAAAGTACAAAAGCATCAGAATAGAACAGAAATTTCACGTAAAAAAATTATGTGTATACACACACACACACACAAAATGAGAAAGACTGTATATTCTATAGCAACATTAATAAATATTTTAATTCAGGAACACTGAGGTGGCTCAGTCAGTTAAGCTTCCAACTTCAGCTCAGGTCATGATCTTGTGGTGAGTTCAAGTCCCACATTGGGCTCTCTGCTGTCAGCACAGAGCCTGCTTTGGATCCTGTTTCCCTCCCTCTCTGTCCCTCCCCAGCTCATACGCACACACGTGGGTGCACACTCTCTCAAAAATAAACATTAAAAAATATTTTTTAACTCAACATTAAACTGAAACCTACTCTTGCAATCTAAGTTTTAGAAATGGTAAGAATTCAAAGCACCTGGGTGGCTGTCAGTTGAGCATCTGACTCTTGATTCTGGCTCAGGTCATGATCCCAGGGTTGTGGGATCAAACCCCGTGTCAAGTGTCACTCTGAGCACAAAGCCTGCTTAAGATTCTCTCTCTCACACTCCTTCTGCTCCTCTCCTCCACTCAAAAAAAATTTTTTTAGGGGCACCTGGGTGGCTCACTCGGTTAAGCGTCCGACTTCGGCTCAGGTCATGATCTCAGGTTGTGGGTTAGAGCCCCGTGTCGGGCTCTGTGCTGACAGCTAGGAGCCTGAAGCCTGCTTCTGATTCTGTGTCTCCCTCTTTCTCTCTCTGCCCCTCCCCTGCTCATGCTCTGTCTCTGTCTCTCAAAAATAAATAAATGTAAAGAAAAACCTTTTTAAAATTTTTAAATGTTAAAAAAAAATAAATAGTAATAATTTTTTAGCATCCCATTCATTTCTTTCCCAAGCAAAATTTTTAAACTGAAAATTTTATTTATTTATTATTTTTATTTTTAAAATATTTATTTATTTATTTATTTTTGAGAGAGAGCACATGTGCATGTGAGTGGAGGAGGGGCAGAGAGAGAGAGAGAGAGAGAGAGAGAGGGAGAGGGAGGGAGGGAGGGAGGGAGGATCTGAAGCGGGCTCTGTGCTGACAGCAGCGAGTCCCATGTGGGGCTTGAACTCACAAACCGTGAGATCATGACCTGAGCTGAATTCGATGCTCAACCGACTGAGCCACCCAGGTACCCCTATTTATTTACTTATTTTTAAATGTTTATTTCTTTTTGACAGCAAGTGAACAGGGGAGGGGCAGAGAGAGGGAGACTGAGGATCCCGAAGTGGGCTTTGCACTGACAGCAGAGAGCCCAATGTGGGGCTCGAACTCACAAGCCATGAGATCATGACCTGCGCTGAAGTCGGATGCTTAACTGACTGAGCTACCCAGGTGTCCCTAAATTGAAAGATTTTAAACTATAGGATTTGGAGGTGGAGGGAGAGGGAAGATCAGGGGAAAGGGGGAAAGGAATGAAAATTCTGAAATGATTCATGATCTTCACATATGAAACACCCCTTCAGTTTTATCAGATGGAATTTATAAATGTTTCGTAATAAAGTTATGAATACCAACACCAAAAGTCAGCAATAAGACAAGCCTTCTTGAAAAATGAGGAAAATATAATCCACTTTTGGTCTCTTTTTTCTGTGAACTGTTCATTACTCTTTCAAACAGAGAATTTAAACAGATATAGGGCAATATTTCAGTCTAAACTGTAACAAAATGAAAAACTAAGCAAATCACAAGAAGTCAGTATTAGGCCTCCAAAAGCAACTCTTGCTAGGCTAGTACTTTACCATGAAATTGCTGTAGATGAGCAGAAAATTACTAACTATATGAGATGGTGAATATAAGCAAAAAGACAACTTGAGACAAAAATAAAACACAGAAGTTATTTCCATTCCCTCTGAATCAAATACATACCCACATGAAAGAAAATTTCACCACTGCAACATATTTTCCTTATTGAAACTGAAGAAGGTTTCAGCCTGTGTTTGCAACAACACGGTTGCTGTGGAAATAGCTGATTCAACATTATGAACTCGCAGCTGAATAAAGTAAGGTGTGGAACAGAAATCTTATTTAAACAGTGGCAAGAACCATAAAACATTAAAAAGGCAAACTGAATGACGGTGAATCAGCACCATATGGTTTAATGTAAGGGTCACACATTTTCCCTTTGGGCCTGACACAAATAGGATGTGTCTTTTTAATTTAGTCCTATTTTTGGAACCCTCTAATCATCACCATCATCCCTCAAATGTCCTAAGTTTTACTATCTGCTTCTGACTGCACAACGCACTGTGTATTTTATGAAACTGACTCTGTTGAAGACAGAGTTTCTGTAGTTCCTACCTCACCAGAACACACACAAGTTATGCCACCAACAAAGCACACGTCAGGGCTTTGAAAAATTTCTGCCTGTAACTGATTCTATTAAGTACAGCAGCACGGACTTCATCATCACACGACATCACTTCAGGCTTAGGTTTCAAGACTCTTTACAAACTCTTCAAGAACGGAAGTTGTCAGAGAATGTTACTGGGCGCCCAGATCCACTTCACACCCTGTAACCCAGCCCGCACCCCCAGCACTGTTATCACACCTGGAATTTGTTCTTCCGCTTTTATGGGTCAGGTAAGAGTTCTCCAAGCCATCTTGAAAACCCTTAAGACACTTTATATAGAAATGATGTGAATTATTTTAACCCTAAAATATATGTTCTACATGCAGCCCCCGCCTCCGCCTCCCCTTTCTACAGAAACACACTTTTAAATACACACACTTTACCAATATTTTCCTCTGCTTTTCTGAATCTTTCAAATCATAACAAGCATTTTGAAACCAGAAATCTTATCCTTTGTAAAATAAAAAGCATCAACAAATTTTAAAAATAATGGTTATGTGTGGGGCTATTAAGAAAAGGAAAAACAGCGACTGTTCCACCCTTAGGAGAGGACGCAGTGAACGGACTCTGTAAACAGAAATCCAGATTCCCTCTGCAGCTGGCACTGCTGAGGGTGTGGCTGCCCTCCGAGTGTGCACAGGAGATCAATTCATACCAGCAAAACCGGAAAAATCACAACTGAGAGCAACTGTGGAAGCAGCGAGAGCCAAGAGCAGGACGTAAAGGAGTCTGCTTTCTGCTAGGTGAGTCACAGGAAACTTTCCTGCCAGAGTCGGGAGGCCCGCCATGCCCATCTCCTTCAGTTAAGAATGTAGGTCAAAGCTCCCTGGGTTTCATGCTCCAGGGATCCGAGGGGAAGGGCTAGGGCCCAAGTTTAGAGGCAGAAGCCCAGTTCCTAGGGAGCAGGGAGGTCAGCCACTGGCCTTGGCCTGCCTTCTAACTAAGCCTCCACTTTCAGCAGACTACAGCGAACTCCATCATTCCAGAAGTGAACAACACACGGGAGTACTGGGCTAGCCCTTCTTACTATTCTGGATTTGGGCCACCTTGTGTATTCTTACGAGGGCTCACAGGATGAAAGGCTCACAGGATGAACCAGCTCAACTTGTGTTTGTATATAATGACGGTCAGCTCACCCAGCTCTGTTGACACAGGGGACCCGGTGGCAATCTCACCAATCTTGGCCACTCCATCGTAGTAGGCTTTTCCCGCAAGGATCATAGCTAGGCAGGGAAGGTGACACACAAAAATCATCACTTACACAAGGGAAAGAGGAAGTGCATGGAGGTTTGCTTCCAAATATCCCTCAGTCCCTTCTGGGTGCAGAAAGGTTTGGGCTGTGCCAAGGGTGGCTTGTGCCTGATAGCTGTGACGTCCCTCCACTGCACTTTCGGAGGCCCCCGCCCAATGGAAAGCTCCACAGGATCCTCTCCTTGGACCAGCCCTGGCATAGCTGAATCCAGAAACGGCCCTGCCTTCTGATGCCAGTTCCAGAGGGGATATGTTTCCAACATCAGATTAGGGCTGGAAACATATCCGCTCCAGCAAGAGAGCTTTTCTCATCTGGTTATTCTACAGCTACACAGGTCTGCAACATTATCAGTTGAAAGAACTTGCATGGGGTGGCCCAGGAACCTGGCCTTTCAATGCACTTTTACTTTTCTATTGAAAAACTTATTCTGAGCCACAAACAATAAAATAATTGTTGTTAGGGGGGAAAGGTATGAAATTTAAAATACATTATTTTAATCACTCCAAAAACACAACAGAATTCTCTGAAAAATAATTGAATGTTCTATCATCTCCCCACTACCTTTTTGGCAGAAACAAGGAAAACTTCTATTGCTATATCAATTGGATTCTATTTCTCTTAAAAATAGTATTTCTCTTTTCAAATTGATTCTGAAGACTAAATTATAAGGTGTAGAAATCTGTTTTTGATTTTTCTTTTTCCTTCCTTTCTTTTTCTTTAGGAAAGGGAGTCAGGGGCAAGACACACCTGGGTCTGCATTCTGCCTTTACTTCTAATGACACGACCTCCCTGGGCAAGGTCACTATCCTTTCTGAAACAAAGGAGGGTCATCTATAAAATGCCCTAAGAGCACAAGCATGGAAACTGCTAATATGGATTCCTTCCTTCACTTTCCAACAAGCTAGGTTTGGTAAGACTGATAGTGTACAACAAGCAAGCTTTTTAACAACACCTAGCCTATTTAGTGTGGTTTTGAAGAAAATAATTTATTTTGCTTTACTCAAAGACTAACTCTGAAGAATACAAAATTTTAGAACTACAAGAGCCCTTAGGAATCTCTAAGATTCCTTTCCTTTTTACTGCGAAGAAAACCAGAGGCCATACCAAGTGCTTTGCCCCAATTTATAATGGGTATTGTTTTACAACAGTGGATTAAAAAAGATATCTCAAGCATAAAAAGTAGGGGGGAGAAGGTAGGGGGTGCCACAGAACAAATTATGTACAAGTCTAGCTGAGGATATTACTGGCCAAAAAAGTAGCATTTTCACGGCAAATTCATCTATTTCTTGTAGAGTTGAAAAAAAATGTAAAAGTTACAGCTTTTACTAATATGTATACAAGTTTAAGAAATGTAATGCTCTATTATACAGTTATTTCATAAGACTGAGGATAACCTTAAAGTATAATAGTAAAAAAGAACAATAACAAACAGCATTTATATGGACTTTCCAAGCCTTACTTAAGTTTACCTATCCAAGAATATTAAGACATGGGTCAGTGATGTTATCACCCTGTTTCATGAAGGAGAGTGGAGTGAAGATATGCTGGGACGTGCCCAAGGTCAATGGCAAATCAGAGGCAGTGCACGTAACTCCAACTAAGGTAGTTTACTTCCTCAGTTCTAAATCACCGTGCTTTTTGTGACTCTTTGGTCTCAGCTAGAACTGAAAAAGAGAGGACTCTACCTAAAAACAAGGTTTGTAGCCAATAAACTGGCAAGTTAATAGGTGCAACTTTTAATAAGAAGATTTTAAGTTGTACGATACTGATAAGCTGAAAAGCAGATCAGTGGGAGAATGGCATATATGCACAATGCATAAAAAATTTTTTCGGTTTGCATCCACACGTGAAATTGAAATTTTTTGTTAACTGTTGACTTATGTTTAAAACTATTTAACCTCAGAATGGTAAAATATTCTTGCTTTAATAATAAAGTTGAATTAACTTTAAAAACTATATAATTTATCCAGAACTTAATAAAGAATACTATTCTCATAATTTTGCCATCCCCCCTTTGTGAATACATTAGGAGATTTTCTATCACTTGTTTTAAGGAACGAAGCATATTTGTCCTATTTTAGTGGTTGACCAACTACTTCATCAATCTAATCTACAAACTGCTACCAGATAATTTTCCCTTAAAGTATGATTTCATTAGGTTACAGGAGTGCTCAAGAACCTTCATGGCCTCGACTGCCCATAGTGTAAGCCCACACTCCAGAGTTCATGACAGATTTTACAGAAATCGCTTTGGATAAACCATACCTCCCAGAATTCCCAACTTTTGTAGTCCCCTATATATTGATTGGGGGCTTGGTCATGTGACTTGCTTTGGCCAATGGCGTACCAGCAAGCATAACTCCCACAGGGATTTGCACTCTTGGAAGTCTGCTATGCCAGAAAGAGGGAGCCCAGCCCCCAGCTGACTGCAATTGTAGGACTGAGCCCCAGGGGTCCAGAGAACTGCACTGCCTTTACAGGACCTTGAGAAATAATAAACTATTGCTGCCTTAAGCCACCAAGTTTAGGGAGACTTTGTTATGTGGCTATAGATAACTGATGCTGCATTCACATGCATTAACAATCTGACCCCATTCCACCTTGTATTTTACTATTCCCCAACAGCTTCTCACTCATGCCAGTCTGGGCCTCAGATTTTGGCTTGGATGCTGTCTTTTCTGCCTGAAACCTAACATGTGTCAGCTTGCACAGCTCCTACAAGGCCTCCCGCCTGCTCTGTTCCCCACCAACTTCACTGCTCAAATTCCTGTGACACTGCTCTTTCCATGCTCTTTGTTAGCTGTGAATGTTGTCCTGACTTATGACCTAAGTGGTGACTGCACATCTGGCATCCTCAACTATACTACAAATTCTTACCGAGGACTTTACAAATTTATCTCAATTTCTCGATGGCTTCAGTAAAAAACAGATGGCCTGCAGAAATTCTGGAAATACTTTAAAAGTGCAAAATAGTCCCTTTGGGGAGAAGCCTTATTTAGCAAGAGACTAAGCTGCTGGCAGCTCCCTGAGTCACCTTGTAAAACTGCCTCGGAGAGGCACCAAGTGCTAGAAAGAAAAAAAACCATCACAGGTCATTGTGACTTCCTTCACAGGGGCATCTAAAGCAATGACTTTGTGGCCTTGTGACTAAGCAGTCATGGAGGGAGAGTCAGCTGTGCAAGAATTCTAAAACCAGTCTCCTGCTCTTTGATAAGGGAGGTGAGGGGTCACCTACAGAGGTCGCTGACACTTCTTGGGGGGTGAGGGATGGTTTCCCAACAGTGAAAATGTCTGGCAAACAGCACAGAGATCCAGAAGAAAGTAAATAAGTAGTTTACTTTCCCATGATTATGACAATTGGGCACCTGTCATCCAAACTCTAGCTACCATACCCCCTCTTCCTGGGGCATGCTTATGCTAAGGGTATATGAGGTCACAGATTTATTTTCAAAACCTCAAGAGGGAGCAGCCAAAGGTGTGACATGGTGAAAGAAGGAAATGAGAAATACATAAAGGACCCAGAACTTGATCTGAACCATTGGAAACTAAGTTTTCTACTTATGTTACATGGTGGTTTTAGTGAACCAAGGTAGAGGGTGAAAATGGTGTCTGAATATTTTTGGGGTGACACTTGTTACATAGGGAGAATTATTGTGACTGTGTTAAAATCTAGTGATTATCAGCATCTCAAGTTTTTAAGGTGATCACTGATAACATTCACCTCTTAGTAAGGAAATGCATGTGTAGATGCAGGTCAGCTTCCTCCAATGAAACCTCTTGAAACTAGCAAACAACTCCAGTTCACAAAGAGAGACAAAAGCCAACACCTGAATTCATTTTAAAGGAAGCACTCTTTTGGAAATGAAAATTTTAACTTCAACCTTTAACTCAGATGTTTTTCCGTTCAGGCTAAAACTTTTCTCATATCACTATCAGAAGTTATACACCCAAAGGCAAGAAAGTATTCTACATAAATAAAAAGAGAGTAATTCTTCTGCTGCAAGACACTAACAAATATTTTAAGCACACGTTTAATATATGTTATTAGTTCACGACGAATTTGGTTTGCAAAGTGGAAAACATGTTTATGGCAATGATGTAAAAGATTGAGTCCAGTCAAAAACCATGATCTGGTAATTGAAATACATCACTTAGAATAGCCAATGATTCAATTTATTCATTTCAAATACACTAATATCCTATCATTGCAAACTTCCATAGAATTAACCTAAGTATTGTTTTTAACTTCAAGATATTTCAAAAATTCACTACTAACCACATAAAAATAATTAAGTAAAATATTTACTGAATGGTTTTTATATGTGCACTATATTTATAAATTTAGAAAACACACTTACCATTAACAGCTTTTTCATAATTTTTTCCTAGGTTTATTAAATTTCGTAGCCCAGGATTGAACTGTTCCATAACATTCTGACAAACAAACAAACAAACAAATTAATAAGATAAGCAAACAGTAGATCAAGTAATCTTTAGACTTTGTCACTACATAGCCATGGATGCCTGTGTATGCTCGACAGTACGTCTACAAAGCCATGAATGTTTACTTTAAAATAATGAAGAGCACATCTTTACTGATGGAACAGGGCACTCGTACTGGCAAGACACATGTGATCCTGGCAGTTTCCCAGTTGCCCAAGGGCTGCCTAGAACCTACCATAAATGGAGCAAGTAGCCAACATGCATACCTCCAAAGCATACCCCACAGGAGTTACAGGCCCAGAAGTTGATGCTCCCAGTGGGGTTTAAGTAGGTTAATGGTTGTCACGCTAATGTTAAAAACAGGTGTGCATGATTGGAACCTTATAACTATATAAGCAATGTTTTGGTTATCAATTGAACAGACATTTCTTTCTTTCTTTTTTTTTTAATTAACGTTTATTTATTTTTGAGAGACAGAGACAGAGCACGAACATGGGAGGGGCACAGAGAGGGAGACACAGAATCCGAAGCAGGCTCCAGGCTGAGCTGTCAGCCTGTGTTGAACCCACGAACCATGAGATCATGACATGAGCCAAAGCTGGATGCTTAACTGACTGAGTCACCCAGGTGCCCCTGAACAGACATTTCTTTTTTTTTTTTTTTTTTTTTTAAATTTTTTTTCAACGTTTTTTATTTATTTTTGGGACAGAGAGAGACAGAGCATGAACGGGGGAGGGGCAGAGAGAGCGGGAGACACAGAATCGGAAACAGGCTCCAGGCTCCGAGCCATCAGCCCAGAGCCTGACGCGGGGCTCGAACTCACGGACCGCGAGATCGTGACCTGGCTGAAGTCGGACGCTTAACCGACTGCGCCACCCAGGCGCCCCTGAACAGACATTTCTAAGAGATCTTGTTTTTACTATGCTTAATAACCAGGAGAGGGTATGAGGGTGGGTGTTGCTGATGGTCCTAGGACACAGGCCAGTCTGCGACCTTCTGTCCAGGTGGTCACTGGCATTTTTTTTTCCTAGTGATCAGTTTATTCATTAAGTACTTATGGAGTAACCACCGAGTGGTAGGTAGGTCCTGTGCACACAATAGTAGATGGAAAGACATGGTTTCCCTCTCATAGATTTCATGATGCCATATCTCTGCAAATGTCATGGTTTTCATTTTTAAAAGTTATTCTTATATCACTAGAAAGTCACAAACATAGAGACAAATGCTATGATAAGTATAAGAGGCTATTATTTAGAATGTTGACCTAAACTTAGATTATACTAAATCTGAAGTACAGACAAAAGATCATTCCTATGGGTTTCTGACTTCTTGACTAAGAATACACGGTGACTGAATGTATTTGTTCCATCTACAAATAACGAGCTTCACAGCATTAGCCACTCCGGGTGGACCACTCAAGTCTCCTTACCTCCTCTCCCCAAATGTGAACCCTATTTGTACAAGACCAGGCAATAAAAAGAATGAAAAACATACAACATTCAAATGGCAGATACTTGATACACATGCTCTTCAGGATAAAAGGTTCTCCTTTATAAACCAGTACAGAGAGAACATAATAACTTTTATTTTATCAAACAATGATAAAGGCTTATCATGAAAAACAACCCTTGGCTCAACCTTTCCCTAAACTTCAACTTACTCCTAAGAGCACTTTCAACTAAGTTGTTATTCTTATATTCATTGCCATAGTTTTGGATAATATTCTTGATTTCTCAATTTTGGACAATAATGACTGGCTTTCTACTACCCTAGATAAGGGCTCAGCTCTCCATATCACTCCACTTTCCCTACCCCAATCCTTCCTATATAATTAAATGGCAATTTGCTGGTAAGTTGAGAGGGTTTATTATGACTTTGTAAATATCGGTCACTACAATGCAAGGAATGTACTAGGGATTATGTTCCTTTCTTGGTACAGTCTTTGTTTCTCCTGGGATTAACAATCATCTCATCACCCTCCACACACACCACCCCTCCCCGGCTTAGTTTTCCATGAATCTACCTTAAATTTTTCCACATGCTCCATCCCATCTAGCAGAAGTCTATCAATATTATTTTTCAAATGCACAAAGTTGTCAGCTAATCTTCCATTCCCTTTTTCCCCTGAACTTCCTCCAAGGACTCCGTCCTCTTGCTCAGTCTGGCCTGACTGTCCCTGCCACGCTGCTACCCTTGCATGTCCTTTTCTAATCCCCTGTGTTAGAGCTCTCATTAACTGGACTCCACACCTTCCTCTTTCATTTATTCCCATTTGCTGAAGATCATTCTCCAAGAACAACCTAGGGAATGATGCATGATAGATAAATTTGAGTCGCCATGTGTCTGACATTATCTTTACCTTGACATTTGATTGATATTTTGCTGGCTAGAGTATGACAAAGCAAAAGTGATTTTCCTTTAGAATGTTAAAGATACTGCTCCACAATTTTTAACATCCAGTTTTGCTACCGAGAAGTCAGCCGTCATTTCTTCTTCCTTTGCATAGGACATAGTTGGGGGTGCTTATTTCTGGAAGACTTCTCTTTATCCCTGTGTACTACATAATGGTCTGTCTTAGTATGGGTACTTATTTATTTTACTGGGCATTCAACAGACCCTATCCATATAGAAAGTTATGCCCATTAGGTCTGAAAAATGTTCCTGTTTTGTTTTTTGTCTCTCCCTACTTTCTGGAATTCTGAGAAGGATTTTACACACCCTGAATTTATTATCTAATCATTTTACCTTTTTTCTTTGATTTTCCACTTTTTGTTCCCCCATCTCTGACAGATATCAACTTCACATTCCAAGTCTTCTATTATGTTTTTTAAAACTTTTGATATCATATTTTAAATTTGGGCTCTTTGCAGGTTTTTTTTTTTTAATTATCCCTTTTTAAAAGTATTCAGTTCTTGTTTTGTGAATGATGTATCTCTAATCAGAATAAATTATAATTTTTTTGTTATTTTCTTCCAGTTCCCCATATTATCTCCTAATTATTTCTTTTCATTGTTTGGCATCCATCTGTCTTTTGTGTTGGAGGCTTTCCTCAGACATCTGGCAATCCCTGATAGCCTGTTCATATTTAGAAATTTTTTTAATTTTTTTTAATGTTTATTTATTTTTGAGACAGAGAGAGACAGAGCATGAATGGGGCAGGGTCAGAGAGAGAGGGAGACACAGAATCCAAAGCAGGCTCCAGGCTCTGAGCCGTCAGCACAGAGCCCAACGCGGGGCTCGAACTCACGGACTGTGAGATCATGACCTGAGCTGAAGTCGGATGCTTAACCGACTGAGCCACCCAGGTGCCCCTAGCCTGTTCATATTTAAGAGTAAAGTCCTAAAATGCTGGCTGGAAGCTTGTGGGTGTGGGTGTGTACACTAGGGTTGTTGTTGACTAGTAGGCTTCATTCAGAGTAACTGGACAAGTCAGCTATAGACAAACTGGCCATGTGACAGTAACCAGGGTCCACTGAGTCTCTCTAGACAAGTTTCTTATTTCCTATCAGGGGTAAGGGAAGAGGCAATGGCCAGGTGGCTGGCTTTCCCCACCCATCAGGAAGGTGACTGGGTTGGGAATTTCACAGTTTACTGAGTTGATTTTTACTGAATTCCTGCTCTCTAAGGTTTATTCCCTCCACCTTCTGCTGTTGTTTCCAGGTCGAGACCTCCTCTGATTCAGTATGCCCTGAGATTAAATCTCGAGTCTGCCAGGCAGAGAGAGCTTCTAGTAGTAGTGGTGGTTCAGGTAGGAAAGAAAAACTGTCAGTTTAACCACCTTGTGTAACTCCTTTTCTGGCCCTGGGTGTCCCCTCCGTCCCCACCTTCTGTGGGCCTGCTCTCCAGCCTCTCAGGTTCTTTGAGGTGAATGGCTCAGCTCTCATCAGTACTCCCACTGCAGAGTCTTTAAGTTTTCTTAAGGCAGCTACCACTCCTCCAAATTTTTCTAGGCTGTTCATCAACTGCTCTTTTTTCAGTCCTTTCTACCATAAATTTATGGCTTCCACCCACCCTCCTTTCCTCTCCTCTTTTTCTTTTCCTTCCTTTGCTATCATTTCAATGTATTCTATTTTTTTTTTTTTTAATGTTTATTTATTTTTGAGAGAGACCAAGACAGAATGCGAGTGGGTTAGGGGCAGAGAGAGAAGGAGACACAGAATCCGAAGCAGGCTCCAGGCTCTGAGCTGTCAGCACAGAGCCCGACGCGGGGCTCGAACTCTGAGCTGTGAGATCATGACCTGAGCCAAAGTTGGATGCTCAACCGACTGAGCCACCCAGGCGCCCCATCATTTCCATGTATTCTTAGAAGAAAAACCTCAGAGTCAATCTGCTGTACTTAACTGGAAGTCCACTCATCCTGTGTTATTGAAGCCAGTCATCTGTTTGAGCCTCATTTACAACCAGCAGCCATAAAGCCCCAAAGCCAAAGATGACTCCCATACCAGTGTCTCTGAAAGATCTAAGTCTCAATACTGGATCACAGGGACCTAAAGCCATAGCTGCTATTTCTACCCTCTTTTCTCAATTCCCTTGTTTTGTTTTTAGGCTTATTTTGAAATTGTTCAAGATTCACAAGAAGCTATAAAAACTGTACTGAGAGTTCTCACATATGCTTTTCCACTGACGGTAACTTATATAACCATGGTACATTATCAAAACCAGGAAACTGATATTGGTACAATGCTTAACTAAACCGCAGACTTCATTTGTATTTACTAGTTTTTTTTGTAAGCTTCTTTTGTTTTTTTGTTTTTTTAAATGTTTTTATTATTTATTTATTTTGAGAGCGAGAAGTCCATGAGCAGGGGCAGGGCAGAGAGAGGGGGAGAAAATCCTAAGCAGGCTCCACACTGCCAGCACACAGCCTGATGTGCAGCTCGATCTCATGAACCATGAGAACATGACCTGAGCGGAAATCAAAAGTGGGATGCTTAACCGGCTGAGTTCCCCAGGCACCCCTGTATTTACCAGTTTTTATATCACTCATTTTGAGGGCGGAAGTGCATTGTGTCTATGAAATCTTAACACAAGTATAGACTTAATGTGACCATCACCACAGATACAGTACAGAACTGTTCCACTAACACAGTGATCTCTCTCATGCTACCCCTTTGCAGTCACACCCTCTCCACCAATCTCAATCACTCTAATTTTGTCATTGTGAAGATATTATATAAATGGAATCATACAGTATGTGACCTCTGAGACTGGCTTTTTCACTCAGCACAATGTCCTTAGGAACCATCCAAGTTGTTGGGCGTATTAATAGTTTATTCCTTTTTTTGGCTAGTAGTATTCCACAGTACAGACGTATCATAGTTTATTTATACGTTTACCCGTTGAACATTTTGGTTGTTTATAGTGTTTTGCAATTGCAAATAAACCTGATATGGACAATCACATACCGATTTCTGTGTAAACGTAAGTGTTCATATCTCCAGGATAAATACCTAGGAGTTCAATTGCTGCGTCATATGGTAGGTATATGTTTAACTTTATAAGAAACTGCCAAACTATTTTCCAGAGTGCCTGTACCATTTTACATTCCCATCAGCAATGTATGAGATTTTGGTACTTTTTAAAATCTAATAACTTTATTGGAAAATAATTGCTTTTTAATAAAAGGATAAAACTACTTTTCAATATCTCTTTCAAAATTCTTATAATAATCTTAAGAGACTAAGTCTGGACAACAAGAATGTAAGTTCTAATAAAAAGATAAAACTTGGGGTACCTGGGTGGCTCAGTCAGTTAAGCGTCCAACTTCAGCTCAGGTCATGATCTCTTGGCCTGTGAATTCAAGCCCCTCCATCGGGCTCTGTGCTGACAGCTCAGAGCCTGAAGCCTGCTTTGGGTTGTGTCTCTCTCTGCCCCTCCCTCACTCATGCTCTGTCTCTCTCTCTCTCTCAAAAATAAACATTAAAAAAAAAAATTAAAGATAAAACTTTAAAAACATCATTTAAAATTCTTATAATAAACTTATGAGGCTGAGTTTGGATGGGTAAGAATATAAGGAAACAGATGCAGAGCTAACTCTGTCTACTAGAATACAGTCATTAAAAAGAAGCCCAGATCTGTGTTTTTTCTTAAGATTATTCTTAGTTCAGCTAAGCCAAATAAGGGGAACATATAATTTGATTTCTTGATATAATTCCTGAAATGTTTACATATAACTCCTATCTTAAAATATCAAAAACAATGAATTAATGAGAACTTCCAAAATTAACACCAAGCATAAACCAACCATCCAAATGATTCTACTGGGGAAAAAAGTTAACTCATAAGACTTAGGACTATAATAAGCTTCAGAGAAAACAATACAAGAGTTTTTAGGCTCGAAAGTTTAACATACACTTCAATTTCTTATTATTTAAGTTCAGCTACAGAAATTTTTCCCCCGGAAACTTTGGCCCCCTTGAACAGTGGAAAATCCATTTCTACCCTGGCTCTTGGCCATTAATCTAGTTATTTTAGCTGAAGTACATGTATTTTTAAACTCAGGAACAAAAAAGCAGTGCTGCCTTTGTACTCCACAATCTGTAAAGTTTTATAAGTAGCAGTGGATATCTTTGTGAACTGGATGGGTCCCACACTTTTTTGAGAGGGCAGTCATTGGGTCAAAGGTCATATGGCGTGTTAAGGTTTATTAAGACCTGAATTGTTTACATGGCCTAAGATTTAGAGAAAATCACCAGCAGTAATGAACAAATCCATTTTAAGTTTGGCACTAAAAATAAAAGGTTTAAATACCAAGTATAAAAACAAAAAAAAAAAACGATCCAAGAAACACTATTTTGTTACAATCAATAACAAAAGCTCAGTTACTGCCTGGCAAGGAGGATAATTTGCCAAACCAGTTTCCACCAGAATGAGTTTCATTTCCATTCAGAGAGCAATATGGATAGTCTAAGCTAAAATAACTGGCAATATCACTGTTCTACTTGGGCTGAGTCTCAGGAAGAGGAGTTGGTTCTAGCACAAAAGTTCAATAAGCAGCATTGGAGAATTAATGGTTAGCTGTTCCAAATAAAATGCTGAGGAATAAACCACACACTTTCCACCAGATTTCTAGCTGGCCCATTTATCTCATGCATTTCCTCTGCCTACTGTGGAGCTACAGAACATAATTTTAAAATGAATTATATAATCTTATGAAGGTTTTAACTTCCTCACCATTTAGATTTTTCCTTCATTAAAAAAAACAAAACAAAACAAAACAATTACCTTTACCAACATGGAACTAAAGACAATGAAGCATACATTAATTCAATTTTGACTAGCCAGATAAACTGAGCTGACTTTAAATTTCTAAGAATTAGTTTATGTTTCTTTTTCCAATTCTCTACATGACCAAGGACAAATTATTTGATATTTCAGTGCTTTATTTTTCTCAGTTGAAAATTGTGGGTAATATTTACACTGGAATAAGCTTTTAAAAGTGATTTAAGAATCTCTAAGTAAATAGGGAGTTTTATAATGTTCTTCAGGTAACATATTTACCCTTGAAAGTTTCAATGCCATTTTATATAATCTCATACAAATTAACCCAGTAATGTCACAAATGCTTAAACTAATTAAGGCACATTCTCATTTCATGTGACAAGATTATCTGTTAATAAGGATTAACTGTTTGAGAATACTTCTAGATAGACATCATTTGTAGAAAATTTTACTTATCCCTTCCTTGTGTTGTTGGAAGCCACCATTCCTGGACTAACATCAGTATTTGATTATGTCCCCTGCCTTTAGGGAAGATATTAGTGAGTAAATTTGGCAAAAAAGCAGCTGCTTGTAGACTAACAGATGGTCAGAAGAGTCATGTTTTCATACCCATCTTCAATGGGGAGCACAAGCCAAGTAAAGGAAAATAAGACAACGGAGATATTCTGTTTGAAGTATTAAGTTACAGCAGAAATAGTCAAGATTCAAATATGTAAAACACAGAAATGCTTCCTATCAAACATGAATAGTGTTTTTGTTCCCCTTCAGTCTGTATTATCTATCTATGCTACTAGCTTCTAACTTGCATTATCTATCGATTTGTATTATCTATAATTTGTAACATGCATTCCAGTAGCAATGGGCCCGGTTAACGTTGGATGAGAAAAAACTGAAAAAAAATTGGGGAAATCACATCACCACCTCGCTAAGGCTCAATCTCCTCTTCTTTTTTTTTTTTTTAACGTTTATTTATTTTTGAGACAGAGAGAGACAGAGCATGAACGGGGGAAGGTCAGAGAGAGAGGGAGACACAGAATCTGAAACAGGTTCCAGGCTCTGAGCTGTCAGCACACAGCCCGACACGGGGCTCAAACCCACGAACTGCAAGATCATGACCTGAGCTGAAGTCGGACGCCCAACCGACTGAGCTACCCAGGCGCCCCTCAATCTTCTCTTCTATAAAATGGAAATAGTGATAATTTGGACTTCATGAGGAGTATGAAGATTCAATGAGATATTAAGTAGTATTTATGCAACACTTATGTGCTCTTCCAAGCACCTGGTACTTAGTGCACACTGAATCAATTGTAATAATTAATATTGCAAGACAAAAGCTCTAAAATATTAGTCAACTCTTCAAGTGGATGAACATTCCCATTTCCACAGATGTCTCCAGATACCTGAGTTCCTCTCTGTAATATGAAAATAAATGATACTGGCTATTCTACCTTGAAAGGTCACATCAGGATGAGAGAGACCATGAATATAAAATACTCTAGAAAAGTGTGGGATACAAAGGAAATCGAAGGTGTTATTATTTCTTCTATTCAGTTGAGAATATTTTATTCTTTTTTTCCTAGGTGAGATAAATTTGGCATTTATGGAGTGCTACTATATTTCAGGCTCTGTGCCCATGTTTTACATGGGCTGTTTCATTAGATCCTAACAACATGATTATTATTATCATCATTTTATGGATGACACACCAAAGCTTTGAGATGCTAAATTTAAAAACCTTGCTGAAGGGGTGCCTGCGTGACTCAGTCAGTTAAACGTCCATTCTTGATTTCAGCTTGGGTCATGTCATATCTCACGGTTTGGGTTCATGGGATTGAGCCCCGTGTTGGGCCTGCTTGGGATTCTCTCTCACTCTAAATAAATAAATAAATAAATATTTAAAACTAAATAAATAAAATAAAAACTTTGCTGAAGATCGCAAAGGTCAGGCCCAGGCAGCCTCCCTGCTAACCTTTGCGCTCACCTCTCAGGTCTCAATACAATTCCTCGAAGCGAATTGTGCAATCGTATAAGCTGAAAATGGTTGTATAACAGCATTATTTTAGTGTGAGAAATTATGGGAGACTACAATGTTTTCTTTTTCTTTTTAGAGGATTTCTTGTGATATTACTCCTGATTTTTTTTTTTTTTTTTTAACATTTACTTATTTTTGAGACAGAGAGAGACAGAGCATGAACAGGGGAGGGTCAGAGAGAGAGGGAGACACAGAATCGGAAACAGGCTCCAGGCTCTGAGCTGTCAGCACAGAGCCTGACGCGGGGCTCGAACTCACGGACCGTGAGATCATGACCTGAGCCGAAGTCAGACGCTCAACCGACTGAGCCACCCAGGCGCCCCTTACTCCTGATTTTTTATTAATAAAATATTCTAATAGCAGAAGAATTAAACCAATATTGACCAATTCTACCCGGGCAAACAAATATTTGACCTTCTTTTCTTTCCCTTAAGAAAAAAAAAAAAGTAAAGAAAAAGAAGATTCCTCAACTACCTATAGTCCTCACAAGAATAATGGTTGACACTATCATACTGATTTTCTTTAGTGTAAAGGAATTAAAATATTACAAAACCACAGGATGTTTTTAACCACCCCAGCCAAATCTTGTATCTCTTTCTTCTCCCCAGAGGGAACCATCAATTAAGAATGCTGTTAATTTTCTAACTCATATTTTATACTTTTACATATACATATATTTAGTCCTGACTGATACATAATTTTGTTTTGTACATTTTAATAAAATAAATGGTATCATAATACATTTCACTCTTACTTTTTTTTTTTTTAATTCAATGTTATGTTCCTGAGACCTGCCCACCTGGTTACATATTGACTGAGTTTATTCTACTACTTTAAGTCTGCATGGTATCCCATTGTGATTGTTAGTTTTAGGTGTCTGCATAACAGTCAGTAAATTAGGTACTAATTTAGGTGTTGCTGTGAAGGAATTCTATAGATATGGTTAACATCTACAACCAGTTTAAGTACTATCCTCAATAATCAGGGTAGGCTTCCTTTAATCACTCGAAAAGCCTTCAAGAATAAAACTAAGGTCTTCCTGAGGAAGACGATATTCTGCTTGCCTACACTACAGATTTCAGACTTCCCAGCCCTCACAATCAAGTAAGCCAATTTATTTCCTCTACTGAGTAGCATTTAGATGGGCTTATGAGTTTTGGCTAATATGAAGTATGTGGCAAGGGACTGTACATGTCTCCTTGTACACACAGGTAAGAAATTACCTAGAAACAGAATTGCTGAGGCATAGAGTATGTGACAGATTTCTCAATTTTGTTATATACCACAATATACTTTAGAGAAAGTGGCTGTAGCAATGGGTGGTCCCACAGCCACTGTATGAAAGTACTATCTTACCACACACTCACCAACACTTCGTGTTGCCACAGTTTTTTCCTACCCGATGAGTGAAAAACAGTAACTTAAAATTTTTATTTATTTATTTATTTTTGAAAGAGAGGAACAAAGTGTGAGCAGGAGAAGGCAGAGAGAGAGACAGAGAGAGAGAGAGAGAGAGAGAGAGACAGACGGACAGACAGAATCCAAAGCAGGCTCCAAGCTCTGAGCTGTAAGCACAGAGCCCAACGTGGGGCTCAAACTCACGAACCGTGAGATCATGATGTGAGCTGAAGTCAGAAACTCAACCAACTGAGCCACCCAGGTGCCCTGTAAACAGTACCTTTTTTTTTTTTTTTTTCAACGTTTATTTATTTTTGGGACAGAGAGAGACAGAGCATGAACGGGGGAGGGGCAGAGAGAGAGGGAGACACAGAATCGGAAACAGGCTCCAGGCTCTGAGCCATCAGCCCAGAGCCTGATGCGGGGCTCGAACTCACGGACCGCGAGATCGTGACCTGGCTGAAGTCGGACGCTTAACCGACTGCGCCACCCAGGCGCCCCTAAACAGTACCTTTTTAAAAAGAACTTTAACTGCCTCCCCTGTCAGCAATAAAAAAGTACCCATAACTGGAAATATCCGAGCAGGAGAGGAGAAACAATGAAAGGTAGTTAACTAGTATATTGCAATGGTTTCATCCTCAACTCTCGGGTCTACACAGATTTAAGGTCATCAGAGAGTTTATCCATTTAACAGCAGGGTAGGACACCAAAAGCCTGGATACTTCATATAATTAAGCAGGTTTGGCTCTGGCCACCCCCTTCCCTGCCCCCAATCACCGTGCTCCAGGCACAACGGCCTCCAGGCTGTTATCTGAACACACAAAACCCATTCCCACCATAGCTATTTTGTACTTGCTCTCCTGCCTGAAGGCTCTCTTCCTAGATACATGTCTACCAGTTCTCAGCGCCAACCCTCTCAGAGACACTTTCCTCCATTTGCCTCCCACCATGTCTGGTAGCACCTCTATTTTCCTTCTCGCTCTGGCTCCGTTCCTTGCTTCTCTTCCTTCAAAAGGCTGTTCACTAACTCACATGATATTACCAATCTATTTACTGTTTCCTTAGTAGGAAATGCATGTAAATTAAGGCCAAGGGAGATCTGTAGCATCAAGAACAGTGCCTGGACCATCTAATGTCCAAAATGTACTCATCAACAGCAGTTTTTGATTGTTGTTGTTGTTATATAAGAGATATATGTGCTCATGGATCAATCAGCTACACAATATGCCCTCAGTTCATCTGAACATACTGCAACAGACACAATGACCCAGTGGGCCAATTAGTTGTGAAAATCAGGTGTGAGGTAATACACTGCCTGCACCTTCATTAGCTCAAAGTAACAGCTCCAACTGAAGGTCACAAAAGCTGTAAGGCTCTGTCCTACACTTACTAAGTCATAGCAGGCTTACAAAATCTGAAAATGCCAGGGCTTCCCTTGTGAATTCTGACTTCCCAAACTTATGTTTCTCCAAGTTGATTTTTAAATTACTTTTTAAGTATTAAGCAGTAATGTGGTCCTTAAAAAAGTACCTTGCAAGAAATACCCCAAATGTCCAACTGGTAAACAGACAAACATGGTACATCCACAAATGGAATATTATTAAGCCATAAAAAGAAATAAAGCACCAAAACACACTATAATATGTAGCGACATCATGCTAAGTGGAAAAAACCAAGTCACAAAAGACCATATATTATAGGACTTGGTTTATGTGAAATATCTAGTAAGACAAATCTATAGAGACAAAAAACATATTAGAGGTTGTCTGAGGCTGAGGATGAGAAGGAGGAATGATGGCAATGGTCACAAACGACCTTCTGGGGGTGATGAATAAAATGTTTAAAATTGGATTGTGGCGATGGTTGCAAATTCTATAAATTTACCCAAAAAATCACTGAATTCTACATTTACAATGAGTGAATTTTATACTTTATAAATAACACTTAGATTAAGTTATTTGTTTTCTTTTTTTAAAGGAAGAGTAATAACAAAAACATAATGTTCCAGGCTATTAAGGGCTCATGCTTTAAATCCTTAATGCTACGGAATGCCACAAAGCTATGTGTCCACTCACTCCTTCGTTGTTTCTAACTAGCCTGTCCACAGAGAGCCAGATGTATTGAGGTGCAGGCCATCCACTTTGTGAACACTGGTCCAGAACCACCCAGAAAAGTGCTACTGGCCTCTAAGCACTTATACCCATGTAGCTGTCAGCAGCAACTTCCCTTCCTAGAGTGAAAATCAATTAGACCCATTACTAGAAAAAGATAACCCAGCTATTTTGAGATAAATCTCCTGCTGGATTAGCAGCTATCTTTCCAGCTATGATTGGGGAAGGAGTTTCGCAAAGGTTTCTCCAGGCAAAAAAAAGTCTTTTCTGTGTCCTCCTGTAAGGGTAGTTTCATAGGAAATCTTTAGCACACAGAGAAAATTCCTTATGAAAATTTTGCTAGGATTTAAACGTTGCTTTGCCTTCATTCTTCCTTTCCTTTCTTCATCCATAATCCAGACTTTGGTTTATAAGTATTTCTGTAAAAGCAGTCCTTCAAAGTGCAAAGGGCATGCTAGAAATGAAGCCATGAAACCCCCAAGGTTATAAGGCTCCATCCCTTGCAACATGACCTGAACAAGAAAAGCTAATGGGCCAGTGATAAGCAAAGCACCAGGCCATCTCTTTGGGCTTATCTTCTCCCGGAAGAATATTCTCTGACTGTTCTGAGAGCACCTATTAGAGCTCCTTAAGACCCAACCAACCAAGAGATGAGAACCAGTGTGATCATCCAGAAAATTATGTATTGTTCCCTCTTAAGATACACTACTAGAAGCAATCACATCTCCATGACCTTTCAGTTCATTGTTTAAAGAAACAGATTTCTCTGACAAACACCACTTTCTCTATTCACTACTCATTTAGACAGCAAGAATGGTTCTGAAGCAAAAGCACGGTTAAGCAAAACAAAAAGATCCTACACTGGTGGGAGAAAGTAAGAAGTGTGTTCTATAACTGTTCAAACTTTTTGATGAGTTTATCAAGCCTATCATGAAAAGTAAGTCCCAGAGCTATCCCACTCAGTAATTTAGTATAAGAATTTAGGTATTCAACTGCTTTGTTTAAGTGTGGAGGGCAACTTGAGTTCATAACCATCCTTGATAAAACAACTTTAAGAAAAAGTAATGGCCTGAATCCTTTCAACACTACAAGGTTTCATTCTATTTTAAATACTAAACAAAAGTTTTACATTTACCTAGAATTATTTGAAACCACCTTTCCTTATAGTTTAAGTGCAGATGATTATCCTGGGTCCAAGGTCCAACAGGTGCTATAACTCCATATAGTTTTGGATTTCTTGGCAGTGCCAAGAAAGTTTCCAGGAATGAAAGCACACATTCCTAGCCTTGGCAATGAGCAACCTATCAGACACCGTAACAATGTCTGGCCCACACTGGCTTCAGTTGACAGGGGACTTGGGGACCATGCCCGAGAATCCAAGCAACTTTTGGACCTTACACGTGTGAGAGAGTAGTACCTGGGAGACTGACGTAAATGAAATCAGGATCCATTTTTGCTTGGTTCACAGAGGTCCATGTTCTTGTTTCAAAGAATGGAAACACAATCCTCCCTAGAGCCACAGTACCAAGATGACTATTACATAACTCTCAATCGGAATCTGAAAATGGGCCTCTCTTCTGGTATTTTCCTATGGTGGGAGGCAGGAAGGGTATCATGGCAAGTACAAGATAACATGTACTTAGGCTTTGTTCCACTAACTCTTTAAAGTCCTTCTCGTGTTTGGGTCTTTGAAACAACTATACATGTGTTGAATCTTTATTATATACTTACAATGAACTTAGTCCTATGCTGGACACACAGATGTGTCCAACACATGTGTTGCCCTTGAAAACACATGATCTAATAGGGAGACCCATTAGGTATCAAAAAAATACCAAGGCAATTCAGATTGACATGTGAAAATAAGAAATGCAGACATCTTTAATATTATTTGAATATCACTTAGAAATATACAACTTTATCACAGATAAACGGTATATAATAAGGAAACAGTAATGATTAACTTACTGGGTTTATTTTTTTTTTTTCAACGTTTTTAATTTTATTTTTGGGACAGAGAGAGACAGAGCATGAACCGGGGAGGGGCAGAGAGAGAGGGAGACACAGAATCGGAAACAGGCTCCAGGCTCTGAGCCATCAGCCCAGAGCCTGACGCGGGGCTCGAACTCACGGACTGCGAGATCGTGACCTGGCTGAAGTCGGACGCTTAACCGACTGCGCCACCCAGGCGCCCCAACTTACTGGGTTTAAAATAGCTGTCAACAGATATATACTTTGAAGGCTAGAGAGCACACTAGACTGTTTGGTTAAGTGTTCTTACCTGCCTACTTACTGTTTTTGAAAAGGTGTATCATGGAGTAAAAATCAAGCAATGAATTTACAGGAAAGAATTTCTCATGGGCTGAGTCACATTTGTTTAGAAAGTCTTAAGTACTCAATAGGTTACAGGAACTTTACTAGATCAAAGTAAATTGCTGATTTCATACAGCAAGTGACATTCTCTTTTTAGTTTGCTAGTTCTTTCTAAATGCTACTCTTACATTGTATCTGGAATAATTCTAGTTGAATTTCCCTCACCCAGACCCTGTGAGATGGATCATTCTGTTTTGCATTAAAACTGCAGCCCTTGCAATCTGAGAAATATTGTTCAAAAACCTAAAATAATTTAAAAACAGTTCAAGTTTGGGGCACCCGAGTGGCTCAGTTAAGCATCTGACTCTTGATTCGGTTCAGGTCATGATCTCACAGTTCAGGAGATGGAGCCCCGAGAGAGCCTATTTGGGATTCTCTCTCTCTGCCCCTCTTCTTGTGTATGTGTGCGCGCACACACACACTCTCTCTCTCTCTCTCAAAATAAATATTTAAAAAACAAATAGTTCAGGGGCGACTGGGTGGCTCAGTCTGTTGAGCGTCTGACTTAGTCTCAGGTCATGATCTCATGGTTCATGGGTTTGATCCCCGCATCAGCTTAGAGCCTGCAGCTTGTTTTGGATTCTGTGTCTCCCTCTCTCTCTCCCACTCTCTCTCTGCCCCTCCCCTGCTTGTGGTCTGTCTCTCTCTCTCTCAAAAATAAAATGTTAAAAAAAAATTAAAAAACAAATAGTTCAAATTCATTGCATGTAGTTCTCAGATAACAGTGAGGGGAATCAAAACTTCTAATTTTTTCGTTCTGTTTCTCATCTACTTCTCTCTTAAACCCAACTTTCCAAGACTTCTTAAAACTTCCCTTAAAAACTCCTCTTGATGGGGCACCTGGGTGGCTCGGTCGGTTAAGCATCCGACTTTGGCTCAGGTCATAGTTTCACGGTTTGTAAGTTCGAGCTCCACATCAGGTTCTGTGCTGACAGATCAGAGCCTGGAGCCTGCTTCGGATTCTGTGTCTCCCTCTCTCTCTGCCCCTCTTCCGTTTGTACTCTCTCTCTCTCAAAAATAAATAAACGTTAAAAAAAAAAAATTAAAAAAAACCCTCCTCTTGAACTTAATCCACACATGCATTTATTTTTTTCCTTTCTTCCAATACCAAGACAAAACAAAGTCAAAAGAATTGAACTGGTAAAGGCAGGACCTCGCTGGGAGAGAGGGTGGGGAAGGAACAAGGAAACAGAATTGATGATACTGGGCAAACCAAGGTAGAGATGAAATGCTGGAGAGACTAAAACCTTGGCGCTGTTGACCTGTCGTAAGCTATAAACTCTAGAAAAGCACAGACTTTTTTTCTTCATTGTGGGTCCTAGTGGTAACCACAGTGCTTGGCACAACTGTGGTGCCTAAGAAAACAGGTGAAGAGTGAATGTAGGTAATAAGCTTGGCACATACATAACAGATGCTCAAAACATTGTAGCTATTATTACCAGTGCTATCTCAGTCCCACTGGCCCCCAAAGTGAGGATTTTAGCTACAACTGCGTGATAAGCATAGGTCTTCAGTATTTATTCAAAAATTGTTTTGAGTTCTACTATGCACCAGCACAATAGGAGATTAAAAAATTAAAAAAAACAAAAAAAACAAAACCCTCAAGAAGTATATAGCTCACTGACAGAAAAATTTGTACCAATAATTTCAACACTATTCTTTTGTCAAATATTTATTCAGCTCTGCCTATGTGTCAGTCACTCTACTAGATACTGGAGATAAGCAGTAAACAAAATAGATGAAAATCAATGCTCTTATAGTGACAATACTACAGTAAATATATGCTACTGCTACTAACAACACTGTTCTAAAAGCTTTCTGTATTACAATGTTCAGTCTGCACAATAACCACATGAGGTAGGTACTATTATCATCCTTATTTACAGATGAGAAAACTGAAGCACGAGGTCAAATGGAGTAACATGACATTAAGTACATATAAAAATCTGGGATAAGGCAAATGGATGCGTTAGCTGAATATCAAGCTGTCTTCTCAAAGAGTGAAACAATTGGACTGCATGTCCTAATAGAACAATGTCTTGCATGTTTAAAGTGTGTTTAGGGGAGCCTGGGCGGCTCAGTCCCTTAAGCAACTGACTTCAGCTCAGGTCATGATACTTGAGATTTGTGGGTTTGAGCCCCCATCGGACTCTGTGCTGACAGCTCAGAGCCTGGAGCCTGCTTGGGATTCTGTGTCTCCCTCTCTCTCTGCACTCTCCCTGGCTCATGGTCTGTCTCTGTCTCTGTCTCTCTCTCTCAGAAATAAACATTAAAAAAATTTTTTAAGTGTCTTTACACATTTAGAAATATATTCTACTGTCAGACACAGTTGGTGTCCTGTACCTTAAGCTTCTTCAAATGTAAGATGAAGCCCATGATAAAATATACCATTTGGTCAATTAAATCCATTAATATTAAAGAAAACATAGATAGATACAGATAGATAGATATACAGGAGTGCCTGGCTGGCTTAGTCGGTAAAACATGCAAGATATATATATACATACAGCACAGTGCTTAAGTAAAAGGAATTATCATTGTGATTTTCCTGATTTTCTTTTCTCTGTAGTCAGAAACAGACTGTTCTACTAGCTTAGGTCTCAGACATGTGTACCTGGTAAGAATATGAAGGTGAGCAGGGTTGTGTCCTGCACACCTCCTGCCTCCTGCACACAGGCAGGGGCTTCCCTCCTAACTCAGGATGGAGCTGTTCCATCCTCAGGTCCAAAGAGACACACTTTCGGTGACTAGTAGTCAGACTTGTCATCTGAGATCTGACCACCAACTCCAACCTTTTTCATGTTTGTTATTCTAACAATGTGTTTCTAATCATCTGAACTTTTATCCCTACTTACTTTTGACAGGTTATTACCACTTTTGCACCTTTTCTCGTCCTTATTACAGCTTTCATACCTTTCAAGGCTACAGCTGCACCTTGAAAGGGATCAGCTGCTTGCAACATCAGGCATAAGATGCTTAAAGATAGTTGTAAGAACTGGAATTTGGGGTTCTCAGTTTTGCTGAATTCTTTTTCTGTTGCCTTCATGTCTCAGGTTAGTAAACGTTAAAAATATACTCCCATAAGTAGCAATTAAAAGAAAAACGATGAGACTTTAAATTAGGTTTACCTACGAAAGGCTAATTTCCAAAACAGAGGTAAAAAATGGCACATTTTAGCTTAGTTTTCAAAAACTTTTCACCCATGAAAATGGTATCTCAATTTCTGTTTTAAGCTTAAAATTATAAAAGTAATCTACTCATGTAAAGAAAATATAAACACTGTAGAAGGTAGAGTGTAAGTGATAAGTAAAAATCTCCCTCCCCCTGCCCTAGAGTTTAACCTCAACTATACTTGGGTATTTTTGGTGAAGAAATTGCTATGGCTTAAGGATTTTTTAATCTCTAATCCCCATATAAATAAAAAGTGTAAGCAACAAATCTGAGGGTATCTTCACCCACAGGCTGTTCTACTTAAAGCATATGTAGCTCTACAAGGCTGTGAGCAATCAGATCTCTGAGGGGTGCTCATTTGTTTGGCTCCCTGGATTGGGAACACGTTCTGGAAATATTTTTAATTTACTGTTGAAAGAGGGAACCAGCAACTTTTTTATCTCATTTACACAAGTCTCACCTTTATCCACAAAGATTTGAGGCAGCTCTTAAAACCAGAACCCAGTCCCTAAAATAATAAACCTGAAAAACAGACTCAAGTTTTGGAAAACATAAATAGAAATATAAAATCAAGGCTGAGGAAAATAAGAACAAAAGTACACAGGCTTGAAGAGCCACAGAGATGTAATTATTCTCTACACATCTATAAGTACAAAGTTAATTGGGGAGATTATACCCAATAGTGGAAGACATGAAATCTCAGGTCTTGTCCTGGCCAATGTCCATAAGCTACTATACATTATAGCTATACTGGTCTTACTAAAAGCAAAAAGCAAAAACCCTGTATAGGTTATAAAAAAGGAAGTGACTTTAAAAGACCTACTTAATTGGTTAGGGTTAAGGAAGGTGCATTCTCAAACAATCAGATTAAGCATAACTTGGGGCATGTTCTTCTGGAGGGCATTTTGCAATGTGTAGCAAATATGCTTTAAAATGTACCTAACCTTTGACCCACAACTCTCTTCTGGGTATTCAGCTTAAGGAAAACATCACGGATTTGTGCAAAGCTTTACCTACAATGATACTTGCTACAGTGCTTTAACAGCAAAGTGCTGGCAACAATCTTATGTCCAGTAAAAGGGGACTGGATCGATAAATTGTTGAAGAATGGAGTACTGTGGAGTCATCAAACTGGTGAGGCATAGAATACTGACACCAAGATGGACTGGAAAATATTGAAAAGAGTGACAGTGAGAGTCGACAATGTTATCTCTGCGTTGTGGGATCCCAGGTGACTTTTACTTCCAGTGTGAATCCTCACAGAAATCTTGGAAATTTTCTAGTATCTGAAAAATACAGCTTTAAGAAGCCTCTGAAATTAAAGCCAACACATACACATAAATAAATAAAATATGAATGTGGGAAATGCTGAGAAGTATGATTTGGGGGACTTGTTCTCACGCATGAACAAACCAGGTGGGGGAAAAAGACTCAAATTAAAAGTGTCATTTCCTTTAGAAAGTCCTAGTCTTCAAACCTCTTACTGTAACTCACTGAAATTCTTTTTTAAAAACTAGTCTAGGGACGCCTGGGTGGCTCAGTCAGTTGAGCATTGGACTCTTGATTTCAACTCAGGTCACGATCCCAGGGTCGAGGGATGGAGACCCACATGGGGCTCTGAGCTGAGCATGGAGCCTGCTTAAGATTCTCTCTCCCTCCCTCTGCCCTTCTCCCCTGCTTGCATGCTCTCTAAAATAAAAAAACAAAAAGTAAAAACTAGTTTATTGCACCTATAATAGTGAAGTAGGCACATTTTCAAGAAAAGTCACACAAAAAGAAAAGTTACTCTCATTAACACTCATAATAACAGGGCACCTGGGTGGCTCAGTCAGCTAAGCATCTGACTTTGGCTCAGGTCATGATCTCATGGTTCCTAGGTTCGAGCCCTGCGTCAGGCACTGTGATGACAGCCTGGAGCCTGCTTTGGATTCTGTGTCTCCCTCTCCCTCTCTGCACCTCCCCTGCTCATGCTCTGTTTCTCTCTCAAAAATAAATAGAAAACATTAAAAATTAAAAGAAAAACCCTCAAATTAGCAAGAAAATTCAATTAATCATAACTCTGCACCCCCTCTTCCAGCATTCGGAAAGTTTGTTAAGACATGGCTCACCTATGCCCTCAAAACCCCTTATGAAATAAAACTTTTTGATGTGTGCAACTATGATAGTTTTATAGCCTAATAAATTTATGTTTTACTCTACTCAATACCACAGTTGTATGGCCCTCTCTCGGACCCACATTCCCTAGGTCCTCGGTTCTACTTTCTGACATTAAAAATCTCCTAGGGAGTCAGGCTTCTGCTTCGGCTGCAGACATCCAACCCGCAAACTTGGAGCAAATGGTTTTGTTTTGAATTTTAACATTTTATTTGCATACACCCATCAGGGTGGCCAAAATTAAAGGCAAAGAAAATATCAACTGTTGCCAAGGATGAGCTACTGGAACTCTGGTACAACCACTTCGGAAAACTGCTTGGTGGTTTCTACCAACACTAAATATTCAAATACTTTATAACTCAGCAATTCTACTCCCATGTATATATCCAAGAGAAATGAGGGCCTATGCCCATTAGACATGTATTAGAATGTTCATAGCACTATTGATAATACCCTGGAGTAGCTGGAAAACAATCCAAACGCCCCTCAGGAGAATAGATAAATCTTGATACATTCACACAGTGCAATACTACACAGTAAAAAGAATGAACTAACTACAATTACTCCGCCATGGGCATATCTTACAAACACACTGGGTGAAAGAAGACAAAATGGGCCCAACTAATCAGTGCTGTCAGAAGTTAAGGAAGTTATCTCGGAGGGAGCACAGAGGGAAGGGGGCGTGAAAGGGCCTTCAAGGGGGGCTGGGCATGGTCTGCATCTTGATCTGGGTGCTAGTTATACTCATGTGTTCACTTCGTGATGGTTTTATGAGCTATTTACACCAAAGCACACCTTTCAACACATGTATTACAGTTCAATAAAAAGTTTAGGAAATAAAAAATATACCTGCAAATGTCAACAGATAAGTTAAATCAATGTTTATACAACTTTTACAATAATTTTTGCTTTTAAATTACAGAATAAATAGCCATGTGGACTGGTGATAAAACCAAAAATCCAATTTGTTGACATTCCATGCACATTAGGTTTCCCCTGCAGGCCTGCCTGTGGCTCATTACAACAGAAGTGCCAAGCAAGAATTAATGCCCAATACAGGCATAATGTCACAAATTTTAATTCAAAAGCAACCTGAAACTTGTGAATGGCGTCCCCTGGCCAAGGGTCCCAGCCTTCCAAACTTCATAATAAAGGACACTGCTCTGTCTACATAGCAATAATGTTAATATAGTTCTAAAACCTCCTTCCAATCAGGAGAAATGTTATGACAAAAAAAGACAACCATGGTTTGGCTTTGTATTTTCACTTCACTGGACAAAAAGCTACAATACCAGGCTGTTCAGTTTAATACTGACACCTGGCAACGCTTTCGGCTGCTACCTGGCACCTGATTCTTACTGCCTACTTTTATAGTCATCATGGAGCCAAGAGCAAGCTGTCTGGGCTCCTGCAAATCCCATTTTATCTTCAGCATACCTGAAGAAAGCATTACAGGAACAGATGAAGATATCAAATAGTGTATACAGATAACTACAGCAATAAACACATGAGCTAGACCCATACACCACAGGCCACTCTGGAAGCCAACCAGGCAGGGACTTTCACTTACACGTCCCAATTAAACCCAAGTCCAGAAAATAAAAAACCATTAAACAGACAAAACCTAGTATATACACCTGATAAAAGAACCTCATTTTCTTATTGAACAAATTTTTATTCAAAACAGAGATGATGAGCAGCACCTGGGTGGCTCAGTCAATTAAGCGTCTGACTTGGGCTCAGGGCATGATCTCAAGGTTTGTGGGTTAGAGCCCCACATCGGGCTCTGTGCTGCCAGCTCAGAGCCTGGAGCCTGCTTCGGATTCTGTGTCTCCCTTTCTCTCTGCCCCTCCCCAACTCACGTTCTGTCTCTGTCCCTCAAAAATAAATAAAAAAAATTTTTTTTAAAAACAAAGATGATGAACAAAATGGCAGAAAACTTTGGTGACATCTTAGGTCACCAAATTATGAAAAGGCATTTGATTTGTGCATTTGTTGGCCACTAGAAACTAAACCACTATACCCAAAGGAGAGGAATGGAGGCTGGCTGGGTAAATGGCATGTGGATGCTGGTCACCCCTAGATTGTCAGCCTCAGTTTCTTAACAGTAAACAAAATCCATATCCACCTCGAAGGCTGATGTATACTTAGAATGAAACAAATGCTTTATGGAAAGTGTCAAGGGGGGTAGGGGGCCTAGTATAGGTGTTTACTAAGTAAATCAAATCAATGTTCACATAATCAACAAACCCTCACGCCTACTACATGACAAGAAGTGTTCAGAATATAACAAAGCCAAGCACTTTCCTTTGGGAGCTCACATTTTAGTTAGAGGGGGATGAGAGATAAACGAATAAAATAAATATGTTGTGTAGAATATCCTAAGGTAGTAAGCACTTCATGGGAAAGGTAAAGTTAGGTGGGATTGGGAGATGGATGGTGTTGTCTACAATTTTAAAGAGTGGTTTGAGCAGGCCTCTCTGAGACCGGGACATTTAAACAAAGACTTATGTGTCCCTTCCCTCCCACCCTCTTTTTAAGTAACATTTCCCCCCCTTCACTGCTGCTTAGCAAGATTAATGCAGGTATGACACCCCTGGATGACATCACACCCACCCCTCCTCAACTTCCTACCGCTTTAACAGTTCTAACTTCTAGGAAGGTTGTGGTTACTATTAATTAAAGGTTTTTTTTGAAATGTATTTCTTCCTCGTACCACTAAAGCATGTACTCATCAGAAAATCACACAAAATCACAAGCAAGCACTGAGGGCAAATTATGGGCATACTATGTGGAGAAGGGGAGGGATCTTTGGGAACTCTTAATTAGCAACAGTAACCTTGCTTGACATTTTGGGGCTTATTATCATACCATTTGTTTGTGAGGTCGTAAAACACACACCCTCCTGGGATTCAGCATAGGTCTGGAATAATCTTTTGTCTAAGTATACATTTTAGAAAACCCAGTAAATATGTAAATAAATACTGAAAGATACTTAATACTGCATACAGAGAGTCACACTACTTTATAATCCCCCACTTTCTCTAAAGATTTTATTCCTTTATTCCAAAGCTGGAGAAATTTGAGTATCTTAAAAAAAAATCTAAAATCCATACTAGCTGCAAGCCATTAAATCTCATTTGCAGGTGGCTTTTGTAACTGCACCTGGTTAGGTTATGTTTCCATTAGTTAAACACTGTAGATTGTTAGGTAACATAAAGGAAATCTCTTAAAAAAACAAAAAACAAAAAAAAAAACTAGAATCATCAACACTGCCAGATTTTTACCATATTAAGCTTAAATTGTTTTCAGTTTTGGTCATCAGGGGTGGCGTGGGGAAGAACTCAATGAGGAGGTGGGGCAGGATTGCAGGCTTTCAACCAGACCTGCAAATGTAAAATTTCACTATGCATTTCCACCATAGCCCAAGCATGAGCCAGCAGCATTCCCCTCCTAGACTATATATAAACTTGCTGTCTGGAGCTGTAAATTCTTTTACCACCATTCAACATAAAAAACACGACACCAAAACATTAACGGAAAAATGGGTATTAAAGTCAATCAACAGGGGCACCTGGATGGCTCAGTCAGTTGGGCATCCAGCTTCAGTTCAGGGCACGATCTCACAGTTGGTGGGTTCGAGCCCCTCATCGGGCTCGGTGCTGGCAGCTCCGAGCCTGGAGCCTGCTTCAGATTCTGTGTCTCCCTCTCTCTCTGCCCCTCCCCAACTCGCACTCTGTCTCTGTCTCTTGAAAATAAATAAATGTTAAAAAAAAAAAAAAATTTAAAGAAAGTCAATCAACAAACATTTGTGAGTTTTTTTTTTTTTATTTATTTTTTCGACGTTTATTTATTTTTGGGACAGAGAGAGACAGAGCATGAATAGGGGAGGGTCAGAGAGAGAGGGAGACACAGAATCGGAAACAGGCTCCAGGCTCTGAGCCATCAGCCCAGAGCCTGACGCGGGGCTCGAACTCACTGACAGCGAGATCGTGACCTGGCTGAAGTCGGACGCTTAACCGACTGCGCCACCCAGGCGCCCCCATTTGTGAGCTTTTAACATGTTTCAAGACACTTGGGAACGGAAAGCCATAAGTAACTGGTCTCTGATGTTCAGGGTATTACAACTTTTCAAAGTATGAGAATGATTTACACTGCCTCATGTCTACAAATACGTAGCACCCAAACAATGAAATCCAAACTTCTTGCATCCTGCCCCAGTTCTCTGGGGTTGGCATTTGTGACACTACAACTCACTTGAGTACAGCCCCTCCACTGAGTCATTGCTAAAAGTGAAAGGAACAGTGGAAGAAAAAAGAGTTACTTGGGAGCATCTGATTGCCTGTCTCAAATTGATCTCTCATCCCAGATTGGAAAGATCTATGTGCCTGTCTTCCTGGAGGCAGGAAGATAGGAACTTGGGTGTTCACGGTGTTTTCGTGCCCCAGTGGACACTCAGACTGCCTGATATCTGCAATGATCCGCATTCCTCAATTGCACTGGGTTTTTCCTTAACTGACGCTCGCAGGAGTGGCTCCAATCCCGCGGGTCTTAGAGTAAGAATGTTTTATTTACACACCGTCAACACCCCACACTGCCAGCCCCACCACCTTCAGATCACTTAAATATTAACAATCTCAATACAAATGTAAAACTTTAACATTCAAGTTTCTGCGATTTCTAAAAATTGCCTTGTGTCAAGGAAACAGTTACTAGTGAGACCAAAAATGCTGTTTCCACTGCGTCTAGCATAACTTTCTAGAAAATATAATTCACGTTACCCATTTGTGTATTCAGAAGAAGGGAATCAATTATTTTGAACTCAAAAGACAGATGACGACTATATTTTCACCCTCTTCTTTATTCCTTTCCTATAAAAGTCAATGAACTCCTCTGATTTCAAGAATTCACTCAGACCTTTCAAACCTAGAGACTAAATTTTAGGGCTAAAAAAAAAAAAAAAAAAAAAGTCTATAAAAGTGACCAAAAGGTGGGCCTTAAAAATGGCTACAAATGAATTTAGAGAACTTGAATTTTGAATTAAAACAGAAGTTGTTTTGTAGTCTATTAATAGCAGATGATTAAGCACGTATCTTATTTCAACTGGAATTCATTTACAAGCACTTAAACGTACTAAACTGGCCACTAATCCCAAATCTGTGTCTGCTTCTGGAAAAAAACGCTTTCATAATAAAGACAAGTTAAGAGCGTGACCGTCAACGCATTCCTTCAGGTAAGGTCCATTTTCTTTAGAACCTCGGGGGCGGCCGGGGGGAGGGGTCCTGGGACCCCGGTCGCCTCCCGGGACAATCGCCCAGCGGAATGCGGCGCCGCGCGAGGCAGGGTCCCCGAGCCCGCGGCGCCCCCCGGACGCACCTGGCGCGGCCCGAGCACAGCGCGCCGCTCGCCCACGTCCTCGCAGGCAGGAAAGTGGCGCTGCTCCCGGGCCCCCGAGAGCCCGGGCGTAGCGGCCCCCCAGGGGCGGGACACTCTCCCCTCACCCCCACGTCTGGCTGTGAAACGTGTGGCTAGCAGGGCGTCACAGCGCCGGGAGGGGGAGGGTGTTCCCGCGTCAAGTCCCCTCCTCGCCCCGACCTTTCCCCGGGCGACGACCGCGAGCCGCCGCGGGGCCTCCCCGCTTCCCCGGCCTCGAGCTCCCAGCCCGTGCCTTCCCGGGCCCCGGGCCTCCCGCCCTCGAACGGCGAGGCCCCGGGACCGTCCTGGACCCGCTTACCCGGTAGGTGTTCTCCGTGAGCCGGTTCACCTCCTCCGGCCCCCGCGACATGGCTGCAGCCGCCCGGCGGGGCGACGCGGGACGACGCGGCGGGGCCTCGTGGCCGCCCGACCCTGGGCGGCGGGAGCGCCGGTGCGACTGAGGGGCCCTCGAAGGTCGGCCGCTGCCACAGCCGTCGGTCCCGCAGTGCCGGCGCGCTCCTCCGCCGCCAAAATGTCAAAAGTTGTAGCGCCGCCGCCGCCGCCCGTGAAGAACTGAGGAGACGCGGCCTGACGCGGCGGGGCGAGGCGAGGCGAGCGGGCCGGGTGGCCCCACCTGAGGCGGGAGGGGTGGGCGGGGCCGGAGTGGGCGGGGCGGCTCCACCTGAGGCGGACGAGTGGAGGGACGGGGAGGAGGCGGGCCGAGCCGGGGGGGGCGGGGCAGCGTGGCCTGGGTGGGCGGGGCGGAGGCGAGCTGGGCCGAGAGGGCGGGGCGGCCCCACCTGAGGCGCCGGAGGCGGGGCGGCCACCCTTTGCCTCGTTGCTGCCCGCGGAGAGCTCCTGACTTGCGGCCGCCCGGATCCCGCGAGGCATCAGTACCTCGCGATGCTGTTCTACTTGGACAGAGCCCGCAGGGGGGACGGTGAGGCCCCAAGACCCACGCTTTCCGCGGGCGCCCCTCCGTGCTGTCTCTTGGGGGCTGCGGGAAGGGGGACCCACGTCCCCCACTTGTATTGATTTCGCTGCTTGACCCCCTTCCTGCGCACCCCTCTCGCTGACCCTAAAGACCTGAGGGATCCCAAGGCAGGGGCTCTCATAGATGGAGGAAGGAGGCTGCCACCTGCAGTTTTGGAAGCTCCTGTTGGATTAGAAACTTAATGAATGCCAAGCTATGGTCGCAGAAACGGCAGTACATTTTTAAACTTTACATCAAGAACGACCTTTAATGTTACATAGCCGTGCTATTCAGGAGATCGTTACAGGACTTAGAGAGCCACGGTGAGCTGAGGTGTTGTGGAGGTAACTCTTCCTTTCAACACTTATAGTGAGCAGGTGTGTGGCTCCTGATGCTCCCTGTCCTCTTCTCCACCCCAGCTCCAGCCCAGACCCTGAGGATCCAGAACAGTCTTCTTCCGACAGGAGCCACGGCTTAATATGTGAGACATCCTCCCAACAAGGAGGTCTTATTCTGGTTTTCAAAAGCTTCCATTTGGGTGCAATTGCATCTTTTATGAGCTGTTAGGATATGAGGCTTCTAAACCGCTCTTGTGATAAAGTTCAATTGGAAATGTACACAAAGAAGGCATTGTGTGTCCCAGATGAGAACACCAAGAGAATGAAATGTGGCTGGACTTAGAACAGAGACAACCACTTGGACTCTGGGACAATGTTACCGGGTTTTACAAGTTATAAAACATCATGCTTGGGAACCAAAAGATTATGTGTTCTCAGGTGTTGGGGGAAATAACACATCAGCCCTAGGTTTCAGGCAGTGGAAGTGACTGCCTCCTTCCTTAAGAGATCTCTAGCATTTGGTTCATAAGATTTGCCAATTGGGTTTCATTTGCCATATTGAGGTGAACTCATGACCTTATAATTACCATCGTTATGTATTAGGCTCCTCACGTATGTCTGCTGGTTTTCATTTAAACTTGAAAATCCCTGACTTAACTTTGCAGGTCTCCTTTTGTCTTAGAACTAACCTCTGTGCTTTCTGATGAATGGGGTCATTTCACTCTCTGCTGCAGGGCAGTCAGTCAACCGAGGAGCTGGAAAAGAGAGCAGAGGCTTAACCTTTAACACCCCACAGCTCAGCAGTGTAGCTCAGAGTCAGAAAAGACAGAGATTAACAAACCACCTTAAAACTGGCAAGCATCTCAGATGGCCTGATTTGATTGCCAAGGTTGATATTTGATCAAAGGACCAGGTTCATGACTGTATGCAAATCTACAAACAGATATTCTGTTATATTTAACTCTCCTTTATGGAAATAATTTCCTGGTTGGGACCATCCTGCTCCTTTAGAAGTCTTCTTGGTCTGTACAGACATTAAGAATAGTGCCATTCAGCTCTCAGCTTAGTAGTTGGCATATAGATGCCTGGTAGTTGTTTGTTGAACAAGAGTATGAGTATTGATTATCTGCTCCATGCCAGGCGCTCTGGTGGGAGGGGTGGGTGCAGGAACGCAAAATGGAACTGCCCTTGACCGAAGCCCTTAATGCATACGCAAGAAGTAGAATTCAAGGAGGACCCTAATGGAAGGTGTAGTCGAGGTACAGTCAAAGGTGCTGTCGGTGTGAAAAGGTGGGAGACCTCTCAAAAGGCCAGTTGTATTAGGCTCTTCAAGTGCGTTTGTTGGTTTCATGCAAACTTGAAACTGAACTTGAAGTTGTACTAAGACTTCCTGATGCTCTGGGCAAGGAAAGTGAAACCCATAGAAAGGAAGGACTCAGGAGAAGGTGAGGAGAAGCCACTTGGCCCAACAGTTTTCCATCTGCTGAGAAAGCCCTGCAGCGGCCCTCCCCCAACCCAGAACACGAGTGGCCTGAAGAAGGGTGGGCCCTGCACAGGTCCCGAGGGGCAGGCACCCAAGGTTTCCTCTTTTAACTTTTGCTTGAGTTTAAACAAGTAAAAATCCTGTTTATGTTAACAAAGTTTGTAAGAGGCAATCGCAGATGCCAACATCACTAAGACTTTGAAAGCCACACTCCTAACAGGCTCTTGTTTTGAGGTTTTACCTTCTTCGGAACTTACTGACAAGGGGCTCTCAGCCTTGCCGGATGCTCCAGGATGCACATGAGAATTCCACTCTGCCTTGCGACACAAGAGGTCTCTGTCGATATGATAGTAGTTTGGGGAAAATTCCCATATGAAATGCCAAGAGGGAGGATGGGGCTTTAAGTATTCCCATTCTGAAAAGGCAATGTGAGTTGGAGACTCGTTGGCTGTTCCGTAACTTTCTCCCTGTCCAAGGTGCGTTGCCTTCTCCAGGGCACCAAGTTCACTTCTGCTATGGAGTTTCTCACAAGCTGTTCCTTCAGCCCAGAATGTGCTTCCCCCACTCACACAGCATTTTCCCATAATTTGGATTTTAGCCTAGATGCAGCCTCAGAGGGGCCTTCCTTAACCCCTCCACCTGCAGACGTTATTTTAGACCCTCTCTATCATGGCATGTTCTTTTCTTTAAAAAAATTTTTTTTTAAATGTTTGTTTATTTTTGACAGAGAGAGAGAGAGACAGAGCATGAGCAGGGGAGGGGCAGAGAGAGAGGGAGACACAGAATCTGAAGCAGGCTCCAGGCTCCGAGCTGTCAGCACAGAGCCCAATGTGGGGCTTGAACTCACAAACCACGAGATCGTGACCTGAGCCCAAGTCGGATGCTCAACCGACTGAGCCACCCAGGCACCCCTTGGCATGTTCTTTTCTAATAGTGCTTATCGCTTGCTATGGTAGGTTGGAGAATGACTCCCCAAGGCTGTCCAAGTCCAAGCTTTGGAAACTGTGAATGTTAACTCACATGCTTTTTTCTATTTTTTTTTTTAATTTTTTTTGTCAACGTTTATTTATTTTTGGGACAGAGAGAGACAGAGCATGAATGGGGGAGGGGCAGTGAGAGAGGGAGACACAGAATCGGAAACAGGCTCCAGGCTCTGAGCCATCAGCCCAGAGCCTGACGCGGGGCTCGAACTCACAGACCGCGAGATCGTGACCTGGCTGAAGTCGGACGCTTAACCGACTGCGCCACCCAGGCGCCCCTGTTAACTCACATGCAAAGAGACTCTGCAAATGAGATAAAAGATTTTGAGAGGAGGGGATTATCTGGGATTATCTGGATGGACTGGATGTAGTCACAAAGGTCCATATAAGAGGGACATGGGAGAAGTCAGGGGAGGAGGAGAGGTGATACAGAGGCAGAGCCTGTCATGATGCATTTTGAAGACCAAGGAAGGGGCCACAAGCCAAGGAATAACAAGGAGGTCACTAGGAGCTGGCAAGGCAAGTATACAGACCCTCCCATCGGAGCCTCCAGAAGGAACTACCTCTGCAGACACCTTGATCTCAGCCCTGTGAAACTCATCTCACACTTCTGCCCCAGAACTGTAAAAGAATAAATGCATGTTGTTTTGAGCCACTAAATGTGTAGTAATTTGTTGGAAACTAATACACTAGCTAAACTTCTCCTTGTTCATTTCTCTATTGATTGTCTCTTTCCACTCCATTCTCCCATTAGAATGCAAATATCACGAGGGCAGGGCTGACTCCTGTCTGGTTCTCTGCAGGTGGCTCAGTGCCTGGCACACAGTAGGTGCTCAAGAATTGTTCTAAGAAAATACATTTATGAGGTAGTCAAGAGGCTCTTTATTTCACAAAAAGCAACTATGTCAGGGGTTTGCTTTTCCAGCTTTCAAAAAACGATAAAATAGACTGCAAAACAGATGACGGGTCTGAAGTCCTTGGTGAGAATATACAGATATTAGATTCAATTCACCAAATACCAAAAGGTAACAAAGCATTGGCATAAACAAATTTTGAGAAAAATTCCTGAACTTTTTACAATGTGCAGTGCATGGCAGACACCCAGTCACTGTTGTATGGACAATCTGAGAATGTTAGCACTCAAGAAAAGTCAAATACTCATTCTATTTATGAAAACACTAGGGACACCTGGGTGGCTCCGTTGGTTAAGCCTCCGGCTTTGGTTCAGGTCATAATTTCTCAGTTTGTGTGTTTGAGCCCTGTGTTGGGCTCTGTGCTGACAGCTCAGAGCCTGGTGCCTGCTTCGGATTCTGTGTCTCCTTCTCTCTCTGCCCCTCCCCTGCTCACACTCTGTCTCTCAAAAATAAATAAACGTTAAAAAAACACACTAAATAATGGCTCTAAAGTATCGTGGCTTATTAACCTTTCATGTAAGTCCTTCCAAGAATAAGAGTTAAATGCAAAATACATGAATATATTTTAAATGCTATATGACCATGAAGCTTTCAATGATTCCATAAAATACATGTGAAAGCCAATTTTGTCACTTCAATGGCATTTGAACCACTTCTGCTTTTCAACTTTGCTCAATTTTTTCAACTTTGTTCAAATTTAAGAAAGCTCAAATCTTAATCCATCTTCTCTACTGTTCCTGAATTACTAACAAGTACTGTGAAAATGTTGTTTTGTAGTATTGACATGCTATTCAGAACCGACATTTTAATAGTTTATTGCTTGTATCTTATGCCAATGAACACTTAATTTTGTAATGAAATCAGAGCTGGAGTTTCGAAAGGGCTCTCTCTACTGACTGATAGTTTACCTGGGTATAGAAATCAGACTTCTCTTTGATATTTTGCACATCTTTATCTTACTGTGTTGCATTCTGGATAATTTTTCCAGAATCATCCTCTGCATCACTCATTCTTTCTTTGGCTGTGTCAAATTCCTGTGTAATTAATCTGCCCATTGAGTTTTAAATTTCAATATTTTTTTATTTCTATAATTCTACTTGGTTCTCTTTCACCTATCACTTTCTGCTAAAAAAAAAAAACAGCTTTATTGGGCTATAATTCACATACCATACAATGTATCTATTTAAAATGTACAATTTAATGGTCTTTAGGTTATTCGTGAAGTTGGGCATTCAATTTTAGAACATTTTCATCACCCCAAAAGCAATCCTGTAATGATTAGCTGTTAGTCTTCATCTTCCTTCAACCCTGTCTCCTAGTCCTATACAACCACTAGATCCACTTTCTGTCTCTGTAGATTTGTCTACTCTGAACATTTCATACAAATGGGATCATAGAATGTGTGGTCTTTTGTGATTGGTTTCTTGCATTTAGTATAGTGCTTTCAAGGTTCATCCATGTTGTAGTATGTATCAGGACTGAGTTCCTTTTAGTTGCTGGATAATATTCCAATATTTCATCATATACCACTTTTGCTTATCCATTCATCCATCAGTGGACATCTGGATTATTTCTCCTTTTTGGTTTTTGTGACGAATACTGCTGTGAACATTTGTATGTAAGTTTCTATGTTTCTTAGGTACACATCTGAGAGTGCGTTTGCAGGGTCCTTCCATGCTGAACAGTTTTGAGAACTGCCAAATGGTTTTTCAAAGTGGCTGCATCATTTTACATTTCCACCAGCAATGTATGAGGGTTCCAATTTCCCCACATCTTTGTCAACATTTGTTGTCCATTTTTTTTAGGCTCTCCTCCTGGGTGTAAATTGGTATCTTGTGGTTTTGATTTGCATTCTCTAATGGCTAATGATGTTCAGTATCTATTCATGCACTTATTGCATATCATCTTTGGAGACTGTCTATTCAGATCTTTGACCCATTTTTAAATTGTGTTATTTTATCTTCTGATTATTGAGTTGCCAGTGTTCTTCATGTATTCTGGATGCGAGTCTCTTACATATCTCTTATCAGATGTACGACTTACAAATATTTTCTCCCATTCTGTAGGTTGTCCTTTCATCTCCGTGATGGTGTCCTCTGAAGCACACACATACAAATTTTTTAACGTTTATTTATTTTGAGAGAGAGAGAGGCGCATGTGTGCACATGAGCGGGGTGGCAGGGGCAGAGAGAGAGGAAAGAAAGAATCCTGCGCTTACAGTGCAGAACCCAGCATGGGGCTCAATTCCACAAACTGTGAGACCATGTCCTGAACTAAATCTGGACCATGTCCAGATGCTTAACCAACTGAGCCACCCAGGCACCCCTGAAAAATTTAATTTTAAATCCAATTTATCTAAATTTTTTTCTGTTGTTGCTTGTGATTTTGGTGTCATATAAGAAACCATTGCCAAACCCAAGGTCATCCTATGTGTTCATCTAAGAGTTCTATAGTTTTACATTTAGATCTACATTTCAAGTTAACTTTTGGATATAGTGTAAGAAAGGGGCTCAACCTCATCCTTTAGCTTGTGGATATCCAGTTGTCCCAGCATCATTTGTTCAAAAGATCATTCTTTACCTCATTGAGTTGTCTTGGTGCCCTTGTCAAAAATTAATTGGCCATAAATGTAAGGGTTTATCTCTGGACTTTCCATTCTATTCAGTTGATCTATATGCCTAATCTACCACAACAATGCTATACTGTCTTGATTCCTGTAGCTCTGCATTAAGTCTTGAAATTGGAAACTGCGAGTCCTCCAACTTTGTCTTCTTCAGATTGTTTTTGGCTACTCTGAGTGCCTTGTATTTCATATCAATTTTAGTATTTGCCTGTTAATTTATGCAGGAAAAGGATCTGGGATTTTGATATGGTCTTATTGGATCTGTAGATCAATTTGGGAAGTATTACTACCTTAACAATGTTAAGTCTTCTGATCCATGAATATAGAATGTCCGCCCATTTATCTAGGTCTTTTATTTCTTCAAACAGTGATTTGTGGTTTACAAAGTACAAGTTTTACACTTCTTTTGTTAAATTTATTCCTAAGTATTTTTGATGCTAATGTAAATTGAACGGTTTTCTTATTTTCATTTTCAGATTGCTCGTTGAGAATGTACAGAAATATAATTGATTTTTATGTATTTATCTGATAATCTTGTTATCAGATTGAGGAAATTCCCTTCTATTCCTAGTTTGTCAAGTGTATTATAATGAAAGTGTTAATTTTTTTCCCAATGCTTTTTCTGTGTCTTGTGAGATGATCATGGGTTTTTTGGTCCTTTGTTCTGTCGATTTGGTGTATTACAATGATTGAACTTTTGTATTTTGTATCACCCTTGCATTCCTGGGATACATTCCCCTTAGTCATGGTGTATAATCCTTTTTATTATTTCTGGATTCAGTTTGCTAGTATTTTATTGATGATTCTTACATGTGTATCATAAGGGACATTGATGTGTTGTTTTCTTGTGATGTCTTTGACTGATTTTGATATTAGGGCAATACTGATCCTATAGAAGGAATTGGGAAATGTTCCCTCATCTGCTGTTCTTTGGAAGGGTTTATGAAGAATTGGTATTTATTTTTCCTTGAATGTTTGGTAGCATTCACCAGGGAAGCCACCTAGATCTGAACTTTGCTTTGTGGGCAGTTCTAAAACCATGAATCTAATCTCTTTTTATAGGGTCTTTCTGTTTCTTTTTCAGATGTTATTTCCTTATGGTTTCTATTCCTTCTTCTCTGTAATCACTTGCAATATCATTTTATAGTTTCTCCCAGATAGTTCTGTGTCATATCTGTTTGTTTTACTTTGTCTGGTTTGGTTATTTATTGTTTCGTTTAGCCATGGTTGTGTTTGCTGTGCATGCTCTGTCATGGCGAATCACAACTTTCTTTATCCGTTTTGGGAATTTGTTGTTGTTGTTTTCGTCCAAGGTTTATTGACGATATCGCAGCACAGCAGAAGGAGTCACATGGTGTCCTGGAGTTCATGCCAACTGTAGGCTGTGTGACCTGCAGGCTGGACAGACTGCCAAAGTCCAAGAGCTTCAACATTTCCTCAGTGTCAGGATCTACTTCATTGATCTCCTGATCCAGGACTGAGACCTCAGGAACATAATGATCTCTCCTTTCTCTCTCTTCCTTCTGCAACTTAATGGAGATCCCACTTACCGGGCCTCTCTGAATCTGCTTCATCTGTTGAGTGACATCAACTGCTATCTCACTGTAGAGGTTCTTGCTGGCAATAGCGGTGGTCTCCTTGCACACGCACTTATTGGTGTGGGAGTCGTTGCCTAGGCATGTGTAGTACTTCTCAGTGATGACCCGGGCCACCTTCTTCACGGTGTTGGTGCGAATGTGGCCCACGTTGGTGGATCTGGTAATTATTATGAGGTCATCTTGCGTGGTGATCCACTTTGTCTGGAAAAACCCCATGTGGCCTGGGTTATAAAGTGTTCCTCCAGGAAAGCTTTGCATTTGTTCCTGCCAGGCCCTCCAAGAAGATTACCAAGGGAGGGTATAAAATTCAGACTCTGCCCCTGCCCCATGTCATAGGTTTGGTGGGTTAATTTCTCTTAGGATAGTATTTTCTTCTACTAAACCCTCCAATGAAGCCAAATTCCTCTGTCCTCTCCCTGGGCCGGAAAGTACCTTCTAGCACCTCTCTTACTGGCATGCAGTCTTCTGAGGATCCCATCTGTGTGAATGGGTCTTACTGTCTACTCGCCATCTTGTACAGGTCCCAAGTCCCTATACAGGTGGAACTTCTATAATATTGGAAACATCTGACCATTTGGGCCAGTTTTCAGCTCTAACACTCCCCTCCACACCCATAAGGGCTGCTATATCATCTGTCCTGGGCGCTTGGTTTTCTTCCCTTTGTGTTTTTGGCATCTGTTGTTGCCTTCTCCCCGCACCCCCCGCCCCCCCAAAAACTCGGCTGCGTGTTAAAATATTTTTGTTACATTTTATATGTCATTTCAAGTATTTGTAACTGGAGGAATTCTGGGTTGTACAGTCTGCCAGAAGCCTGAAAGGGCCTTTGTAGTCTCCCTTTGAGGCTGCTTCTGGGGTGATAAGCACTGGGCTAGGAGGCCAAGGATCACATTCCCTTTATCAGCATGTAGGACCGGGCAAGGCATTTTCCACTTCTTGGTCTGTTTTTTCACGTCCCGATTAGGGTGGTTGGTCCTCAAATTACTCTCAGTTCTAAAATTCTCTGATTTTTTTTTTCTTTTTTTTAAAGTCCTGTCCACAACACTTATTCTGAAGTCTTATTCTCCAGGTGCAGATTGGCCTCTGTGAGGAGAGGCTATTTGCCCGAAGCCAAGATAACCCGAACGTTCTTTACTTTTCCCAGGGCAGAAAGGAAGAGACACTCGTCTGTTGTCCCAAAAACCCCTCAGTGCCTTGGCTTCGCGGGGAAATGGTTGCCTTTGTGCAAGTGGATCGGCCTGGCCTCTCTTCATTTGCCTTGTCTTTTATTTTTCCAAGGAAAAAATATCAGCAGAGAAAGTTCCAGACTTTCTCTTCCCATGCAGCCTTGTTTTCTGTATTTAGCAAATGCCAAACATCGACCATGTCTGCAAATTTCCTCTCGGTAAGACTTAAATTCTTGCACAGCGTGCCCAACATTTTATCTCGATAGACAAGCGCAGTAAGGTCTGGAACAATTTTACCTTTAGTTGGGGCTTTTTCTTGGAGGAAAGACTTGGGAAAAGATACTCTGAAGTGCTTTGATAGGGATCTATTGAGCCAGATAGACAATTCTCATGTCCTTTCCCCTGTTGCTGCGGCCATAGTAATGAAGCGGAAGGCAAACAGGATTGTCAAGCAATTCCCCAAAATGAACAGCAGGGGGTGCTGAGGGGGTGGAACAGAAGGGAATATCTTTCCAGCTAGGACAGTTTGTCTTTGGACGCTTTCTTTCAGGGAGAGCAAAGGCTTGTCTTGGATGAACTTTTTGTGTGCATCTCCATCTGATTACACACCCATGTTTGTGTCCACGTGCTTTCCAGCTGCCACCTCACCACACGGGCCCCTTCAACCCCGGGCCCTGGGCATTTCTAATGAATTTGTTTCCAGAACAGCTCAGACCATCTGTAACCTTTCTCTTGGTCTATCAGTGTCCCACCACTCTGACTCTGAGTTTTCATGGATCCAAGAGAGCAATAAATGATGAAGGAATGCAACCATTTCGCTAAAAGGGGAAGTATTAGCCCCGAGGATCTTGAAATTCAGCATAAAATGAAAATTTCCATTAGGCAAATGCGTGCAATTATAAATAATTAAGCAAAAACCTTGACTAGTCATTACGTGTTTCTTTAAAAATGTCCCTAACATTGACATTGACCAAGAAGCAAAAGAAGGCTTAAGAATCAATGGGAACTTTGCTGAGTCCAAAAGGCAGATTTTGCCACTTAAGCCAGTTTGTAATGTCCCATTAGTATCCGATCGCTATAAAACTTTAAGCATGCGTTTGGCTATGATGTCAGGCAGTACTCTGGGCCCAGAAGTAGCAGTCACAAATCCATGGTGGAAAGAGCTTCACTATTTTAATGCTCTCAAAGGATGCACTCACCCAATTAAAATCATACATCCCATGCATTATCTGTTGTATTTAGAGATATTTAAAGGCTGCAGTTACTGTAGCCTTGGTAAAACAACAAGCAGGCGTATGACATCAGATACTCCATCCCCTTTTTCTGTTATAGGGTGTAGAGAACAAGAAGCTTGAATTTCGGGTCTCTCTTGCAATGGGGAGTGACAAAATAGACAACGTTCTGGCCAAAGAGACAAAGGAAATGAACAAAGGTCTACTGAGAAGGTAAAAGGCAAAATATTTGGGGCTTGGGCAATTGTTTGCTTGACCCCTTAATAACTTCCTAGAAGGCAGATGTGATGTCCACGCAAGCCATCTTGTGAGCTCCAAGCAACAAATGAGACTGGGTGTCAACAAATTGAGCTTGGTGTGTGGAAACAGAGAGAATGGGTCCCTGACAGCATGTGAGCCCTGAGTTTTCTGTTCTTTACAGCTGAAAGCATCCCTAAGGGACATATTGTAATTAAAATCTGGGAAAATTAGGGGTACGTGAGTGGCTCGGTCGGTTAAGCATCCAACTTGGGCTCGGGTCATGATCTCGCGGTTCATGAGTTTGAGCCCCGTGTCGGACTCTGTGCTGGCAGCGTGGAGCCTGGAGCCGGCTTCAGATTCTGCGTCTCCCTCTCTCTCTCTGCCCCTCCCCTGCCCCTGCTGACACTCTGTCTTTCCTTCTCTCTCAAAAATAAATAAATGCTAAAAACAATTTTAAAAAATAAAATAAAAGTTGGGAAAATTTGTGATTGCGTTGAAGTCAACATATGCAAACATAACGAATCTTCACACGAAAAGTCCAAAAGATGAGAAAGCACTTCTTGAAACTTTTGATACATTTAAATGTCTTCATTTGGAGGATGACCATATTTTAGAAATAAAGCCGAAAGATCTGGGGACTGCCAAATAAGAATATGATTATGGAGACCAAAGCAGGAAATATTAAAATTGGGACTCTCCTGGAAAATCCTAGAAAATTGTCTCTGAATTCACATCCTTAAGCCACTTTTTAAAAGTACTTTGACTTTAATCAAAGAACGTGATTTTACGCCCACTTTCCAAGAAATACATTTCTGAATCATTTTTCAAAGTTGGCAAATAAAAGCCTTCTAGAGATAAATCATCCACTTTGCTTTTAAGGCAGTCATTGCTCCCACAAAGCAACGACAATGACAATATCCCCGGAGGCCACAAAAAGAAAAGTATTCGCATGTTATTATTAGCTAAAAAGGTGATCTAGCTCTTGGCCTATAATTGAGTTCATAACTCTTGGAAGATTCCCTCTGTATCGGTGGCTTTCTTCCAAACACAGGAGATGGGATTTTGGCGCAAAGTATCATTCAAAGATCCTTGGGTTGTAAAACATTTGGTTCTTTGATATTAAGCAGACAAGATATCTGGGGGTCTGCATTTCCTCCCGTTCTGCTTGATCTGGCTGTTGGGCTATTGAGTAGACTCTTGAAGGCAGACGCCATGCTCCTTCCCCCGGGTAGAAATGGCAGCTGGGAAAGAGGAGCAGAATTCATGCCTTGTAGCGTAAGGCTGTAGTAAGCCTGACCTCAGGGTAGGCCTGGGCTCCTGGGGCCTGTCCCCCTTGCGACTTGGAGGCCAGGGTCTCCCGCCGCTATTGGAATGTGATAGGGGGGTGACAACAGTGTGCCCAACATGGCGGGAAGGTTAGTTTCTAGTCTCAGTGATAACGGCTCCTGTGTGGCTTGGAGCAAGTCACGTCACGTTCCTGGACCTGTATGTCCTAATCAATAGGAATGGGGGCAGACAGTATTCCAGGGGACCCTGAGGGCGGTGAGGGCCATGCTTTCCCTTACGGCGCTTCTCCAGAGATGCAGCGACCTCGCCAGGCTCCCCACCGAATACACAGGAGGGAGAATCAGTTGCGTAGACCAGGAAGTCGCCGGTGCTAGGGCTGCTGGCCAGGAGGAGGCCCGGCTGGAGCTGCCTTAGTGGAGGCAGAGGGAAGGACAGGCGTCTCTATTCTGAGGCTGCGGCTTGCCCACCCGGCCCCCTTCACAGCTGCCTTTGATCTCCAGATCATTCCCTTTCGCTGTCAACAGAATGCGGCTCACCCTGGGATGGGCCGGCCTACTCTTTCACCCCCCACCTCAGGCTCCAGAGCCTGGTTGCAAAGTCACATGGAATTTCCACACCCCTCGAGGGCTGTACAACTACCTCGCGGGCGTATTTCAAGTTTTATTATTACTATTACTTTTTGAAGAGTGAACACTTTCTGATTTGTCACCTGTTTCGCTGGCCCACCCAGCCAACCAAATCACTGATCTTTAGCAGTAGCGATGGTAGAGAAGGCGACCAGATAACCAGGCTGAGCCAGAGCCTGGGGTCCAGCGGCATACCATAACCAACAGTTGCCTGACCCTCGGGCACCTGGGTGGTTCGGTTCATTAAGAGTCTGACCTGGGGCCCCCCGTGGCTCCCAAGCCACCATTTGGAGAAAACGACTTTGGAAGAAGTGGGGCAGGCTGCTGGCATTTGGGCCCACACTCAAATCTCAGGTCTCAGTGACCTGATTCTTTCCAACCCGGTTTGGCCCAGCTTTCCATGCCGTGCCCCTCTCCCCTCTCTGCCTTTTGAAAGCATTGTTCCTGGCCTGACTTTGCAGTGAGATACTGGGAGCTTTACACACGTGGCATCGACAGAAGCTGCCACAGGGAACTGAGATGCCCCTTCGCTGACATTCCTTGTGTCAGACGCTCTGATTCATCTGCAGGGTTTCATCCAGCTTAGTCCTCCAGTGACTGGGTCCCTCCTGGAGCCAGATTCTTGCCTGGTTGGGTGGGTCAAGGTATGACTCACCTTAACCAGCAGCTCACCCTTGAGTCACATGGATCAGGACACCCGGACGGATGTGACATCATCAGTAAACACAGACAGATAAGGAGGCGGCTCTGTTTGCCTTGGAGAGAAATGCCACCACCCTGGCTGGGCCTCTGCGGAGTGGGTGAAGGACACCAAGTCCATGAGTGTTAACTCTGTGCAATGACTTATCTGTGGAGACACCGAGAATCTCGGGGCGGGGAAAGTCCTCAGGGGTCATCCTGTCACTTTGCTACAGTAAAGTGTTACTCTGTTGTTATTTCAAAGTCTAACCGGATAATCTTCTCATATTCTGCTCTCCAGTCCATGCATGGTCTCAGCTAAAAGATGGTGGGCCCCTTGAAGGCAGGATCAGCCCCTAGTTCTGTGCCTCCCTCCATCACTCAAGAGAGATCTTTTGTCTCTCTCTCTTTTTTTTTTTTTTTTATAGAGAGGGGGAGCAGAGGAGAGGAAGAGGCAGAGAGAGAGGGAGACAGAGGATCTTAAGCAGGCTCCACGTGGAGCCCAATATGGTGGGGCTCGATGATGTGTGGCTCGATCCCACAACCCTGGGATCATGACCTGAGCTGAATTCAAGAGTCGGACGCTTAACCAACTGAGCCTCCCAGGCACCCCATGAAGAAAGAATTTGAATCAGTCTCCTTCCCCATCTAAATGAAGAGTCCCCTCTGGGGCTGAAATTTGCCATTTTCTCCAGGGCCATACAATTTTTTTTTAATTAAAAAAATTTTTTTTTAATGTTTATTTATTTTGAGGGAGAGAGAGAGAGTACAAGCAAGGGAAGGGCAGGGAGAGAAGGAGACACAGAATCTGAAGCAGGCTCCAGGCTCTGAGCTGTCAGCACAGAGTCTGACGTGGGGCTCGAACGCACAAACTGTGAGATCATGATCTGAGTCGAAGTCAGACTCTTAACCAACTGAGCCACCCAGGTGCCCAAGGGTCATGCATTTGTTGGTTATAGTATGCTGCCGGACCCAGGCTCTGGCTCAGCCTGGTCACCTGGCTGGTGCAGCAGGCAGGGGCCCTTTGACCCTCCGGGGCTCTCCTAAGACCAGGCTGATGAGGCACAGGATCCGTAACATGCCCTGGGAGCACTACCGAAGCCTGAGATGGATAGAAAGATAGGGAAAACCGATCCTGTCTGTATTTGAGCATTTGCTATTTTGTTCCTCATAGATCCTTTTTGCACTAGATTTTCTAAAACATTGCAGGAAGATAACTTGATTACTGAATCGTTTGGCATTCCCTTAAGTTTTGTGCTGAGTCAATTTCCTCCCTCACTTCTCTTGCCCAGTCCTGTCCCTGTGAACCAGAGAGATACGGATGGACAGAAAGATTGTCCCAGGAAGCCTACCCCTATAGTTCCCCTCTGCTCTGCAGGGAAGGCAAAAGGCCTGTCTTGCTCTACGGTTTGCACAGACTTGGAGCCCCTTAAACCTTCCCAGCCAGCTGCTGCCTGGGACCCAGGAGGGCCAGAGGTGTGCCAGCTGTCTGGACTGCCCGCTGTGCCCACTAGATGGCGCGCTGGCTGTGCAGGTGAGCGAGGCACACCCTTCCTTGGCCAGCTCAGCTCTCCTAAGTGAGTGCTTGCCAGTGTAGAGAGCACCTGCCAGGTTGATCCCCACTGCAAGCCCAATGTATAGGTGAGGATCCTGAGGAAGCGAGGTGAAGTGACTCACCTGCTAGCCTTTAGTCCCTAATTAATACCAGCTGTGGGTTCTGGCCTTCAACCTGACCTGCCCAAACTTCCCTTCTTCCTGAATCAGTTGTTCTTGATCTGTTTTAGAGGTATCTTTTGACAACCTGGTGCAAGCTATAGGGACCCTCCTTGGAAAAAGTTTGAAAGTAATTTCATAGTCTTCTAGAACAGCACAGAAATAGATTAAGAACCTCTTTTCTAGGGGCGCCAGGGTGGCCCCGTCAGTTAAGCGCTTGACTCGATTTCGGTTCAGGTCATGATCTCACGGTTCGGGAGTTTGAGCCCCGCTTCGGGCTCCGCACCGACAGCACGGAGCCTGCTTGGGGTTCTCTCTCCCCCTCTGTCTGCCCCTCTTCCCCACGTGCTCTTTCTCTCAAAATAAACAAAGACACTTTAAAAAGAGGCAACTGGGTACCGCAGGTGAGTATTATTGGTGGCTCCTGTGTGGCGGTGACAGCAGAGGTGGTGAGAAGATGGTCAGATTCTGGATGTACTTTGAAGGCGGAACCATGAGATTTCCTGACGGATCAGATGAGGGATGGGAGGGATTCAAGGCTTTTGGCATCCTCAAATAGGAGGATGGAATTGCCATCAATGAAGGGTGGGAGGTTGTAGATGCAGCCAGTTTTGGGGGGAAGAGTTGGAGTTTTGGTCATGTTAAATTCAAAATGTCCATTAGGGGCTCCTGGGTGACTCAGATGGTTAAGAATACGACTCTCGATTTCAGCTCAGGTCATGATCTCACAGTCATGAGACCAAGCCCCGTGTCAGTCTCTGTGCTATGTGTGGAGCCTGCTTGGGATTCATTCTCTCTCTCTCTCTCTCTCTCTCTCTCTCTCTCTCTCTCTCCCCCACCCCTTCTCTGCCTCTCTTAAAAGAAACAAACATTAACAAAAATGATAAAATGTCCATTAGACTCCAAGCGAAGATGTATGGGAGGCACTGAATATATAAGCCAGGAGCTAGGAAAGTATAAATTTGAGAAGAATTGATGTATCAACAGTTTAATGTCTCAAAACACTTTGGTTGGTTATAAAGAGAGACTTAATTTTTTTAAAAAATGTTTATTTATCTTTGAGAGACAGACAGAGGCAGAAAGAGAGGGAGACACAGAATCTGAAGCAGGCTCCAGGCTCTGTGCTGTCAGCACAGAGCCTGACGCGGGGCTTGAACCCATGAACCGTGAGATCATGACCTGAGCCGAAGTCGGACACTTAACCGACTGAGCCACACAGATGTCCCAAAGAGAGACTTTTTTTTTTTTTAATTTTTTTTTCAACGTTTATTTTTATTTTTGGGACAGAGAGAGACAGAGCATGAACGGGGGAGGGGCAGAGAGAGAGGGAGACACAGAATCGGAAACAGGCTCCAGGCTCTGAGCCATCAGCCCAGAGCCCGACGCGGGGCTCGAACTCCCGGACTGAGAGATCGTGACCTGGCTGAAGTCGGATGCTTAACCGACTGCGCCACCCAGGCGCCCCCCAAAGTGAGACTTTTAAGTGTAGCGTTATATACACACAGGGCTGATTCTAAGGACTTTAGATGAGAATTATGGAAAACGATGTGGCTAGCTTACCTTTGATGGTGTCAGAGGAGTTTTGTTCTCTTTGCTCTAGGAACGTCAAGGGCGTGATCCATTATATCATGCAATGCTCCCTCCATCCTAATCAGTTTCATCTTGAGTGCCCAGCTGGCTCAGACAGAGGAAGGTGTGACTCTTGATCTCGGGGTTGTGAGTTTGAGCCCCATGCTAGGTGTCGAGATTCCTGTTTTTAAGGGATAAATAAAATAAAGAAAACTTAAAAAAAGTTCTCATCAAAATAAAAGAATTGTACTGTGTGGCGATGGATGTTACTGATGAATCTCATCTTTTGCTAAATCCTGGGAAAAGCTCTGCTTTCCCTGAGGAAATGAACATGCTTCCTTTTCCCCAAAAATGAAAATGATGAAAAGGTTGTGCAGCGTCTTTTTTCTCTTTAGCTGCCAGGGAGCTCAGAGTCAAATTAGAAACTCAACTATAGTCCATTAACCACTTGGGTCTGGAGGACCTGCATATTTGTGTTTTTACTTTCCCCCACATTGACTTCCTACTTTTAATTTTTTTTTAAACATTTATTCATTTTTGAGAGACGGAGAGAGACAGAGCATGAGTGGGGGAGGGACAGAGAGAGAGGGAAACAGAATCCGAAGCAGGCTCCAGGCTCTGAGCTGTCAGCACAGAGCTGATGCGGGGCTTGAACCCACAGACTATGAGATCATGCCTTGAGCTAAAGTCGGGCGCCCAACTGACTGAGCCACCCAGGCACCCCTTGACTTCCTACTTTTAATGTCCAGTCTTAGTTTAAAAATTTTTATTTTATCATATGTGTTCTTTCTAGGGTTGTCTCACATCTATATGGAATGAGGGGGAGTGTAAAATAAGGAAATAAACACAATTGAATAAGGTTACTTTTTAATAACAATACAACTCATTTAGAAGTAAAAGATATTGAAAATTTGTCTCTAAGGTAATTTTCTATATGCAGAATTGTATATTTCAGCTGGCTTTCATTATAACATTGAAAATGTGTTCCTTAAGGAAAAAGAATGCTCGTCCCAGAATGTTATAAAAATCACTTTAAAATTACAGCAAATAGATAAATTCACATATTTTAAAGAAAATAAGCAAGTTATTATAAGATATTAAGACCAATATGCAAAATAAGTCACAAAATACAAATGCAAAAAAACCCTGGAGTTGTTTTTGTGTTTCTTTTCAATAATTTAAAGGTTGCAGGAAAAGGATGTGAGTTTTCCTCACAGGACACACTGTTCCTTGAGACTCCATAGCCCCTGTTTTCTGGAATCTGCCGAAGCAGAGATTCTCAAACCTCAGTCAGCTTCATATGCCTTCACATACCTACAAACATCTGACTTTTTAGTCTGTCTGTATTGCTTCTTCAAATCAATTCCTTTTCTAAATTTAAATTTATTCAAAGAGGAAACAGTTTAATATGTCAAAGGCGTAGTAAATTCACGGGTTCCCTACTTTCTTTAGGCACGTTAAAATCAATTCATAAATGTGAAAATTAAAAATTGTATGGTGTGGGGGCACCTGGGTGGCTCGGTTAAGCGTCCGACTTCAGCTCAGGTCATGACGTCGCAGTTCATGGGTTCGAGCCCTGCGTCGGGCTCTGTGCTGACAGCTCAGAGCCTGGAGCCTGCTTTGGATTCTGTGTCTCCCTCTCTCTCTGCCCATTGCCTGCTTGTGCTCTGTCTCTCTCTCAAAAATAAACATTAAAAAAATTAAAAAAAAATTATATGGCATGTTGCCCTAAAAGCACCTCCTAAAAGTGTGTGGTGGTTCTGTCCTGGAGGGTAGCTTCGTCCAGGCTGCCCTCAGACTTTGGAAGTAGTAGTGGGTCTTAAAAATGACCAGATAAACTCAGCTGGAGGGAAGAGGGGCCCTGGCATCAGCTGAGGCACTCATAAAAATGATTCAACCAGGAGAGAGGAGGACTTCTCCCCATTAAAGAGAAAATGATGTGAAATGGGGGCACTTTTGCTGAAACGCACAAAAATAAGTCCTTAGAGTGACTGCTGAATACAGACCTTGGGGAAGATCTTAAGAAAGCCAGCTCGGTTAAGCATCTGACTTCGGTTCAGGTCATGATCTCATGGTTTGTGAGTTCAAGCACCGCATCAGCCTCTCTGGTCTCAGGACAGAGCCCACTCTGGATCCTCTGTCTCCCCCTCTCCCACTCACGTGCAAGGCCTCTCAAAAAATAAACATTAAAAAAAAGAAACAAAGCCAGCTTGGGATGAGGACACCCCCTGTAATGCGGCCACCATCAGTATTTCATGCCCCGCCCCCAGCTCTTAGTTGTCATGACACTCACCCATTTTGGCCAGCTGTAGAAATGACACCCTTGGTTTCCAATAATATATCTTACACCTGGCTTTCAGAACAGTGGTTCTTAAGTGTGGTCCCTGGGCCAGCAGCATCATTGTTACCTGGGAACTTGTTAGAAATCAGATTCTTGGGCCCCACCCCAGTCCGATGGAATCTACCCAGCCCTCCAAGGATTCTGACGGATGCTGAAGTTTGAGAACCAGTAGTGGCCCCTGTTTGCACAGTAAACAGAGGGCTATCAGCAAGGAGACCTGAATTCTAGTCTGCATCTATAGCCAATTAACTGTGACCTAACACCCCCCCCCCCAAAAAAAAAGAAATCAGTTTGAGCCTCAGTTTTCTCATTTGTAATGCAGGGAAGATGTTCCTAGCCCTGCTGGCCCATTAGAATCACCTGGGCCACTTTGGAAATTTCGGTGCTACTGTGCCAAGGAGTCTGTACCTTATAATTCTATTTATAGTAGGTTCTAGAACAGGCAAACACTAATCTGTGATGAGAGCAATCAGAACATGCCTGGGATAGAGGAGTGGTAGGTTCACGGGGAAGAGGCAGGAGGGACCTTTCTGGGGTGATGCTACTGTTCTGTCCTGATGGGAATATGGGTTACAGAGGTGTATGTGTTTGTCAAAGTCTGTTGAATGGTACCCTTGAGGTTGTGATTTTATGGATATTTTGCCTCAAAGCGTGTGTGGCGGGGGAACAGACTGGAAACAAATATTGGTGTCTAGTTAATAACATTTGTGCTGAAGTATTTACGGGTGAAATGTACTGACCTCACAACCCATTGTGAAATGCATCAAAAAATAAGACGGCTTGTTGGATGGACAGAGGAACGGAGGGTCAGTAAAATTCTTCTGATCTTCCATTAAGTTTGAAAATACATATTTGTAAGAAAATGTTGGAGGGAAATTCTGATGCTGGTGCCCCACACTCACGTCTATTCAATCAAGAGCTTCCCTAAATGAAAACTCCTACCATCGGAGGGCGATACATTTTCTTTCTCAAGGGTAACAGGTTTTTTAAATTTTTTAAAATGTTTTATTTATTTTCGAGAGAGAGAGAGAGAGAGACAGAAAGAGAGTGTGCAAGCTGGGGAGGGGCACAGAGAGAGGGAGACACAGAATCCGAAGCAGGCTCCAGGCTCCAAGCTGTCAGCACAGAGCCCGACGCAGGGCTCGAACTCACGAACCCTGAGATCATGACCTGAGCCGAAGTCAGACGCCCAGCTGACTGAGGCACCCAGGCGCCCCTCAAGGGTAACAGGTTTTAAGCCACTCGTGTACAGATAATACACCGTGCAGAAGAGACACATTCGGAGATTGGGGGATTCTTGGGTTTTATTCCGGACAGTGAATTTATTGGGCTGGAATCTTCCCACAGGTAACAAATGGGAAAGGAATGGGTTGTGCACCTGGGCCTCGTTGTTAGCACTGCCCCACTCCCTCAGCTGCAGGCACTTGGGGACCCGTTGCCTCGGGGTCTCCAGCTGCAAGTTTGGGGACGCTCTCTGTAGAACTTCTTGCCTCAGCCACCAGGGGGAGCTGTCACCCTAGCAGTTGCCTGAAGCTCCGGCAATATTCAAACCCAGGGCTTGGCGTGATTATGTGTGCGGGGTGTGGGTGGAGGGTCCTAGAGGGCTAGTCCCATCATGCTTTGCTTCCCCTGTTAATTCGGCCACCTGCAAGGGACCAAGCCCCGCTGCGCCGCAGACCCTCCTTCCAGACCTGTGCCTTCTCTAATCTGACTCAAGGCATGTTCTCATGTCTGTCCCTCTCACCTTTCCCGGCTAGACTGATGTCGCCATGTGCAGCCAGCAGACTCCCCGAGCCTCGGGCCTCCACCTCTTCTGGGAAGGTTCTCCTCGCTCTTACCAGGTTCACTGCTTCCCCGGCTGCCCTCCACGGGAGGGGGCGGAGGGGTGGGAGGTGGGGTAGGCTTTCTTCTCTGACGCTCCACAACCCCCCAAATCTAAGGTTGGGGTCAGCCTCCTCCGTGCTTGCCAAGGTCGCTTCTAAGACGTGTCTCTTCCCTTCTTGTTCTAGACCCAGCCGTATCACCTGCCGCCCCTCCCGGTGGCTGCCGTCCGCTGGCCGTGTGGTCACCGAAGACCTCCGCTCCTGCAGTTTCCTCCCTGCTCCACCTGCTCTCTTCCCGACGGCCCTACAGATGGCCACACTCCTCCGTGGCTTCTCTCTGCCTCCGCTTGCTCACCTCCAGCGATCTCCGCCAACACGCTGCGATCAGGGACCCTGCCCCCTTGTGGGAGGAAGGCTTCGAGCAACCTCACCGTCCCGGCACCTGCCCAGGCAGCTCCTCCGGCCGTCCAGGGCTCGCGTCACAGTCTCCCTGAAACACTGCCGTCCTCATTCTTGCTCCTGTGTGATCACCGCCCTCGCCCTCGGCTGTCTTCTGCTCTTGCACCTGCACCTGCCCCCCCCCCCTCCCCAACCCAGCATCCCCCAGGGGGCTGGGGGAGGGGGAGGAAGCACTCGATCGGTGAGACTCCTTCCATTGTAAATTCATGCTCACGGACCTGGACCTAGGGGTGCTCCCGGCAGCCCTGCTCTCTCCCACTCTACTCCCACTCTCTGCACAGACGACTTCATACCTCCTCTCCTCTTCTCCCCGAGCCGCCCTCGCTCCCGCCCTCCCTCCCTTCTGCTCTGTGGAGCCACATCTGACTTCATCGAGAAATTCCAAGCCAGCAGAGTGAGCTCCCTACCTGCCCCCGCCTGCACCTCTCTGCATTCCTGCTGTCGAGGTGGAAGAATCGTGCCTTCTCCCTTCTGGCTGTGAAGCTAGCTGCCCCCCCTCCCCAGCCCGGGTTCCCATCCCTTCTAGCTTGTCACTCTTACAGGCACCCCCATTTTCTCAACAACAGGAGGCTTCCACTGGAGGGTGAGCTGGCTCATTAGTTAGGGACCCAATGTCACTCAGCTTTCCCTAAAGAGAAATGTTTCTAATTGTCACCTGGCTAAGGATGGTGTGGGACTTGGCGGGGGAAAGGTCTACTCTTGGTACACAGTCTCTCAGGTGATCCCTGGTCTACCATCGGTCCGTGTACATCCTCTTCGAGGCGGCTTCCTGGAATTACTGAGTTCTGACACAGAACAGCATCTCGAAACCCTCCCAGCCATGTCCTCACCCAACCATCAGCCTGGGTCGATCATTCCCACCACTGGCAGGTGAAAAAGGGACACCTCTGCGTCCGTGGAGGATGTACCTGAGATGGCACACCCAGGGCGCCTGGCACACAGAAGATGCTCGCTGTGCCAGGATAGTCCGCGCCGGTCCCTAAGAGAGTGTGTCCCAGGATGCTCCTTGCACCGGCATTTACGCACGAGGAGGGAGATGCCCCAGATGCAACGTGGTCAGAAACACACCTCAGGATGTTGTGCAGCACTCAGGGGTGATGGGTTGGACGTACACACAGCAGTATCTCCAAGCCTCGTGTCGCCTAAAAACAGGAAGGACCAGAAGGTCCATCACCATGGGCAACAACACAGGTGTTTCTGCACGCCCTTGAATAAAAGTGCATATGTGGAACCCACCAGGAGGTTGTCCGTGGAAGGGGTGAGGTGGGGCTCACAGACAGACAGATAGAAGTGGGGTCTTGCGTGGGGCTGTGCTGATGGGGGTCGGGAGCCTGGACTGAGACATGTGATGATGCCCTCAGTCGTGAGCCGGTTCACCTGCCCCTGCCCTTCCGGTCTAACTCAGCAAGGTGACCTCCCTGCACCTTCCGCTCTGGCATGCCCCTGCATAGACCCACTGCAGGTGCAACCTACAGGCCGGGCTTTCCTGGGTCTCACGGCGTCTAGGAAACAAGGTTCTGTGGGTAAAATCAGAGAGGCCACTCTGTACTGGGACCATACCTGAGAAAGAAAAAGTGAGAAAGAAAAAGCCTCCAGCATGCTGGGGACTATGTGGGAACAGAGTGTGGGTATGGGACCATACCCTTGAGTCCCCTGGGGTCTAGCTGGTCCTGTCTTGGGGAGCCACGTAGGCTTGTGTGGAACAGCGAGGGTGAGGACACCTTAAGGAGAAGGGTATTGGCCCACCTGCCTGTGACATGGGGCCACGAAGGCTGGTTTCCTGGAGTCCCAGAGGTAGTGAGTTGGAACTTTCCGGGGACCGGGGATGTCCTTATTCCTCTCGTTGGCAGTTTTGTGGTCTCAGGCCAACGGGCTTCCCAGGAATGGTATGGCTGGTTCCAAGCTACCAGCGTGGTGTCGCTGAGCAAGGAGCTGGGATTAGACACTCACAGGCGGCTCTTGGAAGTCCTGTGGGGCCACCCTCCACTGTCCGTGACCTGCTGGAGATGGCAGGAGGGCACAGAGCCCCTGTGGGGGAGCGAGGGGAAGGCTCCACCTGTCAGGAGTTGAGGACCTCTCCGTTTCGGGGCGGAGTGACTCTCATTTAAGCTAGGCCTGAGGAAAATGTTAATGAGAAGGCTGTCATCCTGGGGCCTCATGAGGAAAATTGAGGTTTTTTTGTACTTTCATGCAGCGATCCACCAGGACGGGACATTCTCATTAGAATGCAGGTGATTCAGGACAGACTCGGGTTTGCAGGTGAGAACTCTTGCGTCCAGAACCATGGGCCACGTGTCAGACCTTTCCACGGAGTAAATCAGAAACCTGGGACAGCGTTGTCATTTTTACACCAACGAAGCTCAAGTGGTTCCTTCTGTAGAAACTTCCAGTTAAAAAAGAGGGCAAACATCTGATCTCCAAGTAGGAATTCCCTGTTTCTTGCAGCTGAATTAATTGCTTCTCACCTTGTAATGTTTACAGAATAGTGATGGCACGTTGAGGGGAAAGGGGAACAAAATCTCTTGAAAAGGAGGAATTTTCAGGCACAAAAAGGAAACTATATTAGTCAGGTTCTCCAGAGAAACAGAGCCTATAGGTGATATCTGTATCCATATCCCTATCCCTATCTATATATCTGTATATCTATATCTATATCTATATCTATATCTATATCTATATCTATATCTATATCTATATCTGTATCTATAATCTCACCTGTGATCCAGTCAGGTTGATACATAACGTTAACCATCACAGAAACCATGTCTGCTAAGTGAGACAAGATGTGATTTGGCCTTCAAAGGAGCAGACACGGATGATAAGTGACTGCCATATGCTGAGGCTGGATAAAAAGCCCTGACTAGCTGCCTAGGAGGACTCCTGGATGTGCACTTAGTGGGTCCTTCTAGAACCTTCTAGGAACTGTTTCTCTCAACTTACGGTCTAGCACGCCTTTGCGCTGAAAAAGCACACTTCGAGCCTTGCCAGGATTCCATGGGATCCTAATAGAATTGGAAAGCAGAAATGGTTGGTTTCCTTTCAAGTGAAATTTTAAAATGTTCCCATGATTCATTTGCAAAGAGATTCATTTAATAATAACTTCCAGCCACCGACAATATCATTGTTTTTTTTTTTTTTTTTCTTCAAAAAATCTTTCTAATGGGCTAACCGTCAGCTGCCAGCCTTGTGTTGGCTAACACAGAATACTCAGCTCAGACAGAGCGGGGCGTCATCTGTAGCTTTTTTGGGTTCTTCATCCCATAGGAGGCCAGGCGTTGCCCAGACTGACTCCGGGGAAGAATGTGCTTCTGGGGCCCAGGCTAACCTGCCCCACCCCTGCTCCTTCCTAGGTCATCCTGTCTGGGCCGCTTTGGCAAAGACGGCCAGTGTGGGCTGCAACCCTGCTCTCTTCCAGACTTCAGAGTTGGGCTGGTGCTATGGACCGAATGTCCGTGCCCCCACCTCTCGCTCAAATTCATCTGTTGAAATCCTAACCCCTGAGGTGATGCCGTGAGGAGGAGAGGCCTTTGGGAGGTGGTTAGGTCACGAGGGTGGAGTCCTCATGAACGGCATTAGTGCCCTTAGAGAAAAGACCCCAAAGAGCTTGCTCGAGGACACAGCGAGAAGGCATCATGGGGTCTGAGAACCAGAGAGCAGGCTGGCACCTTGATCTTGGATCCCCCCAGCCTCTAGAATGGTGAGAAATGAGTTTCTGTTGTTTATAAGCCCCCCTGGGGGCTGCCCATCCAATCTCTGTTTCCTAGCGGTGCCCCACCCCTTAGACTTTGGTAGGACCACGTGTGACAGGTTGTAATTTCCAAACAATGATGTCAACGCTATTTCTGGTCTCCTCCGTTCTTGCTGCTCTTTCATCAAGAAGCGGAATCTTTGTTTCTCCCCTTGAACTGGGGGAAGGTCTTTGTGACAGCCTCACCCAGCAGAGGAAGTAGAGGCAATGTCATATGACTTCCAAGGCTGGCACACAGAAGGTGACGCAGCTTCTGCCTGGCTCTCTCTTGTGACAGGTGTTATTTGCAGCCCTGGGCCGCCTGGCATGAGTTGGGCTGTCCGGGCGCTGTCGTGCTGGAGAGATGGCATGGAGATAAAGGCTCACGTGGCCCCGTGGCGTCTTCCCAGCTCTGCACCAGACACGAAGGGGCACAAGCCTTCTCGACGGCCCACCTCCCGCCCCCGCCCCGCGACTGCACCCCCCAGCAAGACCCTGAGCAAAACCACCCAGCTGATCCCAGATTACCCTGCATTTTCGAGCAAAAAAATGATCCGTTGTCTCTTAAGCCGCTGTTTTGGTATGATTTGTCCCACAAAAATAATCATAATACCTTGTGAAGGGGAGTGAGATGGGTCATTTCCAGATCCAGGTAGTTAAGAGGTAGGGAGACCATATGTCTCAGTTTGTGCAGACTCCATTACACCTGTTGTCTTGGCCTAATTCTTTTTTTTTTTTTCTTAGCATTTATTTTTGGGAGAGCACAAGTGGGGGAGGGACAGAGAGGGGGGACAGAGGATCCGAAGCAGGCTCTGCCCTGACAGGCTGACAGCAGCAAGCCCGATGTGAGGCTTGTGAACTTTCAAACCTCGAGATCGTGACCTGAGTCGAGATCGGACGCTCAATCGACTGAGCCACCCAGGTGCCCCGTGGCCTAATTCTTAATAACACCCCTTTTCACTCCCAAAGTGTCTGGATTTGGGAGATATGCTATATGGTCACCCTATTCAGAACCAGATGTACTTTGGGTTGGTTTGGGTTGGGTTGGGTTGGTGCAGACAAGAATGGTGACCTCGGGGGAGCCACAGATGGAAGTCCCCTGGGCCACAGAATCACCACATAGAGGAGCACCACCCAGGACCCCGGACCCCCATTCTGGACTCTACGCAAACAAGACATAAACTGCCAAGGGGAGTCATTTTTTTTGAGCCATGATACAGCTTGTTCATTACAGCAGTTAACGTTACCCTGAAATTTCTTATGAGCAAAAATTAGAAAATCTCCATCCTGGTTTACAAAGCAAGAGTAAAGGTATCAGTGTCGGGAACCTGTGCCCATTTGCTTTAGACCCACAGACCCCTAAATCACGTGAATCCATGGCCAGCGTTATGAAATTTCTACGAACAAATAAATCTTTTTTTTTTTTTTTAACCACATATCATGAATATGGACAATGTTTCCACCAGCTTCCTTCCCGGTTCTCGGTTCTCGCTTTAAAAGATCAGATGTACTTTGTGACAGTGGGTTCTTACATTTTAAAGAGGAAACTCCTCTGCGTTCAAGACTGTGGGCTTCGGGAGTCAGATGGGCTTAGTATGAATTAGTGTGGGGATGTTTATTAGCTGTGCTGCCCAGGAAAACATCACTGAACCTCTTTGCACCCCAGGTTCCTTACCTGTAAAATGACAATGACAACATTGACTTTCCTCTTCTTTCTCCTCTTCCTTCTTTTTCCCTCTGATAAAATTTTGACAAGTTAATCCATGCGTATATCTGAAATAAGAGGTCCCAAAGTGCATGCATTAATGGTAAGCCTGTGTGGGTGGCTTTCGGTTTTCACCTTGAACTTGGCCTGTCTCTCATGCAGAAAAGCAGTGCTGTGGAGGGATGATGGGGTCAGGACTCATAACCCGGTGTCTGCTCCACCCCGTATCCCTTCATCCACCTCTGACGTCACCTGCAGCCTGATGGATGGCTCGTGAGCTCAGTCCATGCGCAGGGACAGCCCTGCCACGTGCCGGGGCTACCCCTAGGGACAACATTCACCCAGCTGGACGCCGGAGCCAGTGTGTGGATGCCCGGTACCTGGTCTTGGAGAGATGAATGTGAGTCATCATCTCCATGGCTGCTCAGGTGTCCCGGGAGGACTGAGCGCTGGTGGCCTTTAGTGGTGACCCGAGTAATCACCAGTGATTAGCTTTTCCTTCTTCCTTGCCTTGTCAGTATCCGAGGGCTGCCCTAACAAAGAGCCATAAGCTGGGTGGCTTCAAACAACGGAAGTGTATTGTCTTACAGTTTGGGAGCTAGAAGTCCATGATCAACGTGTCGGCGGGGCTGTGCTCCCTCAGAAGCCTCCCTTCCTCCTTCGCCTGCAGCTCCCGGTGCTGGCCGACGTCCTTGGCTTTGGCTGCATCTCTCCAACCTCTGCCTATGTTGTCACAGAGCCTTCTCCCTGTGCGTCTCTGTCTTCACATGGCTGTGTTCTTACAAGGACCCTAGTTATTGTAGCGAGCAGCCCACCCTCCTCCGGGGTGACCTCATCTTAACGAATCACACCTGCAATCGCCCTATTTCCAAATAAGGCCACATTTCGAGCTACTGGGGGTTAGGGCTTTTAAATTCTTTGTGGAGCCCACGATTCCAGCCAGGATACCTGTTCCATTCTCTTTGCTCCCTCAGCCCTCTTTACCCGAGAAATACCAGCACTTGGTCCTTGTTACGGGCTCTGCTTTTGGGGGAGCCCAGACTGAGGCACTGGGGGCTGGCCTTAAGCTTTGCGGTTCCCCAGCCGTGAGGCCTGATGGACTGTGCCGGGGGATGTGTCGGCTCATCCGGAAATGCAGCAACGCCCTCATCTGGCCTTGTCGGCCTCCCCCTCCCTGACATGGTCCCTGAATAAGAAAATGTCTCTTGACTTGGGTTCCAAATCCCAGTGATCTGGGCTGGATCCCGTGGAGCTCCCTCTTTCCTAAGGTCCAGGGGTTTGGGACAAAGGCCAATTGTTCAAAACCATTAGCACCGGAGGATGGGGTCAGAGAAGTAGAGAGCAAGACAGAGCATATCAGCCCCCAGTGCCTGGGACCCATCTGGCCCTGGGTGGGGGGCCTGGCTGCCTCTTGAAAGAAAAGCAGAGAGAGGGTGGCCAGCCCAGCATGGGAGGGGGCCAGGCCTGAGTCCTGTCACTCCCCAGTTCTTCAGGATGGGAGGTCAAAGGAGAGAGGAGAGCATTAGAAACGTGCGAGCCCTCTGGTGACAGTGACGTTGTACAATGGGTCCAGACAGGCTTGGAATCTGACCGACGCTTCGCCCCTTCCTCCTGGAGGAGGGTACATTAGGAAGGCTTTGTGAGCGAGTTTCACCCTAGAATACTGAAGAGAAGGCCAGGCGAGATGATATTTGCGAAGCCGCTTGATGAATAGTTAAGCGTAACGTACAGGACAGATACAATTTTAAAGGAGATGGAGAGAGCCCTAATTATAACTCCAGGGAAGTTTCATGAATCAGAACTCTCTTTCCTGGATGCTGATTGCTCGGAGGGTGGAGGGTGCTAATTATGTGATGTGGGAAATACCTTCTTTCACATCCAGAACAAGCTGGGAGATATTTTTCTAGGAAGTTTTCCTGTGGACCAGGCAGATAGAATCATCTATCTGAAAATGCTTCCCATTAGGTCACCAGAGCTGCATCGGGCACCTCGGGAGGGAGGCCTGCTGGCGGCTGGAGAGCTCACCTTCCGTGGTAGCCAGCAGCCAACAGGAGACAGAAGCTCCCAAGACTTAAAACAAAACAAAGAAAACAAAAAACAACAACCCCCCCCCCAAAAAAAAAAAAAAAAAACCCAAGCTGCAGCCATAAACTGTGTTTACAGCATTCTAGGGACTGAGGGCATCACTGAGGAAGGGAGGTTGCCAGAGTTATTCTTTTCTTTCTTCTTTTTTTTTTTTTTTTTACCTGAAAATAAAAGATCACCACCGACCTATGAATCATAAACCGGCAGTGACCGCGAGGCTCGCAGCCGGAAGGATTGCTGAGGGCCGTGGAGGCGCCGGCCGGAGGGGCCCCCGGGAGCAGTTTCTCTTCCTGGAAGGGACTCCGGCTTGGCTGCCGTGAAAGCTTTATTTTCTTCTCTCCGGCTTCCTTGCTCGCTCGGTTCCAACCTTGCCCCCCTATCATTTTCTTCCCAGGCAGAGCGCACATTCCCGTTTCTGATAATGCTTCCTTCTTATGGCTCTCTCTCCTTTTTAAAAAATTTATTTCTTGATCCACCCACTTTATTTCTGCTTCCTGGGATTGTTTACCAATGGAACGAATGCTGATATGATGTGAAACATGCCAGAAAGTGCCAGTGCACCGAGTAAAAGGCCCCTCCCTCCTCCTCCTGGCAGCACCCTTCTCCTCCTCCCACCCCAGAGCCGTGGCTGGAGAAAGGTGGGCTGAGGCCCAGGCCACAGAAGCCCCGTGGGTGCCTGGTGCCGGCCTGTTCCGGGACTTGCTGGGCTTGCTGGGCAGGAGGCAAAATACAGAGATCAGGTTTCCTGGGAGCACCGAGGTGCCTGGCATGGGAACCACTGTTAACACTAGATCCCTTCCCTCAGGAGCTCAGGCCAAGGTGGGGAGGGAGGTGGCTGAGAGAGGGACTTGGGGGCAGAGGGGCACCGGACACCCTGGGAGGCAGCCCATACTTGGGGGGCTTGGAGTTGTTCTAGAACCTTCCACAATGCTACTCGTTTCTTCCTCACTTGTCCCCTGAGCCTTGGAAGGAACAGTGGGGCCGCTTGGTAGTTGAGACGCAGGTATGGGAGAAATTTCCTGGGCCCTTTTCCTTCCCACCCGATAGGTTACCTGCAAAGGGCTCGTGGCCACTCTTGAAGGGAGATTCACTCATCCCCTAGACATTTCCTGAAGTCTTCTGTATGTCAAGCAGGATGTTTAAGCCCACGGAGGCTGGGACAGACTGTCTGGGTTGCAATCCTGCCTCCGTCACTTACGAGCTGTGTGACTTAAAAAAAAAAATTTTTTTTAATGTTTTTATTCACTTTTTGAGAGACAGAGCATGAGCGAGGGAGGGGCAGAGAGAGAGGGAGACACAGAATCCGAAGCAGGCTCCAGGCTCTGAGCTGTCAGCACAGAGCCTGAGGCAGGGCTCGAACAAATGCTTAACCGACTGAGCCACCCAGGCGCCCGCCTCCTACATTTGTTCGATAAAAATAAGCTGTTCTGGGTGCTGGGCATGCAGAGATGCTCCTGACCCCATGGAGGCTTCACGTGGAGGGTGGAGACAAAGCATAAACACGTGAACAAATAAATGAGAGAATTGCAGGGTCATGAGGAAAATTAAGCCCGCCACAGGATGGAGGGCAAGTGGCAGGTGTGTGTGGGGGACTGTGTTCTTTTAACCAAGGACACTAAGGAAGGTCTTCCAGAGGAGGGGTACCTGCATGGAGATCTGAATAATGACAAGGATCAGCCAGGGAAAGAGCAAAGCAGTGGATTGCAGACAGTGGGGACGGCACGTGCAAAGGGCCGGTGTGTTGGATGAAGAGAAAGGCGTGGCTGAAGCCGGGGGTGGGGGGACACGGGAGAAGCAGTGTGCACATGAGGATGGCGAGAGGCAGGCCCAGGTCCCGGGGGGTCTAGCAGGCCGACGTCTTTTCTAATTGCAATAAGAGACTATACTCATTGTCCAGGCCCGCAGCAACAGATTACCACAAACTTGGTGACTTAAAACAGAAATGCATTCTCTCGGGGCGCCTGGATGGCGCAGTCGGTTAAGTGTCCGACTTCAGCCAGGTCACGATCTTGCGGTCCGTGAGTTCGAGCCCCGCGTCAGGCTCTGGGCTGATGGCTCAGAGCCTGGAGCCTGTTTCCGATTCTGTGTCTCCCTCTCTCTCTGCCCCTCCCCCGTTCATGCTCTGTCTCTCTCTGTCCCAAAAATAAATAAACGTTGAAAAAAAAAATTAAAAAAAAAAAAAAAAAAAAGAAATGCATTCTCTCTCAGAGGTCTGGAGGCCAGGACTCTGAAATCAACGGGGGCGCCTGGGTGGCTCAGTCGGCCGAGTGTCTGACTCTTGATTTCAGCTCAGGTCATCGTGTCACGGTTTGTGAGTTCAAGCCCCGTGCTGGCCGCTGCGCTGACAGTGCAGAGTCTACTGGGAATTCTCCCTTTCCCTCTCTCTCTGTGCCTCCCCCGCTCACACACGCGCTCTTACTCTCTCGAAATAAATAAACTTAAAAAAAAAAAAAAAGATGTTGGTAGAGCTGAGTCCCTCCAAAGTTCTAGAGGAGGATCCTTCCTTGCCTCTTTGAGGTTCTGATGGCTCCAGCTCTTTCTTGGCTGAGGTCGTTCCTCTTCAGTCTCTGTCTTCACACGGTCCCCACTCTGTGTCTCTGTGTTCTCTTCTTAGGCCACCAGCCATCGGACGTAGAGCCCGCCGGAAATGCAACTCTCTTGAGATCCTTAATCATATCTGCAGAGACAGTGCCTCTGGACAAGGTCGCATTCACAGGTACCGGGGGTTAAGACTTGGAATATCTTTTTGCGGGGGAGGGGGGGAGCAATTCAACTCACCGCAGAGGCTGCTGGTAGTTTAAGCAACCTCAGGCAAGGCCACAGTTGGATCAAGAGAGCAACGAGACCTCTCTAAAATCATGTCTGAACATAGACAACGTGTGGATACGGTCCAAACCACAAGATGAACCAGACATCCCCCGTCCTGGCTAATGTGACTCTTTTTTTTTTTTTAAATAATTTTTTTTAACATGTATTTATTTTTGAGAGAGACACAGTGTGAGCAGGGGAGGGACAGAGAGAGAGAGAGGGAGACAGAATCAGACGCAGGCTCCAGGCTCTGAGCTGTCAGCACAGAGCCCGATGTAGGGCTCGAACCCACGAGCCGCAAGATCATGACCTGAGCCGAAGTCAGACGCTTAACCGACTGAGCCACCCAGGCGCGCCCCCTCTTTTTTTTTTTTTTTAAATCAACATCAGCTCTAGCTTTGCTCCAACTCTGTCATCTTCCAGAGAAGAATAATTAAGATGCCCAATCACAGCATTACCCCTGACACCTGAGAGCATCCAATCCAGAGCAAACCTTGCTTTCTTGAGCCCCCACCCCCACACCAAATCTAAACCTCCATCCTGTAGTAGGTCCTAACTGAGATGGCCTAGGGTTCCTGGTAGTGTGTGCTCACCCTTGTTGCATCAAATCAACAGACCCGGTTTTGTTTCATCCAGTGTGCTCCCGGTGGCCACAGCTTGAAGGACAGCATGGGCTTCACGGCCGTGGGACCTGCGTGGTCCACAGGGCTCTGCACTGAGAGGGGCCTCGCACTTGGTTTAATACTGTGTGGCCACCATATTGAAATCCTTAATAATTTTTGAACGAAGGGCTCCTGGTGTTCATTCTTCATTGGCTCTTGCAAGCTCTGTAGCTGGTTCTGCTGAAGAGCATCGACAGTGGCTAATGGCAGGGTCCTTGTGGTAGAGAGAGTGACGAGTGGGTGGATTCGGGACTTTTTGGCCCGTACACGTAGGACTGGCTGCTAGTTTGGATTTGAGTTGGGGAATGCAAAGAAGAGAGAGAGAAAACTCCGAATTTTCTCCTGGGCTGGGAGTGCCCTTCACCAAAATGGGAAATATTGGGTGGTCAAATCAAGCAGGTTTTGCAGTGGGTGAGGGGTTGGGTCAAGAGTCTTGATCTGGTGAAAATACACTTCTGATCGATTGATCGTACATTAAGAATAGGCATGCAATGTTACATTTTTAAAGATTGGTAACTCAGTGTTGCACTACAGTTTTGCAAGATATTACCATAAGGCAGGAAGGAGGGGAGAATGGAATAAAGGGGACATGGGATCTCTCCATATTATTTCTTACAACTGCATGTGAATCTACAATTATCTCAAAATTAAAAGTTTAATTAAAAAAATTGGTGACCCAGAAAATCAGGATGTGAACGGATTGATAGGCAGCTCCAGGCAGGTGTTACTCATTTGTATTCATAAGTTCTTAAATCTGCAAGGGGCTTGGGGGCAGCTCACACAGGGGACGCGGTGATGGGGCCGTATGTGGTGTCAGAAGGGCCAATGGTGGCCACTGTGGCACCTGAGTGTCCTTCCTGATGTCTCAGTTGGGGGCTGATGGGGTGGAGAGCGGCTCATCTCTCCAAGGCACTGCCAGTAGACCGAGGAACGTTCTTTGAGGAAAGTGACCTGGGCACTCGGCTCCTCTATCAGTTTCCGGTCACTTCAGCCGCAGGTGGGCCTGGGGTGCTTTGGGCCTGGACACCGTGAGGAGGAATGGAGGCCAGAATGGCTTCTGTTGGTCTCCACGTTTATGCTTCCATTTAGTTAGACTCAGGCTCCCAGGGGTGGGGGTGGGGGCAGCATCTCATCTTGATATTTGCAGATTTATTCACGGAACTCCCCACACATCTGGATGAGAATATATGACTTGCCCCCCAGAGGAAATAGTTAAATGAATCGCTAAAGCACAAAATGTTCCCGTAAAATTGCTTCCATATTTTATTAGACGCAGATGAGCATGAATTATTGTGAAGCCAACAGGAGGGTTTGCAAATTGGGTTCTTGCCTTTCCATAAACAGTTCTTCCACACCTAGATCATTATGGAAAGGCTTTAATGAATGTTGGCTTGTGACGGGGGCATTGAATAATTCATTCACCCGTCCACCCATCCACCCATCCATTCATTCATTCATCCATCCATCTGTCCATCCATCCAACATTTATTGGGCACCACTGTATGCCAGGTAATGCAAGCTAACCTGTAGTTGCAGGTGCCATTTTCACTGACCCACTTTAAACGAGTCCTCTTGAGATAAGGTGACTTGGGGTTTGAATGTCATGAGAGGTTCACTTTTTGGGGGGAAGGGGCTCCCTTTCACGTATCTCAGGGGGCCACTGGCCACACAGATTTTCTTTCACGTACCCCTCCACAGTTGAAAATGCTTTTTGGGGGCGCCTGTGTGGCTCAGTCAGTTAAGCGTCTGACTCTTGATTTCGGCTCAGGTCGTGATCTCACGGTTCATGAGTTCAAGCCCCACATGGGGGGGTCTGCGCTGACAGCGTGGATTCTGCTTTGGATTTGCTCTCTCCCTCCCTCCCTCCCTCTGCCCCTCCCCTGCTCATGCTCTCTCACTCTCTTTCAAAATAAATAATAAACTTGGAAAAAAGAGAAAATGCTACTTAACCTTAAATTCCTCTTTCTTAAACACCGGCTCCTTGGTGTCAACGTGTGAAATTTCTTGGAGGAAGAATGGACACAGTTGTGCAAACCTGGCTGTGAAGTGATTGGCTTCTCACATTCTGTGTGGCTCTGCTGAATTGATCCCGGCTGGGTGCCCGAAGGGGTCTGCTTTCTGCTTGGAATGCCCGGCTCGGGGCAGGGAGCAGGGGTGGGGGTGGTGGGGACTGGGGATGAGAGGACACGCACCATTTCTCCTCCTCTGTCTGGAAGTTAAGCACAACAGTGTGGCTTGTAGGATTACTGGGAACCTGAGCAACCGGGGAACCATTCCCACGCTCCCTCAGTCACCAGGGGAGGAGGCAGGCAAGGGGAGTAGTTTCTCTGCTCGCCTTGGTCTGAGCTGGACACGGGAGTGGTGGCTGCCCGTGACGTGGTCTGGCAGGTGCCGGCTCAGTGGAAGGCTGGGTCCCAATGGGGTGAGGACTTCTAGGGTTGTTGGGGGGGGTTGATGGTTGTTGCACGCCATCATTCAGTGGCGGGGTGGGGTGTGGGGTCTGCCCCCAGGAGGGTTTCTTGAGGAAAATCAACAAGTGGGAAGGACCCCCAGACGTGTCCCCTGTCGCACGGAAGCCCTTTACCTTGTGGGCATAGAAACAGCTCGGAGAGACCAATAACACGTCCAAGATTACCCGGTGAGTGGTGTAGACTGGGTTTAACTTGCTACACTCCCCTGCACCACGGCTCCCCAGACAGGGACTGTGTTGATCCCTTTTCGAAGGCAAAAAGGTGTGGTGAAAAAATGTTTCGGGAGACATCTGTGAGGAGACCGCCGGGCAGAGAAAGATGCTTCTCGCTGCATCTGTTTTCAAGTGAGTTAAGGTGTGGAGAAGAATGACCGGGCAAAGTCTGGAAGCATCTTCTCCCATCTGAAGGCCGCAGTCCATGACCAAGCTGGGCAGACACAGTGGTCACCCTCTTGATGACAGATAGCGGGTGCCTGGGTTGCTCAGAAACTCGGGAAACCGAGTTGATAGAAACGGGCATTCAAACTAAATTCTCCCGTTGTCCAGAGGGCTCAGGGAGCAGATGAATGGGCGGGAAGGAGGAGGAGCTGTCTGCTTCTTGTCAACTGAATGCTTCTCAGAAGCCCTTTTGGTTCAAACTTTCAAATTACACTGGGGAAAAAAAAAGATCTCTAGAACGTCTACTTTGGTAAATAGCGAAAGATAAATACAGGATCCTGTGGTGTTTCTGGGTCAGGGTTTTTACTTGTGAAGTCTCAGCATGGTGTTCTGGAAACGCCCTGGTCTCAGCATCAGAAGACCCAGGCTGAGGGTGGGCTGGTCTGCTGGCCGTGTGACTTCTGGCAGGTCACAATGCACTAAGTCTTTCCTTCATGACAGCAGAAGAGAGTAGCGTTCGCTCTGTGGATGGTCCGAGGGTGTTGTAAAGCTCACACTGAATGAGCTTCTCACCTTGACTTCCAGATCCCTATGCAAACATAAATTGCTGTAATCAACCAGAGGAGGGAGGAGACAGGACCAAATGTCTTCTTTAAACCCAAGTTAGGCTTGCTTATTAGGTAGAGTTCTCCAGAAAAACGGAACCAATAGGATCTATCTACCTACCTACCTACCTATCTCAAAGGAGAGTTATATAATGAGGATGTGGCTCACGTGACATGGAGGCTGAGAAGTCCCACTAACTGCCATCTACACGCCGGAGGCCCAGAAAAGCGGATGGTATAGAAGATCAAATGAGAAGTGATATTCCAGCTCAAGCAGTGAGTCAGGAAAAAAGTAGCAAATTCCTCTTTCCTCCGTCTTCCGCTCTGTTCGGGCCCTCAGTGGATCAGATGAGGACCACCCACACGGGAGAGGGCCATCTTCTCTCCTGAGTCCACACCTTCAAATGCGAATCTCACCCAGAAACACCCTCACAGATACTCCCAGAAATCACGTTTCATCCGGGCACCCCGTGGCCAGTCAAATTGACACATAACATTACATTGACATCACCATCTGGAAAGTTTCTTCTTCTCATTCATGAAACTGGAGGCACGGTCTTTGGCAGCTCAGCTCGTTTCCTGAGGCAGGGGAGGAAACGGGAGCTCCGGGGAGGCTGTCAGGGATGAGGATTCCAGACGCCAAAAGATGGGAAGGGCACGTGAGGAAACACCAATGTGCAATATTCTTTAAGAGCCATAGCATAGATCAGAATATCTTTCTTTTTTTAATTTGAGAGAGAGAGAGAGAGAGAGTGGGGGAGAGGGACAGAGGGAGAGAGAGAATCTTAAGCAGGCTCCATGCTCAGTGCAGAGCTGGGCACAGGGTTTGATCCTGCAACCCTGGGATGATGACCTGAGCTGAAATCAAGAGTCAGATGTTCGACCGACCGAGCCACCCAGGCGCCCCAGATCAGAATACTCTTTTTTTTTTTTTTTGAGAGAGAAAGAGGGCACAAAAGACAGAGAGAGAGAGAGAAAGTATCCCAGGAGGGGTAGAGAAAGAGAGAAGTGGGGCTCACCCAAAGCAAAGGTCAAGTTCACCCGAAGCAGGGCTCGTTCACCTGAATGGCGCTCGAGCTCACTCAATGTGGGGCTTGAACTCACGAACCATGAGGTCATGACCTGAGCCAAAGTCAGATGCTTAACAACTGAGCCGCCCAGGGGCCCCGGAATATCTTTTGATAGTTTTTATGCAATGGGTGTGTTTCTTTGAAGGTGATGCCACCTGGAGCCTCGAGATGGACTTGGACTGCATTTAGAGAGCTACCCTCAGGATTTGAGATCTAGGTGCTGCGTTCAGGTGCACCCCCTATTATACATAATCGCTCGGCATCTGAGCTATTGTATCATAAAGAATCTGACTGGTCTTTGTTCTCATCCCAGGAGGGAACTTCTAAATTCTTGGGATTTTCTGAGTTGATAGGAGTGTGTGTTATTCATGATGGTCTCCTTGGATGACACCTGAGTTTATGTTAATGAAATGGCTCAGGATGGGGGCTGGCCGAGCCAGAGAGAACACCCATGTGATTAGCAGACTGGGGCCTTGGGCCAATGATACCAGCTTGCTATGGTCCGAATGTTCGTGGCTCCCCCAGTTCCTATGCTGAGATCCTAATTCTCAATGTGATGGTTTTAGGAAGTGGGGCCTTTGGGAGGTGACAGGGTCTTGAGGGTGGAGCCTCCGTGAACGTGATGGTGTCCTTATAAAAGAGACCCCACAGAGCTCCCTCGCCCCTTTGGCCATGTGAGGACACAGTGAAAAAATGGCCATCTCTGAACCAGATGAGACAGGAATCTGGTTCACGCCAGACGCAAGGCTGGTCGAAGCTTCTTGTTGTGCCAGAAGGTGACCTGCCCAGATTCCAAGGGGAGGGGGCGCGGAAGCCGAGTATTCAAGTCCCTCCCACACCTTGCCCGACGTGGCTCCTCATCTGACTGGTCCTGATCCGTATCCCTTATAATAACACTATAAGCAGGAGTATAGCACTTACCTGAGCTCTGTGAGTTATCCTAGCAAATTCCTAAACCTGATGGGGGTCATGAACCCCCCCTCCAGATTTGTGGCCGGTGGGTCAGAATTGCACGTGGACTGGGGATCCCTGAGCCTGTGGCTGGTGACGGACATGGGGGCAGTCTTGCCCTGTGGATTCCGTGCTCATTCCAAGTGGTTAGAATTGCATCACGGTAGCTGCAGAGCCAAGAGAACAAACGCCATATCTTATTTCATCTTTTTTCAACCAAAAAATATTTTCCGAGAGCTTATTTTGTGTCAGGCATGGTGGTGGGCACACACATACCACCTCACCGTCGAATGTCATGTTCCCAAAGGAATTCGTGAAGCTTAGAATACCGCTAGTGTCAAAGGGGCGATGTTGTGAAAAACTCACTGAGATCGGAATTACTATTTTTAGGAGGAGGCACAGATTTGGAGGGCCAGATTTCCATATAAATTCATTAAACCAAGGAAGTCTAAAAGCTTCGTGACGTTAAGGGCTGGGAAGTAATTTTCAGCCTTGCCTTAAGAGGTATCCCATTCGTGGGGGGTCTGGGTGGCTTGGTCGGTCGGCTCTTGATTTCCACTCAGGTCATGATCTCAGTCAGGGTCGTGGGATCGAACCCCACATCGAGCTCTGCACTGAGCATGGAATCTGCTTGAGATTTGCTCTCTCCCTCTCTCTCTCTGTCCCTCTCCCCCATGTGCTCACTGTCTCTCTCTGAAAAATAAATAAATAAAAATAAATAAATAAAGAGGTATCCCATTTGTGAAGAACTTAGAGTTGTTTCCCAATGGAGAACAGGAGCCTCACTCTGTCCCTAAGATCTCCTGCGACGTGTCGGTTGTGGTGAGTTTGCCGTAGGGGGATCTCACACTGTGAGCTCAGGGTAAGCTGTCAGCAGAGGCATGAGGACATGGCATGTGGAGAGCAGGAGGAAGGGCTTGGGGACGTCCTGAGTCCTCACGGGGATGGGGTGGGGGGCAGGCAGAGACGCACTGGTGGATGAGAATCTGAAGATCCACATGGGAGGTGCTCCTGGCCTGGAAGCCAAGGTCTCGCTTCTGAGGTGGACAGTCCCTCGGTCTCACAGGAGCATCTGGCTGGGCTTCATTTGTCAAAGGCCATCTCAGCAGATGGGGAAAATGAGTCACTATGGACTCCCCCCTGCCCCATCGTGGGCAGTTGAACGATATTTGAACAAAATTTGGAGATCCAGGCACGGTGGGCCGGGTGTGTATGAGAACTTCCTGGAGGCAAGAATTGCTGTGAATACATTAGATTTCCTTACAAAATGAGGGTCTCCCAATTCTCACAGTGGCACTCACCAGAGTCGAGGATGGAAAAGAGCCCCTTTCAGCAGCCTCCAGGATCAGTGAAGAGGGTGTGTGCTGAGCACCAGGCAGGCCTGCAGAAGTCACGCGGGTGGGCCCAAGACTTCGAGGCAACCCAACAAGTCTTGTAGGGGGTGGGGTGGTCAGCAATCCCCTCAGAGGCAGCCGGGGCTGGAGGGAGGTATGAGGTCTCCAACAACTGAACAGGGTGGTAGGGTGGGTCAGGAGTGGCATTTCTGGGTGGTCTGACCTCCTACGCCCTGGTATTTCACAGACGCACCACTCAGGGGTTTTTCAGAAATCTGGGAGCGGGGATGGCCTGATGCCTTCTTCAGGCCTGACAGCAAGAAACACCCAGGATCTGGGGCGCCTGGGTGGCTCAGTCGGTTGAGTGTCTGACTTTGGCTCAGGTCACGATCTCATGGTTCGTGGGTCCGAGCCCCGCGTCAGGCTCTGTGCTGATGACTCACAGCCTGGAGCCTGCTTCGGATTCTGTGTCTCCCTCTCTTTCTGCCCCTCTCCTGTTTGCACTCTGGCTCTCTCTCTCAAAAAATAAACATTAAACAACAACAAAACACCCAGAGGCCAATAGTCCCCCCCCCCCCCCCCCAAGGGAAATGGCTGGCTGGCTGTGCCTCTCTCTTCTGACACCAGACACAGAGCCTGGAGTCTGGAGAAGAAATAGCTCCCTCAAGAGGTCTGATGCTTGGGAAATGTCAGACTCCCTGGGCTCTTCAACTCTCTGTGAGGAAATGCGAGGGGTCAGCCTGGTGGGGTCGGACAGCATCGCCAGAGGCCCAAGAGGAAGCGAAGATCTGTGCGTGCAAGCATGAGTCCGTGCAAGCATGTGTGTGCAGGTGTGAGCGTCCATGTGTGAGGGTGAATGCGTGCCTGTGTACCAGTGTCTCATGAGTGTGCACGGGTGCTGTATGTTTGAATGATGTGTGTGTTTGTGTATGACCATGTGGGTCTGTGGGCGTATGTGTATGAGGGTGAATGTGTGCCTGAGTGGGAGCTCGTATGTGTGTGGCTGTGCATGTGTGGCAGAGATCCTGATTCACTAATCTCCCAGGACGGGCTCATGCTCAGGACAAAGGAGAACTAAAGGGGCATGTATTGGAGGAGGGTCAAAGGAAGGGGTGCAGGTGGATGGGAGGGACTCGGCCCCCCAGGAGGAAGAAAGGATGAGCGGCACAGAGAGTCACATGGATAAGCTGCAGAGATATTTTATTTTATTTTTTTTACTAATTTTTTTTGAATGTTTATTTTTTGAGAGAGAGAGGGAGAGAGACAGACAGAGAATGAGCAGGGGAGGGGCAGAGAGAGAGGGAGACACAGAATCCGAGGCAGGCTCCAGGCTCTGAGCTGTCAGCACAGAGCCTGATGCGGGGCTCGAACTCACGAGCCATGAGATCGTGACCTGAGCCTAAGTCAGACGGTCAACCGACTGAGCCACCCAGGTGCCCCTACTGCAGAGATATTTTAGCAGATTCCAAGGGTGGGCAATCCTGGGGAGAGAAACAGATGTCTAGGGAGAATTCTAAGGGAATTTCCACGTGATGTTTGGTGCAACCCCCCAGCTCCCCGTGATGAATTCAGTTTTAAAGACCTACATTAGTACACTCTGCACAGTGACTGGTCTATGTGGACAGCCTGACATATTTGGGTTACGCAAGGTAATAAGGGCCCAGTGGCCATCTCTCAGGGACATCCTGCTGTTTAAATCCCAAAGGACACTTAGAGAACCTGAATGTGGCTTTGTTGAAAGATAAGGCCTTGAAGGCCCATCAAGAAAGGGTAAGCCTCCGAGGAGAAACCCAAAGGAAAGGAGAGGAATCAGCACTCTACCGAGGGAGCCAGGCAGAACATGGGAGCCATGCCAGGAACTGCAAAGACCCAGGATGTGAACAGCATTTGCATTAGAAAATCAAACTCACACCAGCTCCACCGTTAAATATTTCCTGGCTAATGTGACTAAAAGGCCAGAGGCAGGAAGGCGTCAGCGTGGGTTTGATTTAGTGCTTCTAAGGTGTCATGGAGAGTTTCCTCCCATCTCTCTGCTCTGCCTTCTGCAACAAAAGCTTTATTCTCAGTCAGCTCCCCCTCATGACTCCACAACATCTACCTCACTTCTTCACGCCCTGTCATCTGGACGGTGACGGGACTCTCTGTCCCGTATCTAAGCCTGAGATCCAACCTGACTAGACAGTAATGCCTGTGGCCAGGGAAATGGAGATGCCAATGGGCTTCTGTCCACTGAGACATCAACTGAGCCAGCCTGTGGTGGGTTGAGTTGCGTCCCTCCTTGATTCACATGTTGACGGTCTAACACCCAGGATCTAAGAATGTGACTGTGGAGATGGTGCCTTCAAAGGGGGTAATGAAGGTAAAAAGAGGCCACTGAATGGGTCCTGACCCAACAGGACTGGGGTCCCTATAAGAAGAGGCCATCAGGACACAGACACGCACAGAGGGATGACCATGTGAGGACACAGGGAGAAGACGGCCATCTACATGCCAAAGGAAGGGGCCTCAGAGGGAACCAGCCCTGCTGACCCCTTGATCTCAGACATCCAGCCTCTAGAACTGCAAGAAATACATGGCTGATGGTTAAGTCCCCCATCTGTGGTACTTCATCATGGCGGTCCCTGCAAACATTAGCACACCTCCTCTAGACCTGGCGTGGATTCATTTCCCCAGAGCACATGGACGACACCAGGCAAGATGGGTGGCCAAATGGGAATCTGGGTTGTTAGGAAGAGGGACCCAGAGTAGATCCCACAAATGCACCCCCCCTCCCATGACGGAGGAGTAGAAACACTGAAGAATTCCATCCTAAGAAACACTGGGTCCGGTCCGTTAAACCCCAAGATTCTGAAACCCCCACCATTTGTTCTGGGCCCCCGGCACTCTGGGATGCTCACGTGGGTGTCTGGGAAGCAGGATTCAGGGAGTCTGTCGCTGTCCTCCAGGCGAGGCACTGAGTCGATCCTACCCTGCTCATTGCTCGGTCAGTCCTGAGGGGCTCTCTTGTTTTATTGCTCTTCATCTTTCCCTCACAGATCTCCAGTCCCTGCTCCCACGGCCCTCCTTCTGGTTGGTGCCTCGGATGTCCCGCGAATCTTTGAGAAGATTTGGCTTCGTGCACCTGAGCATTTAAACGTGTGCACATGGTGGGCTCTCCATCTTTTGTCTTTGTTGTCTTTTTTTAACTCAGCACCAGATTTTAAGACCCAATGACGTTGTTTGTAGGTCTGTACTTCTTCCGATGGCCGTGTTGTGTTCCAAGGCAAGTGTGTGCTGTGATTCCTCTTTTCTCTAGGGCGGGAGGACACGGAGAAGGACACTCCTCCCGCCCTGGAAGGAAGGACACTCCTTCCGTTCCCTTCAGGCTCCCCTCCACCCTCTCCTCCTGCTCTGTGCCCAGCAGGATGCCTCATATGACCCCAACAATGGGCTCCTTGCTCTCTGGCTTCTGATTGGGTGTGGCCAAAGAGAAGTCCCAAGAGGGGCTGAGGGGGGTAAGTGGAGAGGGACAGGGGGGCAGGGCATTTCTTTCTGGGGATCCTTCTGGCAGCAGACCCATAGCTTGGTCAAACCCAATGGCCTCGGTATCGTCTCTGCTGCTCTGAACCTGGGGCTTCTGCATTATCTCTGGGGTTTCCCTGTACCCACATTTCTGTAAACAGTCCCTTTATAAATTAACCCTCCTCAAAGGATCCTGATTTGGGCATGCCATCTGTTTCCTGCTAGGACTCTGAGGGATCCAGCCTCCACAACATGCCATCTCCAACAGGGTTATGATGGGTGTCCTGGTGCGGGTGCCCTCCTGGGGTGTGTGGCCCCAACGTGAGAGGCAGCCCTCCGGAACAGAACCAGACACCTCACTTCATCAGTGCTGTTCGGCCTGCTGTGCTGGAGAACTCCCAGTGTTCCCTGTCTTCATCCACATTTAATATCCTATTTGGTATCCTATTTTCTGATCGCTGTCAATCTGGTGGATAAAATTGGTATCTGCATCTCTGTTTTTTTATTTTTTAAGTTTATTTATTTTGAGAGAGAGAGAGAGAGAACAGGGGAAGGGCAAACAGAGAGGGAGAGAGAATGAATCCCAAGCAGGCTCTGTACTGACAGTGCAGAGCCCAAGATGGGGCTCAAACCCACAAACCAGGAGAGATCATGACCTGAGCTGAAACCAAGAGTCAGACGCTTAACGGACTGAGCCACCCAGAAGGCTCTGCATCTCTGTTTTCATTTACTTGTCGGCTACCTGGATTTTGCCTTTGCCTGTTCATGACTTTTATTACATCTGAATGTTTTGGTCTTGTGTCTTGGTTCTATTGAAACATACTCTGGGGGTGGGGGAGAGGGTGGGGAGGGTGGGAGGATTATCCAAGCTATGAAATATGACTTCCTTGTGTATTTGATAAAATAAAACATTAAAACAAGATGGGAGGGGCCTATTCATAAAATAAGTAATTCACACAAAAAACTGTTACTTTTAGGGGCGCCTGGGTGGCTCAGTCGGTTAAGCATCTGACTCTTGGTTCTGGCTTAGGTCATGATTTTATGGTTCGGGAGTTTGAGCACCTACGTTGTCTCTGTGCTGACAGCTCAGAGCCTGGAGCCTGCTTTGGATTCTGTGTCTCACTTTCTTTCTGCCCCTCCTCTACTTGTGCTCTGTATCTCTCTCAAAAATAAATAAACATTAAAAAAAATTTTTTTTTACTTGTTGTTTTTAAATGGGGGGTGGGTGGGTGCAATGTTGGGCAGCACAGTCCTGGACATAAGCAAGCGAGGGCGGGTAGCCTCCAGGTTCTGGGCCCCACTGCATGGCTGCCTGGGACCTAATAATGCTACTCGCTGCGGAGCCTGGCTGGCTCTGGGGGAAGGACGACTGGGCAGGGAGTTACTTTACTTTCCAAGACTCTGAGCAGAAAGGCTGCCTGTCAGAGGAGTCAGCCCTGGCTTCGTGCCTTGCAGTGTAGTCCTGGGAGATGACTGGTGGGCATCTCTGTGGCTGAGGGCTAAGCAGTGTGGGCAGTTCTGGACACTTCTCTGTATTAGCAACACAAAGGGGCAGCTTGAAACAACAGGGATTTATTCTCCCAGGGTTCCAGAGGCCAGAAGTCCAACATCAAGCCATCAGCAGGGTCACATCCCCTACGAAGTCTCCAGGGGGAGAATCTCTTCTTGCCTCTCCAGCTTCCAGAGGTTCCTGGCAGCTCCTGGCTGTCCCCCAGGCTTATAGACCTCACTCTAGTCTCTGCCCGTCCTGTCCTGTGGCTCTCTAGGTCCCCTTCTGTCTCTTAGAGGAGATTCTCACTGGATTAGAGCCACTGTAATTCAGTATGGCCTCAGCTCCAGCCTCAATCATTCTTCTGCAAAGACCTGATTTCCAGATAAGGTTGTGCTCTGGAGGTCATGGATTTGGGGGACACCATTCAACTTCTTCTGCCCTCTAAATGTGCATCAACTGGCAGACAGACCAAGGGCCCAGAAGAGGCCACTGCCAGTGTTATCACAGCAGAGCTGGGGAGGACAGGGAGGCTAGCCCAACGGGAAGGGGAAATCTTTATAAATTCCTGACCCCTGTCCCCCAAGCAGAGCAGGCCCAGAGCCACTGCCCCCTTTACTGTGATGATATGTCACGCTCCTGGAGAGCCCTTGCTTTCCCATTGTCTGAAGTTCCTCGGGAAGAGGCCTCACCATTTATGTAAGGCCTAAAGAGACTATTTGAGCAGGGCCTAAATGGGTCCAACAGGGAGGGGATGACAGAATGTTCTCTTTAGCCTTCCTGGCCACAGCAGGGTTCTGAGCAGAGAGCAGGATGTTCATTCTGGGTTGGAGCAGAGGGCTGGATGAGGTCCACACCACCTTAGCGACGCCTCATACCTGCCACATCACCCCAAGCAGAGAAAATGCGTCCCACAGTTAAGCCAGGTGAGGGCGCTGGATTTCAAAGGGCAAAAGGCTTCTGTCTCCAGGCAACTTGTAATTCTTTTGTTCAAAGAATAAAAGCAAAGCTGGACTTCACACTATAGTACAAAGCTGTAATCATCAAGACAGTATGGTACTGGCACAAGAACAGACACTCAGATCAATGGAACAGAATAGAGAACCAGAAATGGACCCACAAACATATGGCCAACTAATCTTTGACAGAGCAGGAAAGAATATCCAATGGAAGAAAGACAGTCTCTTCAGCAAGTGGTGCTGGGAAAACTGGACAGTGACATCCAGAAGAATGAACCTGGACCACTTTCTTATACCAGACACAAAAATAAACTAAAAATGGATGAAAGACCTCAATGTAAGAAGGAAGCCATCAAAATCCTTGAGGAGAAAGCAGGCAAAAACCTCTTTGATCTTGCCCGCAGCAACTTCTTACTCAATAGGTCTCCGGAGGCAAGGGAAACAAAAGCAAAAATGAACTATTGGGACTTCATCAAAATAAAAATTTCTGCACAATGAAGGAAACAATCAGTGAAACTAAAAGGCAACCAATGGAATGGGAGAAGACATTTGCAAATGACATATCAGATAAAGGGTTAGTATCCAAAATCTATAAAGAACTTCTCAAACTCAACACCCAAAAAACAAAGACTCCAATGAAGAAATGGGCAAAAGACATGAATAGACACTTCTCCAAAGAAGACATCCAGATGGCCAACCGACACATGAAAAAATGTTCCACATCACTCATCAGGGAAATACAAATCAAGACCACAATGAGATACCACCTCACACCTGTCAGAATGGCTAACATGAACAACTCAGGCAACAACAGATGTTGGCGAGGATGCGGAGAGAGAGAATCTCTTTTGCATTGCTGGTGGGAATGCAAACTGGTGCAGCCGCTCTGGAAAACAATATGGAAGTTCCTCAAAAAACTAAAAATAGAACTACCCTACCACCCAGCGATTGCACTACTAGGCATTTATCCACAGGATACAGGTGTGCTGTTTCGAAGGGACACATGCACCCCCATGTTTATAGCAGCACTATCGACAATAGCCAAAGTATGGAAAGAGCCCAAATGTCTATCGATGGATGAATGCATAAAGAAGATGTGGTCTACACACACAGTGGAGTATTACTCGACAATCAAAAAGAATGAAATCTTGCCATCTGCAACTACGTGGATGGAACTGGAGGGTATCATGCTAACTGAAATGAGTCAGAGAAAGACAAAAATCATATGACTTCACTCATATGAGGACTTTAAGAGACAAAACAGATGAACCTAAGGGAAGGGAAATAAAAATAATATAAAAATAGGGAGAGGGACAAAACAGAAGAGACTCATAAATATGGAGAACAAACTGAGAGTTACTGGAGGGGTTGTGGGAGGGGGGATGGGCTAAATGGGGAAGGGGCATTAAGGAATCTACTCCCGAGATCATTGTTGCACGATATGCGAACTAACTTGGATGTGAATTAAAAAAATAAATTAAATAAAGCGTAGCTTAACAGAATAAAAGCAGAGCTTAACACCGGAGAGGGGAGTTAGGCACCAAAGAAACCAGAACAGGTTTCCTCCTCTTTGCCTTTCCTCCCCGGGGAGTCTGGTGAGCACCGAGAACACGTACTGGGGCCAGAGCAGAGGGCCGGGTCCTGTTGCCCACATCCATGGGCCGGTAGAGGGGGGAGACCACCTCCCCAAGCAGAGAAGCAGGAGGCACGGTCCTGTCTTCCCTAGTCCGAGGCCTCTGCCGGTCTTTGGTTTCTTAGTGATGGCGGCCCAGCCTTTGACGATCACAGCGGTCACTGGCCTGTCATGACCAGGGATGGAGGAGGGAGGACCAGGCGGATGCTGCCCTCACAGTGTCTCCTGGGAAGGCGGCAGTGAGAGCAGAATTTCCTACTTTGTGGGCCAAGCTGGGAGCGGAGGAAGGCGCTCAGTGGGGGCTGGGGGTGGACTCCCCTTGGAGACTACCAAGGTTCAGGGTCTGTCAGGACGCGGTTGGGCCTGGGGCCTTTGGCACCACAAGGACTCAGCCCCGACAGCAGGTGGTGTTCAGGGTGACTCTTTTCCTGGCTCTGCCTCCACTAAGCACTGCAGAGGCCTCCTGGGGACTAGTGTGTCCCCAGGGGCAGCCATGTCTTCCCCGACCTTAGTCTGGGCTGCTGTCCCAGCTGGCCTGGCTTCCACCTGTCTGGGGTCTGGTTCTCCAGCCTGTCGGTGAGTCTGTGAGTCCCCCACTACCTTTTCCATCCATTCCCTTCTCTCATCAAATTAACCAGAGTTCATTTCTGTTGCTTGCAATTCAGAGGCTGGCTGACCCGGGAGGGAATGCGGCATGGTCAAAGTCAGATGTGGAAAGGGGTCCAGGGTGCAGGGCAGGGCGCCCCTTGGGAGAGGGCAGCCAGGGTTGGGCTGAGGCAGGAGCCCAGGGCCCAGGCCAACGTGGTGGGTGCCTCTGGTGAGGGAGGACAGCGACGGCCCAGCGCAGAGAGGGTGGCCGGCTCTCCCCAGGTCTGCCAGACACGGCTCAGGGGACGCAAGCCTGACATCAGCCCCCCACTCGCGATCCGATTCCGGGCGTGCTGGGGCTCCTGGTCCTCCCTTCCCTGACTACTCAACTGGCTGTGTGACCTTGGACATCATCTCCCCTCTTTGTGCCTCATTCCTCTTGCGTCTCAGTGGGGTGGTTCTGGTTTTGGGGTTCCTAGGAGGCAATCTTCTTACCTTTGCTCTCTGTGACTGAGTTGGTCCAGCGGCGAGCGGCCTCTACACGCGTTCTGCCCGTGACCTGGAGGCAAGCTGGAGGCCGTGGATAAGAAGCCTCAGGGGGCACCTGGGCGGCTCAGTTGGTTAAGCTCCTGACTTCAGCTCGCGGTTCATGGGCTCAAGTCTTGCGTCGGGCTCTGTCCTGACGGCTCGGAGCTGGAGCCTGTTTCTGATTCTGTGTCTCCCTCTCTCTCTGCCCCTCCCCCATTCATGCTTTGTCTCTCTCTGTCCCAAAAATAAATAAACGTTGAAAAAAAAAATTAAAAAAAAAAAAAAAACCTAAAAATGAAAAAAAAAGAAAAAAAGAAGTGTCCGAATTCAGGTGGGGCCCAGCCCAGCTGGGGAGTGGAGTGGGCTTTCCTCTCTGTCTCCTGGGTGTGCAGAAGGGCTGTCCTTAGGGGGACAGTGTGGCTGGCCCTGGGATTGGGAGGGAGATGAGCTCAGGACTGCAGATCTCGAATAAGGGGGTAGATCTGAGGAAAAGCAGGAGGATTTGAGGGTCATTGAGACGACTTCCCAGGGGGTCCCCAAGGTATAACAGGGCTGGATGGGGGCCCAACCCAGGCCCCAGGAACGCCCCCTGCCAGCAGGTATAAATAATGAACCTCCGCAGCTACTTACAGAACAGCATGTGGAGAATGCTTGTGGATTCTCTTTGATTTCTCCTTATCACCTGTGGAGGGTCTGCCTCGTGTGCCCACCTGCTGGGGAAGCGGAGGCTCCACGCTGGGGGTTTGGGGCTTGGCTGAGCAGATTGCCCCAGAGGCAGCCAAACCTCCAGGCTTCTGCTTGGTCCCCGTGTGTGCCCAGCCAGTCGGGGACCGCTGGGGGTGGCTGCTGGAGAGCCCCTTGCCCGCTGGCCACACGCGCGTTAACGTGTATTACAGACCATCCCAGTCAGGAAAAGAGAAACCACTCTCGGTATTGAAACAAAGTGAATTTGTTGGTAACCCAGGGCGTTGATGAGCAGAGACGCCAAAAGGGTAACTCAGAGATTAGCAACCCGGAAGCTGCAACCCATCCCCGGGATTGGTAAAACCGACGGAGGATGTGGTTTTACCGAAGCCCAGGATCTGGGGCCGTTTGGCGGCAGGTGGAGCCATGGCAGTGGCTGGTTGCCAGGAGCAGGGATCATGGAGGGAAGGATTGTGCGGAGGGTGCTAGAGCCATGGAGGAGGAGGAGCCCTGCTGGAGGCCCCGCCCGGGCAGGGGGCAGATCTTGGCTTCTTCCTCTATCCCACCCACCTTACCTTTTTAAACAAAATACGATAAGGGGCACCTGGGTGGCTCAGTCTGTTAAGCATCCGACTCTTGGTTTCAACTTGGGTCATGATTTCACGGTTCGTGAGTTCAAGCCCACATCGGGCTCTGAGCTGATGGTGTGGAGCCTGCTTGGGATTCTCTCTCTCTGTCCTGCCCCTGCTGTCTCTCACTCTCTCTCTCTCTCTCTCTCAAAATAAATAAACTTTAAGTTTTAAAAAAGTTTTTAATGTTTATTTATTTTTGAGAGAGAGAGAGAGAAACAGAGCATGAGTGGGGGGAGGGGCAGAGAGAGAGGGAGAATCTGAAGCAGGCTCCAGGCTCTGAGCTGTCAGCTCAGAGCCCGATGTAAGGTTCGAATCCACGAACTGGGAGATCATGACCTGAGCCGAAGGTGGACGCTCAACCGACTGAGCCACCCAGGCGCCACTAAATAAATAAACTTTAAAAAATATTTTAAAAATATGGGGCGCCTGGGTGGCGCAGTTGGCTAAGCGTCCGACTTCAGCCAGGTCACGATCTCGCGGTCCGTGAGTTCGAGCCCCGCGTCGGGCTCTGGGCTGGTGGCTCAGAGCCTGGAGTCTGTTTCCGATTCTGTGTCTCCCTCTCTCTCTCTGCCCCTCCCCCGTTCATGCTCTGTCTCTCTCTGTCCCAAAAATAAATAAACGTTGAAAAAAAAAATTAAAAAAAAATAAAAAAAATATTTTAAAAATAAAAAAATTATAATGAAATGCACATAACAAAATTTACCATCTTAACCACGTTTAAGGGTATGGATTAGTGGTGTCAAATGCATTCACACCACCATCCATCTCTGGAACTTTGTCATCTTCCCAAACTGAAACTCTGTCCCCTCTGGCCCCCCCATCCCCCCAAACTCCTCCACCCACCCTTGGCTCCCACCTTCTACTTTCTGTCTCTATAGATGTGACTACTTCAGATAACATATAAATGTGATCATACAGTGTCTCCTTGGGACTGGCTTATCACTTACCATAACATCCTCAAGGTTCATCTGTGTTGTAACAGGTGCCAGAATGTCCCTCCTATTTTTTTTTTTTCAACGTTTATTTATTTTTGGGACAGAGAGAGACAGAGCATGAACGGGGGAGGGGCAGAGAGAGAGGGAGACACAGAATCGGAAACAGGCTCCAGGCTCCGAGCCATCAGCCCAGAGCCTGACGCGGGGCTCGAACTCACGGACCGCGAGATCGTGACCTGGCTGAAGTCGGACGCTTAACCGACTGCGCCACCCAGGCGCCCCTGTCCCTCCTATTTTTAAGAGAGAGAGAGTGAGTGCGTAAGTAGGGGAGGTGCAGAGAGAGAAGGAGACACAGAATCTGAAGCAGACTTCAGGCTCTGGGTTGTCAGCACAGAGCCCGACGCAGGTCTTGAACCCAGACTGTGAGATCATGACCTGAGCCCAAGTTGGATGCCTAACTGACTGAGCCACCCAGGCACCCCCAGAATTTCCTTCCTTTAATGGCTGAATAATATCCCACTGTATGGATACACCACGTTTTGTTTATCCATTCCCCTGTTGATGGACCCTTGGGTTGCTTCCACATTCTGGCTCCTGTGAATAATACTTCTATGAACATGGGTGGACAAATAGCTCTTCGAGACCCTGCTGTATTTTTTTTATACATATATACCCAGAAGTGGCATCACTCAATCATCTATGGTAATCCCGGTTTTTATTTTTTGAGGAGCCGCCATATTGTTTTCATCATGGCTGCACTAACTCACATTCCTGCCTTCAGCGCACAGGGTTCTACTTTCCCCATGTCTTTGCCAACACTCGTTCTTGTCTGTTGTCGCTGTTGCTTTGAATAGTAGCCATCCTAATGGGTGTGAGGTGGTATCTCATTATGATTTTGACTTTTATTTCCCTAAAGATTAATGATGTTGAGCATCATTGTATCACCTTTCAGTCTTGCACTAAACCATTGACTAAACCTCCCATTGACTCCCGTTGACTAAACCTACCTAGAAACCAGAGGGCAAGGGAGCCTGGGAAATGTAGTTTTCTGCCATAGAGAGTATACAGGGAAAGGCTTAGGATGGGTGGCTGGTGTGTGTGTGTGTGTGTGTGTGTGTGTGTGTGTGTGTGTGAGTGATTGTAAAAACAGCACATATCAGTGACATAAAGGACTTCAGAATCTCCTGTGCTCGTCAGTGTCCTGAGGAGGAAACTGAACTCCAGTAAAGATAAGGGGCCTGCCAAGACTTCACGGAGAGGAAGTGACAGAGCTGGGGTTTGAACCTAGCATGTTTGACTCCTAAACCAGTGCTCTTCCCACTCTGTGATTTCTGTTGCCCATGCCGTGCTGGCAAGAATGGGGGTCATGCATTTTCACACCTCAGTGGCTTTGCTTATGCTGGTCCCGCTGCTTGGAACGTTGTTTGTTCCCTCCTTTCCCACCTGGAAAACTCAAGCTTACTCTCAGCAGCTCAGCTCAAATACCAAGTGCTGTAACCTGAGCCCTGGGGAGAACAAACCTGAAAGGAGGAATAATTGCTTCAGTCTGTGTAAATAGCAGACCAGCCTCAGGGTCCCATCTTGATTCCATGTTGGGTCCTCAGTGTTTTTCTCTTCCCAGCACACTGTCCCTGTACTTCTGATGACTCTGAGTTTCCTCTAGGAATCTCTTCCTTCATTTTGTGTGGATTCGGGAATGCTGACACCTCTCTTCCCCAAGCTCATCATTCAATCCATCTTCCTGGTCACAGGGACTCTCATTGAACACTTGGACAAGAGGCCTTCCTTCCTTCCTTCCTACTTCCTTCCCTCCACTGGGGTGGCAAAGCTGTAAAGTTATGACATGGGACAGGCCTGCTTGAGAATGAAGCCAACAGAGGGGAAGGCAGGGTCATGGGCTGCAGCATTAGAGGGTCTTGACAACATTGTTTCTATGCCTGGATACAGCTGTGCCTGAAGGCAACCTCACCTATGGGTACTAATAAGTTCCCTCTTTCTGTGAGGCCAATTTGCGTTGAGATTTAAATCACTTACCGCTGGAAGCCATGATGGATATATGTGTGTTGGGCCAGTGCCCCGGCTTTCACACACATTCTTGATTTAGTGCTCCTTGGCCGGCAGCTCTGTGGGTCCTGTCCCCAGGACAAGTGGTCCCTTTGAATACCCTATAGCACAGAGACAAGCAGATCAGAAGTTGGTGGGGTACCGTCTGGGGAGTTTTACATCAGGAGGGCATGCTTTTCCTATCCCCAGGCTTGGTGACTCCCCCGAGGACTGTAGGGAGGTGGTGGGTGGTGGGGCTGGGGCTGAACCAGAATGTCGGGCCCTTTGGCCACTTTGCCCAAAGCGAGGCCTTTGGTGAGGGCTATAGGGAGGTTTCCTTGTTAGGCAGGATGACAAAGATATCTGTGTTTCTGAAATGGCCACAGAGCCAAAAGAGCTGAACTTTTGAGGGGGTGGAGTGCTGGGCTCTTTGGTCTCAGTGGTCCTGCACTTGCTGAGACAGGCCTCTCTCTTCCCCAAGCGCCCAGGAGGGCCACTACTGGGCACGTGGTGCTTTGTGCTTCAAGGACAAAGCCGGAATGAAACTCTAGCAGCCCAGTGCCTCGTCAGCTTTGTGCCATTCCCCATCCTCCCTGGGCACTTTGCACATTCAAAAGCTATTTTAGAAGTAGCAGCACATCTGATTCTCTTTAATGCACTTCCAGGCAGCACAGATGTGCATCAATGAGAGAATGTTCCCTGAACCAAAGTGCTTCTGTGGGCCTCATGATCCTCTCCCTTGGCACTCACTCCCAGGCCAAGAGCCTCCTATGAATCATGCATTAGCTTCTGTGATTGCTGTTCAGAGTGGTGGCAACTCCTGCAAAGGGTGGGGGAGCCATTTTACACTGTGGAAGGCAAGGGGTCTGGGGCCCCAGCTGGGAGTGGGGGCAGAGAGCGGAAGGAAGCAGACTCCGTAAGGGGGAGGTGGATGTCTGCTCTTGGAGGTGAAACTTGCAGCGTCCAGGGCCCTACCACCAGTTCGCATGGTGATGGGGCCCTGGCTACTGCTCCTCCCCCTCACGTCTGTTTGTGACAGACTTTATCCTGAATGAAGGGAGGATCTGGCACCCGAAGAACTCCCATATGGAGCCCAGCTTATGCGGGGGTGGGGTGGGGAGGGAACCCGCAGACACACAATGGAGTGCAGGGTGGGGAGAACTCTCCACAGGTGAGGAGATGACAAACAACTCCTCAGGAGATGACTAATGAGAGAAGCAGAGCCATACAGCAACTCCCAGATCAAAATAATTATACAAAGCTCGTTAAAACACACAAAGACATAAATTAAGCACTGCAGTCGCCTGTCCCTAAAAATGTGTCAGTCAGACAGACAGATGACTGAGGGAAGATGTCTGATGTTTCTGTCGTTTGCAAAAAATACATTATTTTGAATTTGAGGGGGAGGCACAAAAATTCGTGATTTAACGTTTAAAGCAATTTTCAAAGTTTTATTTTTTTTCTTTTAAGCTTAAAAATGTCCCTGGAAAAGAACACGAAGACGTGTGCTATTAAGAGATGAAAGTCTCTCCCTTTAATGAAGTGAAGCAAAAACATGGCTGCAACCAGCCAAGTAGGTATTTCCAACATGGTGGTCTCCTTGGAGAGGGCCCAGTGGTTAGTGAGTACTCTTCACTGTGGGGGCAGAGCTCACATCCAGTGTTCCTTTACACACTGAAGGCTCTACGCTGAAAACTTCTAGGTTCTTTCTCTGGCTCATCATTTCAACCCGCTTCCTGGGCAGTGTCTCTGTGACTCCGGAAGGAAAGGAGCCTCTCGTCTTCGAGGGGGTACTCCCTCACTCCCAGCACCATCTTGGAATGAGGACTCAAGGCAAACTAGCAGGAGTGGGTCCAGAGTTTGAGAGAGCAGAGCTCTGATTATTTGAGGGATTCCCTTTGAGAAAAAGAATACATAAGTGCAATATGCACTTAGGTATGGAAGTGAATATTTTTTTTTTAATTTTTTTTTTTCAACGTTTATTTATTTTTGGGACAGAGAGAGACAGAGCATGAACGGGGGAGGGGCAGAGAGAGAGGGAGACATAGAATCGGAAACAGGCTCCAGGCTCTGAGCCATCAGCCCAGAGCCCGACGCGGGGCTCGAACTCACGAACCGCGAGATCGTGACCTGGCTGAAGTCGGACGCTTAACCGACTGCGCCACCCAGGCGCCCCGTGAATATTTATTTAGAATAAGAAAGGAAATCAGCACAGAGTACTGGATCCCTGGGAATTCAGGTCACTTTCTTCTGCTATCTCTTTAGGCAAATTACTAGCCACATTTGCTGATTTCCTGGCTTTTCTCTCCACTTAGAATGTTCTAGGACTCCCAGGATCTTCCAGCTCTCACAGGGGCCCAAGCAAACAAGAGGTCCTAATGCTGGGGCTTCCTGCCTGAAAATCTGTCCCTGGCAATGGGGCTGCCCAGAGAAGTTACATCTCTGCTCTGGCTGGGATTTGCCTCTGGCAGCATCCAGGGTCTGTGAATAAGGCTGGAGGCTTTGGAAACATCCAGAACTCTGGGATTTGGGGACACATGCCTGGAGGTAGCCTGGCATCGTTTTACAATTTCAGTCGATGGAAATCTGGCCAATTGAATCCTACTCTGTTTGGAAATAGATCAGGTAGAAAGAAGGGGAGTGGCAGGCCAGGGCCTGGGGACAGTTGTGGGCAGGGCCGTCCAGCTGGGGTCAGGCAGGAGTCATCTTGGTGGAGGCATCGAGGCCAGCTCGAGATGGCCAGTCCCTGCCATGGGAGAGGGAACCTCAGGCTGTGCAGGCCCAGAGCCCCCGCTCAGGTTTACTCACTCTCCTTGTTCTGATTCCAGGCTAATCGGGCAAATTTTAGGGCATCAGTCATTCTCCGGGAGGCCTGCCTGTTGGACAAGAAAGGGTAGTTAGTCTGCCAGAAAGCCTGTCCACCCAAAGTGGCCCCCAGTGGTCACCTGGCTCTCGTTGGAGGTCTTCTGAGGGAGAGAGGCTACTGGCCTGTCAACCTGCACACCCAATGGCTGTGTCTCACAGGGCCAACCACTAAATTGGCATTGAGGTTTTTATTTATCAGATTCTTTGAACTTGGTTGGTGCCAGTTCACCCCCAAGACAGATGGATCCATTTCACTGTGCCCAGAAAATCAACGTCTGGTGTGGTGCCAGCTCGATAAATTCACTCAAATGAATGAAAATTAGATTTCTGAGAGGGCTGGGAAGGCTGAACCTAGATACTGGCAGATTCCCAGGAAAAATGGTTGCCTTGTGAGGGCCAACTGGGGGGAGCAGTAGGCCTGTCCTGGGTCCTTTCAGGTGTCAGAGATAGGGTCTTTAAAGAGGTACACACAGGGGTGCCTGGGTGGCTCAGGTCATGGTCTCACAGTTTGTGAGTTTGAACCCCGTGTTGGGCTCTGTGCTGTGAGTGCGGAGCCTGCTTCGGATCCTCTGTACCCACCTCTCTCTGTCCCTCCCGCTCTCTCCCTCCCCCCTCTCTCAAAAACAGATAAACATTAAAAAAAAAAAAAAGAGGTATACGGAATGAGGCAGACAACCAGCTGGGAATGTTGCCTTGGGGGACGTGGAGTTGAGGGTTCTATTAAAGGCCAGCAGAGCTCTCCGCCCAGTGTGCTCCCGGGCCTGTCTTCCTTCCAGACACTTCTGTGCCCCCGCACTGGCACCATGCTGGCCTGGGAAGGCCCCCTTTGCCCCAGCCGTGCCTCTCCTCACACCATCTCCGGAGTCAACCACTGACACATGTTTAAAGAACACACACAGGCTTTCAGACTCTCTACTGTTGGGAAGTCAACCACCCTCGGCCTTGTGGGAAGAAGCCACTAGGGCCACAGCTGATTACAATTCCATTCACACTTTGTGAGTCAAGATCACGCAGATGTCAACACTGTTTGTTCCAAAGAGCCCATGACTGGAGCGCCAGCCCAGTGCAGCACCTCCACAGGAAGCCACCGCTACGGATCCGTGCAAGCTTCAAATGACACACACTCGCCCTCGGCTAAAACTCCCCAAGCGCATTCTAGGGGATTGTAGAGTTGTGGGAAGCAAGTGACACCGCAGGGAAACGGAGATGTGGAGAGGGTCGTTTAACTGTCCCATGTCATATGGGCTCAAACAACGTACACTGGAATTGAAAGATCAATGAGGATGAGGCCATTAGGGTAGCCCTCCCCCACATACCTGGTGTCCCTATGAGAAAAGGAGATTAAGGGGCGCCTGGGTGGCTCCGTCAGTTAAGCGTCCGACTCTTGGTTTCCGCTCAGGTTCATGAGATCCAGCCGTGTGTCAGGCTCCATGCTGACAGCATGGAGCCTGCTTGGGATTCTCTCTCTCCCTCTCTCTCTGCTGCTTCCCCTGCTTTCTCTCTCTCTCAAAAAAAGATTAACATTAAAAAAAAGATTTTAAGAAGAGGAGGTTAAGACACAGACACACACACGGGGACAACCATGTGAGGAGATGTCCATGGAGACAAGCCAAGGAGGGGGGCCCCAGGACCCACCAACCCAGCAGACACCCTGATCTTGGATTTCTAGCTGCCAGACTGTGAAAGAATACATGCCTGCAGTTTCTGCCGCCCGGCGTGTGGTGCTCCCTTACGGCGGCCCTGCTCGGCCTGATACATGTCTCACCCCGTGCTGGCCCCTGGGAGTCCTGTTGACCAGGATGCCGCACACTCCCGGAGCGGCCCTCTTCCTGCCCTTCCCTCGCCTTTGAACTCCATCCCTTGCTTAGGTGTCCGTGGCAGCTTCCTCGTCTCTGCAGCCAGAGTGGGTTTCCTCAAGCCCACACTGACCACCTTCTGCGCTGGCCAGAAGGCCTGCATGCCTCCCCATGGACGCGAGACAAACCCGAACCTCCTGAACGTGGCTCCCTGATCCCCCTTGTCCTGAGCCTCATGTGTACCACTCCTGCTCCCTGCTTGGCTACAAACTTTCTGCAGTCCTCCACACCGTGCCCTTTCATTCAGACCTCTGTGACTTGGTCGCTGGAATTGCTGTACCAAAGCAGTTAAACGACATGGGTTTATCATCTCAGGGCTTCTGGGGGCCAGGAGTCCAAAATCTACGTGTGGGCAGGTTGGTTCATTCTGAGGTTGTGAGAGCGAATCTGTCCCAGACCTCTTTCCTTGGCTTGTAGGTAGCTGTCTTCCCTGTGTCCCTCGACGCGGCCTCTTCTACATGAGCATCACTGCGACCACATTTTCCCAAAATTAGGACACAGCACACATTGAATTAGGACCCCTACTAGATGACCTCATCTTAACTAATTACATCAGCAACGAACCTATTTCCAAATACGGTCACATTGTGAGGTGCTGGGGTGTGGGACTTCAACATATGACATTTTGGGGTCGCAATTCAACCCACCGCACTTGGATATGCTATTCCCCCCATCTGACATGTTCTTCCCCTTGATTCTTTCTCTGGATGAGCCACAGTCATCCCGGAGGGTAATCGCTGCCAGGCATCCCCCAACTGCCCTGGGGCGGCCCCAGCTGTCCCGCCAGCTGGCCGCCTGGCCCCAACCTTGCCACATCTTCCCTCTACTCCCCGCGCAAGCCCCGCCCCCTTCCTGTGGGCCCCGGGCCCGCCCTGTGCACCCCGCCCCCATCCCGCTCGCCCGGTCCCTTCCGGAGTGCCTCGCCCCATCCTTGCGCCCCGCCCTATCCGAGGCCTGCCCCACCTCTCCTATTCCACCTGGCTGTCAGCTCCCGTGCAGGAGTCTGGGGTCCCTGTACCTTCACCGCCCCCCCAAGCACTTCAGGTCCCCTTCTGCCTTGTCCTTGAATTCGGGTCGTCATCTTTCTTCTCCCTCTGCACTTGCTTGTTTCCAGAATTAATGAGACTACATTTACTTTTCATAACTTTTGGGGGATTCGGGCCATCCCTTTAGGAGGCAGGAGATGCTGGGGGGCGGGGAGGCCGGTGATTCCTGAGTCGGTGGATGATTTCTTCAGCTCTGGGCTAAGCCGGCTCCCGGGAGCAGGGCTTCTGCAGGGACACAGTGGCAAACATTGGCTGTTTATATGCATGCCGCCGGGCCTGGGGCTCCCTGCCGCAAAGCAGGAATGATAATGACAATAACAGCGCACCTCTGGGTAATTTACAAAGCGTGTTCACCGCCACCATCTGATTTGATCCTTATTAAAAAACAAAAAGCAAAAAAACCCAATGCTGGCATATTTTCTATCCCCATATTAAAGACTGAGAAATTGAGGCCCAGGAAGGCAAGCTGAACCAGGTCTGCCTCGTTGGAACAAGGAGATGAGACAGGAAAGGGGGAGGCGACAAGGGGTTAACACGCTGGACTGGAACCTCAGAAAGTAAGGGGGGACACAGAGGGAGGGGTGGCTGAGACCAGCACAGCCAACTGGTCCTTAGCCATCTAGCCCAAGCTCAGCACCTTGGCTGCACCCCAGACCCCAGGTAGACCCCAGACCACTGGCTGAACTGACCAGGACCTTCTACACGTCGGGCCCCAGGTTTCCTTTCCTTGAAAAGCTACATTCAATGCCCTTTCAGAGGCATCAGCTGACCAGGCCCAGAGAGCGGTTGTCTCAAGGAAACCGTAAACTACATGAAGGATGCCTTTCTCATATTTGGTTGACATGCTTTATGTATGATCACTCTTATGACAACAGAAGGTATATAAAAAGGCTCAGTTACAGTTTCTTGGAAATAATAAAATAACTTGGAGGGACTCGTATGCCAAGGAGTCTGAAGATGAATGCCTGGCTATAAAAGAAGACTCGTGTCGTATTTCATAAAGCTGTGGTTCAGCTGCCTGGCAGGTGAGGAACTAAAAGTGGGATTGTTTTGAGAACGTTTTACGATGCATCCAGAAGGGTCTGGTTCATTGTGCGATCAACAATCAGACTTGAACGAAGGGAATGAACATTGCTATTCCCCCCTTTCAAATATCCTTTTGGGAGACAGCAATTTCAGGACTGAGCATAAAATCTAATAATTATCAGCTACCACTGTAGAGGGAGGAAATCCATGTTCAATCTCTATAGTATGTGTTACTGGAGAAGAGGAGGTCATTAGCTCCGTATTACAAATGGAGGAACTATTTGTTTGTGACAGGCGCAAATGGAGTCACAATAAACAAGAGACAGATTGGGATTGAACCTAAGGACTGGCCAGCTTCCAAGTCTGTGCCCTAGGGGAACATCATTATACAGTCATTTAAAACCTGACCTGTTCTCTCCAAATTGTACTTTAAAAACATGTAATCAGAAAGCCCCTTTAAGAAAATCTGGAAATAAAAGCTGTTAGAAGAATAACATCGGGGCGCCTGGGTGGCTTAGTCGGTTAAGCATCCGACTCTTCATATTCGCTCAGGTCATGATTCCATGGTTGTGAGATCAAGCCCCACGTTGGGCTCTGAGCTGACATTGCGGGGATTGTCTCTCTCTCCCTCTCTCTCTGCCCCTCCCCTGCTGGTGCAACACTCCCTCTCTCTCTCTAAATAAATAAACTTAAAAAAAAAATAAAACCAAATTTTAAAAAGCCACTCATTAGAACATACTAGGATATAGTCCTTAAAATGATTAGCTCACGTTAGTTTTCTCTGCACTTGCTAATTAAAAAAAATTTTTTTTAGCATTTGACAAGGGAGATCTGAAATTATTCATTTAATTTATTACGGTAAATCTCAGTGTTTAATATATTTTCAACACCTTTCTAAAGTGAGATCTCACTTTGGTGTCTTCACCTCTCCTTTTTATTTTCTGTCTAAAATTAGAAGTTGGGTTAAAAGAGGTACAAATGCAGAGCCAGATGTGAACATGGGGGTCTCCTCAGAATATTTTATTCCAGTTCCTTGAGTTAATGTTTTCCAATTTTATTGAGATATAATTGAAGTATGCTAAGCTGTACATATTTAAGTATACAATTTTTTAAAGATTTTTTAAAGTTTATTTTGAGAGAGGGAGAGAGAGACAATCCCAAGCAGGTTCCACACCAGCACTGCAGAGCCTGATGCAGGAGGGCTTGAACTCACGAACCACGGGATCATGACTTGAGCCGAAACCAAGAGTCAGACCCTTAACCTACTGAGCCACCCAGGTGCCCCATATTATGTATGTATGTATTTTATATATATATATATATATATATATATATATATATATATATATATATATATTTTACACACACAGAGACCGACCCTACACTCAAAATAAAGACTTCATTGCTTCCCACAGTTCTCTCTGACCCTTTGAAATTCATCCCTCCCCTCCCACCCCCAGGGGACCATTGATGGGTCTTTCAATTCATTGGTATTTTGTAGAATTTTATATAAATGAAGTCATATTGTATGTAGCCTTCTTTTACCTGGCTCCCTTCATTCAGTAGAATGAGCTGCAAAGGACTCACATTGTTATCGATCAGCAGGCTGCTGAGTAGCATCCCATTGTGTGGACACACTACATTTTATGGATATGCTCCCCCACTGATGGACATTTCCATTGTTTCTACTTTTTGGCTACTGCAAATGAAGCTGCTGTGGACATAGGTATGAGTCTCTGTGTGGAGACGTGTGTTTCTCTTGGGTAGACACCCAGGAAAGAATGGGCCACATGGCAGATGTAGAAGTTCTTGAACTTTTGGACTGTTCTCCAAGGTGGGCATACCCTTGTACGTTCCCATCAGCAGCGAGTAAGACTTTCCATTGGTCCACATCCCTGCCAGTTTCCGAGCTGATTTTTTTAAATGTCTATTTATTTATTTTTGAGAGAGAGAGAGAGAGAGAGAGAAAGGGAGAGTGACTGGGGTAGGGGCAGAGAGAGAGAGAGGGAGAGAGAATCCCAAGCAGGCTCCTTGTTGTCAGCACAGAGCCCGACATGGGGCTTGACCTCACGAACTGTGAGATCATGGCCTGAGCCAACAGCAAGAGTCGGCAGCTCAACCAACTGAGTCATCCAGGCGCCCCCCGAGTTGATTTTAATGTGTAGTTTGGGCTTGTGTCGGGGAATCAACTCTTGGCTTATTTAATGACTGTCTACCTCTAGGGCTCACCAGTGTTACCTCTTAAACATCTCTCCTCACTTGCTGCTACCACATGGTCAGCTCTGTCCTCCCAACTGAGGACACTCTCCCTCCTTGGAGCCAGGCTCTGTGCACCAACCAGCGGGGGTCTTTTCAAGACGCAGATCTGGTGGTGACTTTGCCTTGTTTGAGACCACATCACAGCTTCCCAGGGATGGGAACACATCTCTCTCAGAATACAACATGATCCTGCCAGATCTGCCTCCCGCCTCACCTCACTCCCTCATTCCCAGTGTCCAGTCTTCCTTCTGTTCTTTTAGTGGTTGGATTCATAGAAAATGCTTTGTTTGGTTCCTGCATGATGTACCACACGGTTTTATTATTTTTTAAACACTGGAATGAACTGTCAACATTAAACACATAACAAATCTGCAAAAACATTAGCAGGCTGGCATTCCCCGCTGTGGCCGCGTGAGCACGAGCCAGGTACTGCCCCTTTAAGCCAGGGCAGGTGGCCTGCCACACACCACCCCCCCCCCCCCAGCCACCCCACCCCACCCCACCCCTGCTTTCTTGCACCTGTTCATCTCCACTCACCTTTGCTAAATTCACATTTGTTCCTCCTTGAGATTTCATCTGAAAGGGGGGATCTGTGCATCTCCCACCCTTGGCACCCTAGCACAGGGACCTCACCCAGGCAGGGTGGGTCTTCCTACTATGAGTGAGCCACGGGGCCATGCCCTTTGTCCTTTGGCACTTGTCCTTGTGAGACTGTTCTGCCAGGGCTCCAGATCCAGCCATGAGAACACAAAGCCATTTCAGTTTCCTGGGAGACAGGGGTAGAGGATTCACAAAAAGGAGGAAAGCTAATATCAGTTTTGATGCACAAAATAGGATTTTTAAGTATGCAGCCAGATTAGGAAGCCAGGTTTGGTCAAGAGAGGTAAAGGTTCTTGAAATTACTTTAGTTCCCCCTTTAGTAGCTCAAGAAGCACTGAATCGGAGGGGATCTGTCTCTTTGAGCCCAGCGGCTCGTGCAGTAAGACGGACATGGAGACAGGGACACTGAGCCTGTATCATAAACACCTCTCCCCAGGCAGGGGGTGCCCATGGGTGAGGCATTACATAGGGGCCTCTGTTACACCTCCTTTTTAGGAGTCTGGGTGGGGGCGGGGGCAGGTGGCCTCCCAGCCTGCCTTCCCCACCTGGTAGGAAGAGGGAAGCCCTGAGTCCACTTCCTCCAAGTGCCCTTGTTTCCATGTGAGGTGGGCAGGACCGGAAGTACCCACATTCCTGGGAGAGCGAGGAGGTGAGTGGGCTTCTGGCTTGATTTGGGGTTGGGACCTTTGGGCAGGGACTTGCGGGCTCCATATCAAAGGGCTGTAGGGCTAACCTCCTGGGCCCTGCTGGGGGATGGGGCATAGCACCCCTCCCAGAGGCAAGAAAGGTCAGAGCCATCTTTGGATCTGACCAAGTCCCAGGACCACAGACTCCAACAGCCTTCACTCGGCCATAGACCTTAACAAGAGGCAGGTCACATGAACACTGGGGGCCGGACCAACTTTGTGGGTATGTGGCTTGTGCAGTTCATGGGACTGTACCCAGAAGGGCCCGCACTTGGCTTAATGTGCCCTGTCACCATCTTGAAATTCTTTTTTTTTTTTAAGTTTATTCATTTTTGAGAGAGAGACAGAGAGACAAAGAGACAGAGAGCAGGGGAAGGGCAGAGAGAGGGAGACACAGAATCCGAAGCAGGCTCCAGGCTCTGAGCTGTCAGCACAGAGCCTGACGTGGGGCTGGAACACACAAACTGTGAGATCATGACCTGAGCCAAAGTCACTTAACTGACTGAGCCATCCAGGCGCCCCGAAATTCTTAACAATTTTTGCACAAAGCACCGCACGTTTTCCTTGGGCACGGAGGCCTGCAGGTTGTATATAGCCAGTTCTTCTCGGGAGGCACCAGCCACATGTTCATCCAAGCACAAGGGCCCCTTTGCCCTAGTGTCATGAGGTCACAAAACCGACCACATCCACATGGGCTGGAACACCATCTCAAGGGGGCTGGGGGTCCTCTTGGGGACCTGAGGGCAGAGAAACCCTGAAGGGAAAAAAAAAGACCACTAGATTATGAAAGGGCACGCTGTATTTACTGGATGGCACTAAATTTTGTTTTCTTCTCTCCCCTCCCCTTCTTCCAGCTACAAATGGGATGTAGGCCTGGGGGGGAAGATCGAATTATTTTATAGATATCATCTGTAGAGGAATAAAGAGACCACACTACGCACATCTGCATGCAGTGTGAATCTGTGTGATCCTGCCACAAATGGATGAGGTGTCTCTCTTTCTCATCCAGTTAGCAAGACTGAGAAGAAAGCAATGATAGACTGATCTTAGAGGAATGAAAGTAGCAGTGCTTAAAAGAAAGGAAGGAAGGAAGGAAGGAAGGAAGGAAGGAAGAAAAAGAAAGAAAGAAAGAAAGAAAGAAAGAAAGAAAGAAAGAAAGAAAGAAAGTGAAAAGAAGATGTAACGTTGCCTCTGGACTTGCGTGCCTCTGACCTGGGTGCTCTCTGGGGTGGGAAAAGTGTGCCGAACAGCTGGTTGCCTAGTAACGACTGACATCCCTCCACAGTGAGTTGGAAGAGGGGATGACGGTGAGGGAGGTTTTGTTCTGTTTTAGGGACAGAGCATCTGATCAGGAAAGGAAGCCCCACACAACTTCCTGTGGGTAGGGGAGTCCCGGACCCAAGAACAGAGAATGTTCCAGCCAGGGCAGGAAGGAAGGACGCACCATTAGTCGCAACGGCTCCATTTGCCGGAACGCCTTCTTATCTTAAGTCTCAGAGAGTGTGCAGAAGACAAAGCTATTCATGAGAGGGAGGAACAGACTTTCCCTGAGAAGAGGAGCAGGAACCAAGGGTTAGCAAAGAAGAGATGAATCCTAGGAGAATCAGTCTAGGAGAGAGGGCACCCCATTAGTCCCAGAGTTATTTCTTTACATCTTGCTCTGTATTCCCTTTCCTCAAGCAATGGACAGAGGGATTTTATTGACAAAGAGCAGTTTTCATAGAAAAAGTTAGAGGCTCCAAGGGGCCACTGCAGGGGTCCTCTGGTCCTCCCCTTGCCTCTGCATGGAACCCTCTCGTAATGATCCCAGACAGAAAGCCGTGCTGCTTTAAGGTTCTTCAGAGATGCTGCTGCTGTCATCTCCCTTGAAGCTCATTCTAGTGCCTGCAAAGTAGCCTTCGTGTCGTACCTAAAAGGCTGCTGTTGTAACATTTCCTCTTGTTTGAGGCTCACAAGAGAGAGGGTAAAACCAGACCCCGGCTGGGGTGGACCACCCTATGCTGGGGTGGGGGAGGGGGCGGCGTGTGAAGCTTGCGTGAACCAGAGAAGGGACAGTAATATTCCTAGCCACCCGGAGACGGTGGGAGGGACCCTGCTCCTGCTGAGAGTGCAGGCATCGGACGGCCCTGCGTCATCTTGCTCCAGAGACCCAGCGAGATGAGACATCCTACAGAGCCCAGCCTATCACACAGACCCCTGTGGCGTGGAGGAAGCCTGCCCGCTTTCTCCTAGACTCTAGTCTGGACTGCCAAGGTCTGAAGCTCTTTTTAGCAACGTGCCTTACCTTCCCCGAGCCTCAGTCTTACCGTCTGTAGAGTGGGGTATGAGGATACTTACCTCACATGGTCGTCATCAACACGAAATGGGATCGTGGACTGCACACTTAACATCATGCCTGGCACCTGTCAAGAACTTGGACAGCGTTAACTACGATTATTTTCTGGGAGAGATGACATATGCCACGTGAACAGACAAGCCCCCCACGCCCACCCCGCCGTGGATCTGTTTCTCCAGTTGGTCACCACTACATACATGGGGATATTTAATTTAAAAAATTTTTTTAACATTTATTTATTATATAAATATATAATATTCTCTGTCTGAGAGACAGAGACAGAGCATGAGTCGGGGAGGGACAGAGAGAGAGGGAGACACAGAGTCCGAAGTGGGCTCCGGGCTCCGAGCTGTCAGCACAGAGCCGGATGCGGGGCTCGAACTCACAAACCTCAAGATCACGACTTGAGCCGAAGTTGGACGCCCAACTGACTGAGCCACCCAGGCGCCCCAAGAGCTATTTAATTTTAACTTAAAGTTAAATAAGATTAAAAATGCATATATCAACTGCATGGGCCACATTTCAAGCGCTCAGCAGCCACCCATGGCCGGTGGCTACCTATTGGACAGTGCAGACAGAGAATATCTCTCTCACTGCAGAATGTGTTACCAGACGGCATGGCCTTAGACCAGTGAGTGCAGGCAGGTCCCTAAAAGGAACAGAAGGAGGGCAGAAAACTTTTGAGGGAGGGAAGGTTGGGGTCCACAGCAGGGGTCCCCCTGGGCAGTGAGTAGGAGGCAACGCGTGGGCGGGAACTGGGTGCATGAGCCAGTGGGGCCACAGCAGCAGTGACCGCAGGGGCGCCTGGGTGGCTCAGTCTGTTGAGCTTACGACTTCGGCTCAGATCATGATCTCAAGGTTCGTGAGTTCGAGCCGTGCATCGGGCTCGCTGCCGTCAGCACAGAGCCCGCTTCAGATCTTCTGTTCCCCCATCTCTCTGTCCCTCCCCCTGCTCCCAATCATGCTCTCTCTCAAAAAAAAAGAAAAAAAAAGAAAAAGAAAAAGATAAAAAGATGGAGTGACCGCAGAGGGTCTGAGGACTCACCGCCCCTCCCCTCGAGCTGAGCTGGCAGCCTGAGGGAATCCATGATATTGGCTCCAGTCTCCACCCTACTCAGGCATTCCATGGATGTGGCAGTCAGGGGGTCTCTGATGAGTCAGGGGACATCTCTGATGCCTCCCCGGAGGGAGCGCAGCGGTGGCACCTTGAACTTCCTCTGCGGCGCAGTGAGAGCAGGCAGTTTCATCTTGTCCTTATGTGTGTCCTTCCTAAGTGTTAAGTGATCGGTGATACATCGAAGCCCTGATTGTTTCTGAAGGGCTCTTTTACGAGATCTCCAATAAAGTTCTAAATGATCATGCCTGTTTGGGGAAAGATAATGCCAGAGTGGGGCCAGGAGTTTGTCAGAAGAAATTCCAGCCGGTGAGCGTTTAGGGAGCGAGATGAAGTCAGCGCTTGGAGACCATGAATTAGATGGCTGAATATGTCACCGTAATAATGAAGAATAATAAATGACTGAGAAGCTGCTGTAACTCACAGGGCAGGAGTGGAGACTGGCAAGGGAAATTTATGCCCTTGTAGTGCTGGGGTAAGAGAACATGTCAGACGTGCCTCGGTCTTTGAATAGAAACCTTCTAGAAGAGATGCTCCTCTGAAAAAAAGCCTCTTGTCAAAAGAATGCCTGCCTCTGTTTCTGTGAGAGGAGGGGCTCTGGCTGTAACAGACCATCTGTCCATCCAGCCCACTCTGTCCCCACCCGACTCCCTGCACCCCACAAGCTCCCGCCAGCCAGAGTGAGGGCAACTGTGAGGACAGGCCACTGCCCCACCCTCATAGGGCGTCTTTCCAACCCCCTTCTCTGTAAACGGGCAGCAGGACCCATGATCAGGGGCGCCGAGGCCGTGGCCAGGGTGGGACAAGCTACCAGCAGGAAGAGCATGCTGGGAACGCGTTTTGCAGGTACGGGGAGTCTGCTATTTTTATCAGGGAACAGGGGTTACTTTCTCAACATCCATTCAGAGCAATCACTAGAGAAGACAGGAGTCAGAAATAAAGTGGGCCTCAGGTCTGTGGATCAATGTCGATCTGTAATCATTTATTCACGGTCTTCAGGGAAGCCACCGGCACAGCCCGTGTGGGAAGGCGCCCAACGGGACATGTGCAACCTGGCCCGCCCTCCCCGACCCTTCCCACCAGCCTGCAAATGTGCGTGAGTCTTACATAACCTGCCTCGACCTCCCCTCTCCTCCCAGCGCGGCTCTGTTCCTGGGCCCTGGGTCAGAGCCCAGAGGCTCAGTCCGCTCTGTGTACCTGTTGAATGTGTCCCCTCCATGCACGCCACCCACTGGCCTGCTGGCCCACTGGCAGAGTCAGCTCGGGGCTCTGGGCAGGTCTGATGGGTGTGCCAGTCTGCTCCCTGGGCTCTGGCCAGCGTCCAGGATGCACGGACAGCCTTACCTCCTTTCTGAACAGTCTTTCTCTTCCTTCTTGTCTTCCGTGACCTCACCTTCCCCTGGGTCTGTGATCTGTAACCATGTCTTAAATTATAAAGGTGACTGAGTGACAATGTGCAGAGGATAATGTCATTGAAAGAAAAGTTTAATGTTACAGTTCTCCCGGAAATGAGAGGCACACATCCAGGCAGGCCAGGTGGGCAGGCGCCAGAGTCAGGAGGCAGAGGCCAGAGGGAGTGGGCAACAGAAGCCAGAGGAAGGGGAGAGCAGAGGCCGAATCCTCTCTTGGGTTTCCCTGGAGAAAGTCAGGGCAGGCAAACAGCCAGGACTCGTTGGTTTGAATAGACTGGGGGGGCTCTGAGCTACAGGGTGGTCTCTGTCTGGTACTGGGCCCTGGGGGATTTAAGGAAGAGGAAAGATGGGCTTGGTGACTTATTAGCCACCTTCCGTCCTGTATTAGTTTGTTAGGGCTGCTGTGACAAAAAATGACAGACTGGGCGGCTGAAGCAACAAGTATGTATCTTGTTACGGTTCTGGAGGCTGAAAGTCCAAGATGAAGGCATCTGCAGTGTTGATTCTTGGTGAGAGCTCTCCTTCTGGCTCCTTGTCACATCCACCCCTGGCCTCTTCTCTGCTCACAGAGAGCCACAGAGGTAGAGACAGAGTGACAGACAGAATGAGTGCTCTGGTGTCTCTTCCTTTTCTTAGAAGGACATCAGTCCTATTCGAGCGGGGTCCACCCTTAGGAACCCCCTAAAGGCCCAGTCTCCAAATATAGCCACTCTGTGCGTTAGGACCGCAACATAAGAATTATGTGGGCAGGGCCCCCCTGGGTGGCTCAGTCAGTTAAGTCCGACTCTTGGTTTCAGCTCAGGTCATGATCTCGCAGTTTGTGAGTTCCAGCCCCCAGTCGGGGTCTCTGCTGACAATGAGGAACCTGCTTGGGATTCTCTCTCTGCCTCTCTCTTTCTCTGCCCCTCCCCTGCTCACTCTTACTCTAAATAAATAAATAGAATTTTGTGGGGACACAGTTCAATCTAAAACACCTGCCCTGCCTCTCGCAGTGCTTCCGGGGTCTGGGGGTCACCTCCCAGAGAAACTACTTGCCTCAAATCCTTATCTCGGGTCTGCTCTAGACTGGCGCATTCTGGTGCCTCTTGGGCTGTCCTCTCCAGACCACAGGCTCTGTGACCAAAATGGCAAGACTGTTCTTTTATCTCTCCTGCCAAGGTCTCGTTCCTGGTTTCCCTCGGGGGCTGGATTCCGCTGCTGTATTCCTGGCTTCTTTGTTGCTACCATAGAGGATTCAGACAATTCCAGCTGGCCGTTGTGCCCAGGGGGTGGGAAGACACCTTTGGGGCCAGTCGATGGACTCCCATCTCAGGCCAGATGAGGCCAGTGGGGACCCAGGGGAGTCGAGACCACTCTGCTGCCCATGCCTGGAGGGCAGAGGTCTGTGCCGTGGCTGGGGTGAAGCCTGTCCTGGCGGTCCTTCTGTGCCCTGGCCTGGCCCGGCCCAGTCTGCGAGAGAAGGGAGGCATCCTTCTCCCCTGGGGCTCCGGGAACCTGGAGTGGGTGAGGCTTCTCAGGGCTGTGGCTGCTCCTTCATTACTGATGCAGCGCTAGGCTGCCCTCTCTTGAGCGGCTCTCCTCCAGAGGTAAATTCCAAACTGGTTTCAGAGCTGCAGGGACCCAGTGCTGTGGCTGCCTAGACAGTAGTGGTTGGGGAGGAGGCAGATTTCAGTTAAGTGCCTGCAAGTCCCACCCCCGCCCCGACCACTCGAATCCCCCCGGCCTGCCTGGTCCTCCACATCCCCACTTTGAGGGTGGGTGTTAAGGCTGACGTCAAATGCCAGCCTGGTGTTTGTGCACCGCGCGGGATGGGAAGGAGGCGCGAGGGGCTAGTGCTGGTGACTATCCGCCAGCCACTGGCCACATGCAGCTATTTAGGTGAAAATTAAATAAAAGTCAAAATTCAGGCCCTCAGTTGCATGAGCCACATTCAAGTCCTCAATAGCCGTGGCAACCAGTGGTTACAGTATTGGGCGAAGCAGATGTGGCACATTTCCATCATCAGTAGTAAGTTCTATTGGCCAGTGCATTCAGCCCTGATGGGCCCTTCTGGGTGAGCACTTGGGGTTCCCAGCTTTTGTGGAACGCAAGCGTCCTCTGTTAAAAATGTAGCTTCCTGGGGCGTTCGGGTGGCTCAGTTGGTTAAGCTGCCGACTTCGGCTTGGGTCATGAGCTCACGGTCTGTGGGTTCAAGCCCCACGTCGGGCTCTGTGCTGACAACTCGGAGCCTGGAGCCTGTTTCAGACTCTGTGTCTCCCTCTCTCTCTGCCCCTCCCCCACTGACACTCTGTCTCTGTCTCTCAAAAATAAATAAATGTCAAAAAAAAATTAAAAAATGGAGCTCTCTGGAGCAAGTGGCACGTAGCCCCACACTCTGAGTGCCTATGGCCTCTCCATCCAGCCTCTCCCCACTTGGGCTCTGCCCCTGGCCCAGCGCTGGTCCTTCCTGGGCTCCCAAAGTAAGACTTACCAGCCACGCTCAGTCCTACCAGGGGAGATGGCAGGAGAGTGAGGGTGGGTGCTTTATGCGGCCTGGGGATGGTGCCACCCTGGGGCTGTGCCTGGAGCAGGACACGTATGTCCTGGAAGGACAGGCAGAGGCCAGAGGGAATCAGTATATTCAACCCTTAGGAGCTAAACTGTGTCCCCCGCCAAAGTCATCTGTCGGCAGTCCTAACCGCTAATACATCAGACTGCGACGGCATTTGTAGATAGGGTCTGGAGAATACATAGCTGCCTGGGTCCCACCCACAGCGGCTCTGATTCCACAGAGTTGCATTGGGCCCAGGAATATATATTTTTAAGAAGTCACCAAATTAATTTTTAAAAGTGTTTCATTTTGAATTCATTTGAAACTCATAGGAACGCTGCAGAAATAGTACAGAGAGTTCCAATATACCCTCACCTGCCCGGCCCCCGCCCACCCCCCCTGCTGTAGTTAGCATCTTACATAATCGTCGTACAGTGGTGAAAACTCGGGACTAACCTGGCTTCGAAGTCACCAGCTGTGTGTGCACGTGCATGTGCGTGTGTCTGTGTGCACGCTCGTAGGCATCTCTGTGTGCCCGTGTTTGTGTGCGTGTGTCTGTGGGCGTAAGCGTCCGTGTCGGGGTGCGGGTGTGCGTCCGGTCAGGGAGGTGATGGGCAGTCGGACCAGCGGGGCCTGAGGCTTTAGGGCTGCTGTTAATGCAGGGGAGCCCCCAGAGAAAATCCACAAGTCTTTGCTTCCAAGCGAACATTGGCTGTAGTAACAAAAGGCTAACGTTGAAGACGCTTAAAAACAAGATGCTAGTAAAATACCACACATCATGGAAAGTAGGGGAGGCACAAAAGGATGTGTAAGGTGCACTGAAGCCCGGTGATTCAGGGCGGCCTTTCATGATACAGGAGATCCCTGCTAAAAAACGTAAGAGCAACTGCCAAAATCCTAGAAATGGAGTATCTCTAGCTCCCAAAACAGTAGAGGGGGAAAAAGTGTAAGGACTGTAGCCCACGTTTACAGAGAGCTCTCGGTGAGCAGGCCCTGCTCTGAGGTCCCCCTCGGATCTTCCGCCTCGGAATTCTTTGTCATCTCCATTTCACAGATGGGAAAGCAGAGGCACGGAGAAACGGAGCCTTCCCTGGGACCAGAGGGGGGCCCAGGCAGAGGCTCAGAAACAGTATGAAAACCACAACCATACAGGGCCAGGTCCGATCTCCAGGTTCCGTCTGCCTGCTGCACAGAGGGGAGCCGGGGCTCTGAGCGGCATGGCTGAGGTCATGTCAAGGGGGAGGGTGGGTGGGGCCGGGGGCCTGGCGTAGCCCCCGGCCCGCTGCCCCGGAGAGGCAGTGGCGAAGGAGTAAAAATATAAGACTGTTGGTGTCCTTAATAATAGAAGAGACAAGTCCCTGCTCGCGACAAACACCAGCTCACAAATCACAGAAGGTGCAACAGCACACACGCCAGGTGCTGCCACCAGAGCCGAGCACTGGGCTGCACCTGAGACACCTGCCTCTCCCCAGCTCACCCGGACAGCCACTCTGGGCACACTGGTTTCGAGATTCGTGTCAGCGATATTTCCTTCTCCACCACAAGAAACAAATCTAAAGCTTTTTTTGAGGGTAGGTCTGAGAGGGACATGTGTGCAGAAACAATATTTACTTGTTTCACAAACAAGCATGTTTCCTGTGTCACAGTGGAACAGCTCAGGTGTCTGTGGGCAAGTAGTTCATCGTTGCCGATTGCAAGCGCAACATATATTTATTGTAAAAGCTTGGAGAATACAGAAAAGAACGAGAAGAAAATGAAAAGTCGCCCATAATTTGGAGACTACAACGGTCAGCACTTCTGTTTTAAAACTTGTGAATAGGCAATATTTATCATATATATTATGTGGATGTAGAAAAATGTGTTATACGTATTCAGGGATACATACAACTGGGAAAATAGCAGAGGAATGATTCACGCAAATGAAGGATAGAGATTAACTTGGAGGGTTGGGAGGGGGCTGTGACGGGGGACACACAGGAGCTCAAATGAACAGCCATATGTATTTTTTCAAAATGTTTATTTTTAAGAGAGAGACAAAAAGAGAGAGGGAGAGCGTGAGCCGGTGAGGGGCAGAGAGGAAGAAAGAGAATCCCAAGCAGGTTCCGTGCTGTCAGCACAGGGCTCGAACTCACAATTCGTGAGATCATCACCTGAGCTGAGATCAAAAATCTGCTGCTTCACCAACTGAGCCATCCAGGCGCTCCGAGCCATCTTTTTATTTTAAGCTGGGTGCTGGGTACTTGGGTGTGTATTGTTCTTTAAACTATATGTAAAGGTTATATACACCTTTTGGTATATGATATAGTTTATAGTTGAAGCGTTCTGTTTTTCTGGCATCCCTTTCTCACTTCACTTCATTTATTCAACAAACACTGGCTGAGTGTCTCCTCTATTCTAGGCGTTGGGATCTGTGGGGATGGACACAAAGATCCCCACTCTGGGAGTGTATGTTTGAGTGGAGGACAGTGGGGATCGGGAGGGCCAGGGGGCAGTTTGTAATCTTCATAGGATGGCCAGGGGGTCCTCACTGAGAATGCAATGTTGGAGCAGAGACTTGGAGGGGGTGGGGGAGGGAGCCAACTGGGTATCTAGGGAAAGACCGTTCCAGAAAAGAGAGAGGTGTAAAGGCCTGGTGTGGGGTGTGGGGAGTATGCTGGGGGCCGTTGAGAACTAGAAGGAGCCTATGTGGGGGCACCTGGGTGGCCCGGTTGGTTGAGCGTCCGACTTCGGCTCAGGTCATGATCTCACAGTTTGTGGGTTCGAGCCCCGCATCAGGCTCTGTGCTGACTGCTTGCTCAGAGCCTGGAGCCTGCTTCAGATTCTGTGTCTCCTTCTCTCTCTGCCCCTCCCCCGCTCACGCTTTGTCTCACTCTGTTTCTGAAAAATAAATAAATGTAAAAAAAATTTTGTTTTAAAAAAAGAAGGAGGCTATATGGGGGTGGGGGTGGGGGGAGGGTAAAGCTCAGAAAAATAATCAGAGGCCCAATCCGGGAGGGATTGGTAGGTCTTAAAAGGACTTGGCTCTCTCTAAGTGAAATGGGCACCATGGGAGCGTTTGAGTGGACAGCTGGCTTGAGCTGACATGTTTTCACAGGGTGACGCTGGCTGCTGTTGAGAATGGATTTGAGTGGGACAGAAAGAGGGACACCCCTCTGGAGGCTCATGCGGTGTCTGGGAGAGATGAAGGTCCCTGAGATCGGGGGGGGGGGTGAGATTCGGTTGGATTCGGGGTCTTTTCTGAAGATGGTGTACACGGGACTTGCTGTGGATCAGATGTGTAAGAGGGAGAGTGGCCGATGTCACCGCCATGATTTCTGACCTCAAGGACGAGGAGGATGGGGTGGCGACCCCCCCTGGATGAGGAAGACCGTGGGGGAAGTGGGGGGAGGCAGGAGGAGAGCCACGGGGAGAGTGGGGTTCCGGGGGACCTGGGGACACCAGGAAAGATGAGATGTGGATGGACAGGCAACAGAAGTGACTTTGGATTCAGCAACTTCCCTGGTAACCTTGACGCCCCCAGTCTTTGTGGATGCGGTGGGCTGTATAATGACCTCCCCAAATAGACGTCCGAGTCCTAGCTCGCCGTGCCTGTGAGCACGACCTCACTCGGAAACAGTGTCTTTGCAGACAGATAGATTTTATAACATTTTGGAATTTTAAATACAAACCGATGGATTATTGAAGACCATTTCATTATGCATCTGCTGAGACATTCTTACCTATTGGTAGCGAGCATAATTTTCCACCATTCCCTTGAAATTCCCTGGCTTCCTGGCACCCCCGCACACCCTTCTCTCCGGGAGCCAGGGGAGGAACTCCTGGCCTTGCAGGCTCCGTGTTTGCAGTGTGGATGGGTGCCCAGGGCCTGGGGCCTGGAACAGCAAATCGATTCCTGGGGCGAATGAAGCTTACAGCTGTCCGGATTTCAAACGGCCAGCTCAGCCTTGCAATGGCCTCACGTAGTTGTTTAAAATTCCAGAATTTAATCATCATGCTTGGCATAACTGTAAGAGGGGTGGGTGGTGGGACAGGAAAACACTGATGTAAACGCATAGGACCGTGGGCTCCAGCTTGAGGTGGGAAGTGCGTTTGTTCCCCAGGCTGGGCAGAGTGGATTCTGGCACACGAGCCGATTGCTTTGTGCAGCCAGGCACGGAACACCAGCCAGCCCACTGCTCCATCCACATGGGTGCAGCCAGGGACACGGGACTGTCCTGTGGGAAAGCTGGTCCTTCTGGGAAATGATGCAAATGCTCCCAGTAGAGCCTGTGAACGTGGCCATGAATCCCTGCCAGGGTGACACTCGTCCTGGCTGTCCCTGGCTCAGGTAAGGGTTTCTCCAAGGCAGTTTGACTATAAACACATTTTGTTGGGAGTACTAACCCATCACCCCCGAGAAAACCGTGGCATCCCTGTATCTGTTAATTCACTCATTCTGCCATTCATTAAAAGCATTACCAAATGCCTGTCGCGCATCAGGCACCCTGCTTGTGTCAAATGAAACAATCGATTCCCAAATAATGTGTCTACCCAAGGCCAGGTTATCTGGGTAATTGACCGGAGGGCTTGGCGTCCCTGTGGATTAGAGAATTTTGTGCAGTGTAACATTTGGAGGAGTTCAGCCTCGAGTTGAAATAAGACTTCAGTGTGGCTTCTTGTGAACACAGCAAAGCAGCCATCAATTTTGCACACTCCCAGGGCCACTCCCTGGGGGTGCTCCAGGACCCCCGTTTTGATCAGGGCTGCAAGCGTTTTATTCTTCAAAGCCAGACAGTGTCCAACCTTTTCACCCCACCATTGCTCTGCGTGTTTGTATTGCTGGCCAGCCTTGCCAACAAATAAATTCATCAAGTTCCATGTCCTAATCTTCACTGCTCTGGTCTTGTACTCCTTCCCTGGCTTGTACAGGAGGCATTCCTGATAAGGGGTTTGTCTGCCTGGAAGGCAAGGAGGCCAGCCCCAGCTCCGTATCACCGGTGTGGGATTTTCACTTTTATTTATAGGGCAGGTTGTCAGGGACAAGCCGAGTGTTGGATCTTCCAGAATATTACAGAGAAAACATCCCCACACGTTTCAAAAATCTTCTCTCTGAACAAGAGGTTGCCAAGGGGAAATTTACCAACCAGCTGCTTTTTTTATGATGATGAGAGGGAGTAGTGGCCAGGCTTATAGCTGGGCTGGAGTGCTGTCACGCGGCCCCAAGAACAGAGTTTGCAAGAGGCTCGTACGTGTTCAGAGTTCTGGCTCAGTACAGAAGCACTGTCCTTTCCCACCACCCCTTAAGCGCTACCAGGATTGACTCTGCTGCTAAAGCCACTTGTTTGGTGCCTCTCAATTCCTTTCAAAATTATAGTTGGTTCTGGTGAAAGGGTGGATGATGCAAAAATGGCAGAAGGAGTGTGTTGTCCATTTTAGGGGCACCTCATCTTTTGGACCTTGGTTAATGATAATGGGATTTCTACTCCCCCCCATTTACCCTCACTTAGGGACACGAGGCAAGATAGGGGGATCAGGACTGAATGAAGCAGCTTGCCCCAGATTCTGTGGGCAGGGGTGGGGCCCCTTAGAGAACAGTGCAGAGGGAGGCGCTGCCATTTCTGAACGTGCGAACGCCATATGGTTTCCAGCCACTTTCAACCAAACATCTGTTTTATTAATATTAAATGAAAGTGCTTTTGGCTGTTAAGAAAACATTACTATAAAATGTGTAAGTATAATGATCACATCCTCAATACAGCGTACAAGATCGCCTCTGTGGAAAACAGGCACTTGTACATTTGCTTTTTATCATATGTGAGTATGATAGGTAATGAGAACATCAATCTATGTGGAATGATAAAAATAAAATTTACTGCATCTTCCTGACATCAATAGTGTCTCAGAGTGCATCAGGCCCCTTTTCTCAGTGAGCTTAATTTGGGCTTCTTTTAAACTTTGCTGTGTTCATCTGATACATCAGTTCAGCAGAGTCTAATTACCAGGGGCTGATGGAGTAGATTTGTATTAGTTCGTTGACTGGCAAGGGCAGAAGGACCCAGAAGCAGATTGCTGATTCTCAAGCATCATCCAGCTTCCTGGAGGAAAGGCATGTTGCTGAAGATCTTGCCTGAGTGGAGTGCGAAGATATTCGGTGTCTGCAAACGTCTGTCATACACTGAGGATGCAAGTTTTGGAGGGAATGAGGGCAAGTAAATAGAGTATTGTACATCTTCATTAAGTCAGGTGTTTGTGGGATGGAGGAAAATGTCCTCATCTGTATGTGTTACTTCTCCGGGTTGGCAAAGGGTGTAGATCATAAGAGATGGTCGATACAGCATTTTCGCCTACCAGAAATGTCTATTAACCAGCAGATCTGCACATTTACGGTACAAATAGAAACCGATACTCATAATTATGACTCTCAGGCAACAAAAAATCCTGGTGAGACTCTCTGTTTATCAGAGCCAGATTAAATTATGGTCACTGAGGTTTTAGTGCCAAATGCGTTTTATTGTTTTATAATTCTTTGGGATAGGGAGATCCATGGAAGGTATAGAGGTAATGCTCCATTAACCAGGCTATCTGATTGAGACAGAAGGTCTCATCTGCCAGCTACGCTGGAGAACAGAGTTAACAGAAATGTGCTCGTGAAATGTGTAAATGGCAGCCTAGCCAAGTGCGGCTTCCCTTGTCATGGCGGTGGTTGGAGATAGAGAGGTCAGGCTGTGGGTGCCCATGAGCCGGCCACAGGGTGCATTGCCTATAGCATGGGGAAGAGCTTGGGGGCAGTGGTCCTTGCTGAAGATGACATACAGAAATGCGTCTGGGTCTCAAGGACTTTGTGTGTCCCATCCTTGTCAACCAACCAAACTGCCTGCATAGTGTGGAACTCTGGGGAGTCCTGAGGCCCGGTGACCAGGATAAATGGGTGGTGTCTACATAGGGCACTCCCTGTTTGGGCCCCATGAGGCTTGGTGGGGAAGGGGCTTGCCCGAACAGAGCACGATCTTGAACCCCAGCTTCCCGCCTTCTGGAGTCAGGCTTGTCTCCACACCTTGTAGAGTTCTCTCTGCCCTGACTGCAGCTCTGGTCCTCCCCTGTTCTCTAAGCATGCAAACTCACTCCTGCCTCAGGAGCTTTGCACAGGTTGTTTTCACCGCCTGGAATGTTTGTCTCCTTGATATTCACGTGCTTGGCTCCTTCAGACCAAGCATGGGTGCCCTCTAAATGGTGAGCTTCTGTGACAGCCCATCTGAAGGGGACATCCGATCACTTTCCATGACGCCATCTTGTTGTAACACCTTGCACATACCTCACACCCAATATCTTCTCAGTTGCTTGCATGGAGTTTGTCGTTTGTCTCTCCATGAGGGCAGGGGACTGTCAGGCTCCTCTCAGTGTATTTCCAAGGCATAAAACACATTGTGGGTGCTCATTATAGTTTGGTGAAAGGAACGAAGCTATCAATTGTTTGGGGGCAATTGTGGTTTGACCACACATCCAAATCCACCCATCACATACTCCAAATCCTGGAGCAAGGCTTGGAGCTTCCTCCAGCCACAAGGATGGATGACATGGATGGGAAAACGCCCACAGTGTGGTCAGTGCTGTTTCAGGCCCGAGGGAGGCCAGGCTTCCTGGTGAAGGTCACCCCCAAACCTGCCCAAGATCTCCCCAGGAAAAATCTGCATTAAAAATTAAGGGGCTGTGGCAAAGATGTCCCCAGAGAGGGTTCCGGAATTCTCCCATGCAGGCATGGTGCGGTCGAAGGCAGAAGAGCCCAAGGTAAGAGCTTAGAGGGATGGAACCAGACAGAGTCGGCTGGCGCCCTGGTCTGCCCAGAGCATGCGTGACCTCGGTGAAGTCCTCTCTGTGGCTTGTCTGCAAAATGACTGACAGCTGTCTTTCCAGCCCCCCTCCCGCAGATGCAGGAAAGGCTGCATGCGCCAGCAAGTGCAGGTGGATGTGTACACAGCACAAATGTCAAGCTGTCATTAGCGGACGCAAGCCAATAATCAAGACCCCCTTGCTCATAGCGACACTGGTCTGACCAGTGACTTACGTTTCTGTTTCCAGTTTGGTCCTTGGGAGTCCAGAGGCTCCTGCATTTTAGACCAGCAAGTTATTGTTGTCTTGCCTGAAGAGCAGCAATTGTAATAACCGTGATGGCAAGATTGACGGTTTGCATTTCTGAAGAACAGTCCATGGGCTGGATGCTGTGCCAAACTCATTGCATGCACTGTGGTGTTCAGTTGACAGCAGCCCCATGGGGCACATACCAGTGAAGAAATGGAAGGCTGGAAGAAGTTAAATTACTCGCCCACCCAAGCTCGCTCAGCTGGTAGACGGCAGAGCAGGGATGTGAAACCTGGAGTCTGGCACCCAAGACTACCTCTGGGCCACCGGGACTCATGGTCCTCACTAGAGGTAACTGAGACCCAGGAGGGCCTGGTCACATGGGAGAAGGGATGGGCTGAGGTAGCTGGAGTGGGGGGAGGCATCTTGCTCCCCGAGAGGTGGTGACGTGGTTCATGGAAACACCATCACCTGTGGCCGATGGCTGGAAAGGTCCCAGCAAGGCCTTGATCTAGTGCTAATGACTTTGCAAAAAAAAAAAAAAAAAAAAGAGGGGGTGCCTGAAAGAGTTTAAATGCAAATTCCTCAAATTCAAGAGAAAGAATATTAAAACTCTGCTCTTCATGAAAATAACTTCGTGGGGAGGGCCCTTTTTCCCTCATGCTGATTGGACAAATTGCATGCGAAGCTTCTGGGTTCTCCTTGGCTCAAGATGAAGGTTATGTCTGTGAACTACTTATCTTAAGGTTGAACCCAGTGGTCTTGCAGTAAGCACTACAGGGTGGACCCAGCAGAGCAGCCAGGTTGTGAGGCCCCCAGGGGGCCCCCAGGGATGGGGGGAGGAGCCAGGTGAAGCTGGTTCAAATCTGTCTGCATCTTCCTCAGAGCCTGTGTCCTCTTCTGTTTAATGGGAGCAGTGTGTCCACCACAGGGCTTTCCCAGGCAATAGGAACAGTCTATGTGACATGCCTGACAGTGAACTGGTTCTCCACACAGGGTAGCAACTCCAGTGATTAGGACTTTATGGATTTTGAACAAGGTGGCAAGTGGAAAAATATTCTCATGGATGTTTGTCCCTTCCATGGAGGGGAGCGCCGGGGACCATCTGCCCCGAAACAGGGTCCCCTGACTGCATCCTCCGCTGCTGCCCATCTGCGGGGGGGACAGGGGCAGGGTCCCACCCTGCCTACTGTCTAGACCAAGGAATTCGCACCCTGTCTGAGCCCCTAATGGGCCGCCCCTCTTCTCTTGCACATCCAAGAAAGGCCCACATGGGGGACAGTGAGGAGGTGTGAGCAGGCTGGGGGAGATGGTTTGCTGGGCTTCTGCAGTGCAGAGTGATCCCCACCCAGGGGCAGACGGAGGCCCTGGCTGGGCTGTGAAGTTGGAGCTCCTGCTACAAACTGAGGAGCTGGGGAAGGTGGATGGATGTTGGAGATGCTGGGGGGTCCTGACAAGTGCATCCTGTTGGGGATTGTACAGAGATGAAGGGCATCACCTCAAAATTCATGTCCTTCCCCCATCCTCAGAATGTGACCTTATTTGGGAATAGAGTCATTGCAGATGTAATTAGTTAAGATGAGGTCCTGCTGGAGTAGGTGGCCTTTCATCCAATGGGACTGGGGTCCTTATCAATCATAAGAGGAGAAAAGACACAGAGACGCCCAGTAGGAAGACAGCCATGAGATGATGGAGGCAGAGATTGGAGCAGTGCATCTACAAACCAAGGAATTGCAAAGACTGCCAGGAACCAGAAGCTAGGGGAGAAACATGGAGGCCCCAAGGAGAAACCAGTCCTGCAACACCTTGGTTTTGGACTCCTGGCCTCTAGAACAGTGAGACACTAAATTTATGTTGCTCTGAATCGTGGGGGCTTTCAGAGAGTGGGGACAGTGTCTGAAGAGGTGGGCCCTTGGACAGAAGAAGAATGTTTGTTTCAGCAAACAGCGCCTATGTTTGGTGCATAGGTAAGCATCTGGCGCTAAAGAAGCACACAGGCCAATGGGAATACATTCAGAAACAGCCCCACATGTGCATGGGAAGATGTATAACATTTCAGATCAGTGGGAAAATGTGGGATTATTCAATAAGCGGTATTGAAAGAGACTTGGAACAGTCTGGAAAAAATGAAGCTGGGGTCCCCTACATCACTGTTTATGTGAAAATGAATTCCAGATGGATCAGAGGGCTAAATGTATTACTGAGAAAGAAGGCCATGGCTTCTGGAGAGATGGAATAGGTATTTTTTTCTATTCTGCCTGCTAAGTATAGCTAATATCCCTGGACATTGTATGGAAAACAAACATAAGAAGTCTCTGAAAGGTGGGGAGAAGGCAGACGGGCCAGGGAGCTTAGGACCCAAGGAACGACATGGTAGTGAGTTCCTTGAAGTTTGATGTGTGTGTATGTGTAAGTGTGTGTGGGCACTTTATATATCTCAGACTGAGTATCAGAGAGGCTGGCAACCTAGAAATGCCAACAGGTACAGACAAAAAAAGCCCTACGAAGAATCTGCTCTCTCTAGCCAAAGGACAAGGAAAGTGGGAGCTTAGTAAAGCAGGCAACTTTAGACAATGACCTCTGCACTTCTGCCAAGCACTACTGAAAACAGAGGCCCTACCCCTGCCAACACAGGCTGAGTGAGGAGCCCAAACCTTCACCCCTGCCAGACTGTAATGAGGCACCCCAACCCACTCCCCCTCCCCTTTGACAAAATGGTGGCAGAGAAAGCCCTAATGGGGAGCCACAAATTTTATTCCTGCTGGTGATAAGGAGACCCCCTCCCTCTGTGGATTTGGTGGAGGCTGTGTATGGAGCCTGGTGGTAAGCACCACCCAGTGGGAAGTAACAAGGGCCACTCCCCCTCCCTCCTGGGGTAGTGTCAGCTGAGGCCTAGAGGGGTGCCTCCACTTCTACCCCACCTATAGCAGCTAGGAGGAGGCCTTCCCCTTCTCCTGCCAGAGAGATGTCACAGGAGGCCTGGTAAAATAGGACGTTTAAATAAGATTCAGATTCTCAAGATATAATACCAAAAATATCCAGGTTTCGGTAGCAAAATCACTCATCATACCCAAACTCAGGAATATCTCAACTTGAATGAGATAAGGCAATCAACAGAAACCAACACTGAGGTGGCACAGAGATCAGAATGATCTGACAGGTATGTTAAAGGAGCCATCATAGAAATGCTTCCACAGGAAATAACAAACATGCATGATACAAAAGACAGTGTAGAATATCTTAGCAAAGAAACATAAAGTTCCAGCAAAGAGATAGAAGCTATAAACAAGAACCAAGTGGAAATTTTAGAACTGAAAAATGAGAGAACCAAAATAAAAGCTCAATGGGTGGGTTTCACAGCACAATAATGGACAGAAGAAAGAATCTGTAAACATGAAGATAGAACAATAGAAATTACCCCATCTGAACAATGGAGAGAAAACAGACTAAAAGTCATCATCACACAAAAACAGAGAGACTCAGGGGCCTATGGGATGACAACAAAAGGTCTGACCTTCATTCCATAGGAGTCCTGGAAGGAGAGGAGAAAGAGAGTGGGGTTAAAAATTATTCAGAGAAATAATGGTTGAAAACTCCCCAAGTTTGGCAAAAGACATAAACCTACAGGTGCAAGAAGCTGAGTGAACCCCAAACAGGACAGACCTTAAGAAGTCCATGCTAAGACACACCATGTTCAAATTTTTATAAGTCATGATCTCGTGGGTTGTGGGCTCGAGCCCTGCATTGGGATCTGTGCTGACAGCTCAGAGCCTGGAGCCCACTTCAGATTCTGTGTCTCCCTCTCTCTGCCCCTCCCTACCCCTCCTCTTTCTCTCTCAAAATAAATAAACATTAAAAAAAAAAAAAACAACTGTGGAGGCCAGAAGGAAGCAGCACAACATTTTTCAAAAGCTTAAAGAAAGAAATACCAACCCAGAATTCTATATCAAATAAAAATATCCTTTGGGAATGAAGAGGAAATGAAGAACCTCTCAGAGGAAGGAAATCTAAGAGCATTTGTCACCAGCTCATCTCCCCTAAAAGGATGGCTACAGAAAGTCCTCAAAACAGAAATAAAAATGATAAAAACAGGAATCTTGAAACACCAGAAAAAACAATAGCAAGAGTAAACATATGGGTAAACACAACAGACTTTCCTTTTATTCTTGAGTTCTCTAAATTATGTTTGATGGTTAAGCAAAAATTCTAGCATATTTGACAAGTACTCCATATATGTAGAGGAAATATTTAAGACAATTATATTATAAATGGGAGAGTGTAATGGGGTGTAAGGGAAGTAAGGTTTCTATATTTCATTTGAACAGGTTAAACACCAGTATCAGTAGACTATGATCTATTATGGATGTTTCATGAGATACCTAAAGTAATCATGACAAAGTATGCAAAGAGACATATTCCAAAACACTATTTATAAATCAAAACGGAATTCTAAACAATGTTCAAGTAACCCACAGGAAGGCAGAAAAAAGAAAACAAGAAATGAGAAACAGAGAGAAAGAATGGAACACAAACCAACAAGCAAAAAAAGGTAGACTTAAGCCCTGACAGCAGTAATTACATTAAACATAAATAGTCTAAATATACCAATTAAAAGACAGAGATTGACAGAGTGAATTAGAAAAAACAGGCATGCAAGAAAATAATTTGGCGGTTTCTTAAAAAAATTAAACATATGCTTAATATACGGCCCAGCAATTGCATTCCTGCGTATCTATCACAGAGAAGGGAAAACTTATGTCCACAGAAAAGTCCAATTGTGCGTAGAAACTTTATCTGAAATAGCCAAAAAACCCTGGAAAAAGTCAAAGTGCCCTGCAACAGGTGAGTGGTTCAACAAATTATGGAATATCCATAATATGGAATACTTCTCAGCAGTAAAAAGGAATGAACTGTCAAAACAGGCAACAATTTGGATGATCTCAAGGGCATCATGACGAGTGAAAACAGTCAATCTCAAATGGTCGTATGCTGTGTGATTCCACTTATGAAAAAATCATAGGAGCACCTGGGTGGCTCAGTCAGTTAAACGTCCAACTGTTGATTTCAGCTCAGGTCATGATTCCAGGGTTGTGCCATCAAGCTCTGGTCAGGCTCTGCACTTAATGTGGAAGTCTGCTTAAGATTCTCTCTCTCCCCCTCTCTGCCCCTCTTCCCCACTTGCATATTCTATTTAAAATTTAAAAAAAGAAAAAAGAAAAAAATCACAGGTATGGAAAATAGATTAGTACTTTCCAAGGGCTAGTGGTGGAGTAGGGGAAGGAGGACTGGTCTGACTAAGGGGCAGTGTGTGGGAGATCTCTGTGGAGATGAACAGTTTTGTATCTTGGTTGTGGTGGTGGCCACACAAATCTACACAAGTGATAAAATGGCACAGAACTACACACACACATTGAACCAATGTCAGTTTCCTGGTTTTCAAGTTGAACTATAACCACAAAAGCTGTAACCACTGGAGGAAACTGGGTGAGGGTACAGGGACCCCCTCTCTGTACTATATTAGCAACTTCCTGCAAATCTATGATTGCTTCAGAATAAAAATTTAAAAACAATAAAGACATAAAAATTACAGAAGAGAGCATGAGTGAAATAAAATGCAAAGCCTAGAGCTCGGAGAGGAAATAATCAATAAATTTAGCTACATAAAAATCGGAGACTTTTGTTTGATAGAGTAGACCATAACGGAGTCAAGAGGGAGATGAAATTCTGGGAGAAACATATTTGCAATGTCTGTGGCAGACATATGTGGCAGGCCAATCTCCCTGCCTTACAGAGTTCACATAAGTCAACAAGAAAAAATAACCCAATAGAAAAAATGGGCAAAGGATGTGAACGGGCGATTTACTGAAAAGTGAATACAAATGGCCAACAAATGTGGGAAAGATGCCTGGCCTCATTCTTAATGAAGGGCATGTAAAACAGACAATAGTGACATTTGTTGTTCACTTATCAGATAACAAAAATGGAAAACCAGGATGCCCCAGGGCTGGTGAAGTAGACATTTTCCTACACTGTTGGTGGGAGTATGAATCAGTGTCCTCGTACCAGAAGACAGTTAGGGAATAATTATGAAAATTAAAAATACTCCCTGCAACCCCACTGCCATGAAGTTATCCTAAAAGCATACTCTCAAGTTTCTCAAGATACATGTGCCAAGAAATCAGTTTTTGTTTTTGCACCAAGAAATCAGTCATATTTATAAAATGGTGCCTGGAACATAGCTAGTGCTATGTAAGCGTTTATTAAATGAATCAGTAGGGCTCAGCCTGGGCCCAGGAAGGCTGTGGCTTCAGGGACACTGGCACACAAGACCCTCAGCACAGACACCAGGGTCATGGTGCCCACTATTGGTGCTTACCTGTGATGGTTCATTCTATGTCTCAACTTGACCGGGACAACTGGGTGCTCAGATATTTGGTCAAAAATTATTTTGGATGCATCTGTGAAGGTGTTTTTGGATGATATTAGAATGTGAATCCGTAGGCTGAACAAAGCAGCTGGCCCTCCTTAATATGGGTGGGCCTCATCCAATCAGTTGAAGGCCCCAATCTAATCAGTTGAATAGAACAAAAAGCCTAGGTAAGAGGGAATTCGTTTTGTCTGACTTTCTTTTAGGTGGGAGACATTAGTCTTCTCCTGCCTTTGGACTTGGGACTGAAATGTACACAACTGGCTCTTCTGTATAGAGAGAGTCTCACATTTAAAACTTGGTTCCTCCTGTTTCCCAACTTTCAGGGACGATGGTGATGATGTGTTTGGTGCAGTGTCTTTTCCTACACACACAAACCTCTATTCATCTCAAACATGTCCCCGCACGGGGTGTGAACACCCAGCAATCCAGATACCCAACCCTTGGGACCCATAACGTCTCTCCCTCCCCTGCTGCACTGACTCTTCCGCGGTGTAGACACTGGCCTTGGCCTTAGGGGACACATCCCGATAGAGGTAGGCCCAGCTGGGTGTGTATTATCTCTAGGGAACTCCAACCTCACAACGTGGGCTGGGCAGGTAAGAAAAGCGATGGTCTCACCTCTCTGGTCTCAAATTCCTGAGTCAGGAGCATTTTATGACTAGGGTCAATGTCACTAAAAGGCAAACAACAGGATGCAGGCCTGTGCAGGAAAGGCAGTTTGCAGAGATTTCTTGCCCCTCTGTTCTCACCTATCAATCTTTATCTAATTGAACAAGATTCTCCGCCTGCAGTAAAGACAGCCACACACACAGACCTGGCGATTTGCTCAGCTGGGGGACTTTGTAGCTTTTGCTCACACATGTATTTGTGGTGAAAGTTCTTACTTTAGAAGAGAAATAGAACAGAGAACTTGGGCTTGTGAATTTGTATTTTTCCTCTTTTGCACTCTGAGCCCATGAGATGCAAAGAAAGTTCTAGAACACAGCTCAGAAGGACCTCTGGATTCCATCTGCATTCACTGAGCTGTCCTCTTTGGACACACACCATGTGAGCTCTCAGGCCTACTGTATCAGCACGGCCTTTTAAATGAAAATAAATAAATAAATAAATAAATATAAGGTGAGGCACCTGGGTGGCTCAGTTGGTTAAGTGTCTGACTCTAGGTTTTGGCTCAGGTCACGATCTTGTGGTTTATGAGTTCGAGCCCTGCATCAGACTCTGCGTTGGTAGTGCAGAGACTGCTTGGGATTCTCTCTCTCCCTCTCTCTCTGTCCTGCCACCACTCTCTCAAAATAAATAAATAAACTTAAAAAAATACATTATGAAAACAAATATAAAGTGGATTGGATACTCCAAGTTCTAAACATGTTTTTCTGCTCCTCCCCTCAGTCTGCACTGTTTCTCCTTTTCTATCCAAATCGGCATATAAGCTCGTTTGCCCCAGATGCCTTGGGGACAGAGGAAGGGTAATGTCTTCTGAGAAGATGTTCGCCAACAGTTCTGAAAATGGGGCAACCAGAAAGTTTCTCCGTTGTGGTTGGTGCCCATGCCCTATCAGTCTTGTGAGAATGTTCTCGTGTGTCAAGAAAATTTACCAAGGCTGTTTACAATGATATAGATGCTCAGTTATAAATCAGACTGAATGGAAGAGCTTAGGGTGGCCCATCCCCGGTCCCCATCCCATTTACTCAGGACGACCTCCCCGTTTCTGCCTAGTGATGGTGGCTGGCATACGAGACAATCTGCCTCTTCCTCTGCTGCTTCACTTGCCAAGTTTAGGGAGTAACTACCCATCCTGTTATGGTCCATGATAATTTAGTTCATTTACACCATTCTCTTCTGTGCTTTCCTGTCTCTCCCAATGGGTGATGGTTATATTCTTTTTTATTCTTGTGTTGGTTCCCTGAACGGGGTCTTTGAACCTCAGGGGGGTGTGCCAATGACTGGGCTCCCTTTGAGGGTAGAGGGAAGGTTGGCCCCAGAGCCCTGTTGGAGAAAGGCAGTTCTGGGCACAGAGTCCCTCTCTCCTAATGGCCCTGTGGTCTGCCTTGGATTGAGTGATAGTTTTCTTGAGCTGTGAGGGGCAGGTGCTGGGAAGGGAGCTGGTGGAGGGCACATAGAAGCAGGTGTTTCATAACCACCCCACTCTTGATTTCTCTCTTGCTTCCAGCCTCCATCAGGCCTGGAGTGCCCCCACACTGGGTCCTGTGTCCGGGCTTCCCCCCCATTTCACCGTGCCACGTGGCCCCATTCATTTCCTTATCTTCCAGAAACCCGCTGACGTTTCTCATTCACCGATAGCCCTCCCTTGTGGGTACACTCCTATATTTCTCTCCTTTATTCAGTCTGTCTCGTCAACAGGAAAACCACATCAGCCTTTTTAACAGGTCTCGAGACGCCAGATGGAGGCCTGAGCTCGGCGGCCAGAGCTGCCCTGGGCAGACAATCCACAGAGCCTGAGCATGATCGGCTGCCTGGGCTTTCTGGGTTCCCTTTATAGATGTTCCAGACAATTCCATCCATCCTCAACTTTGCCATGGTTTTAAAACAATTGCTCAACCCGGGGCAGTTTGTGGGGGTAAAATGGTGGAGATGAGCAGGCTGTTGGGTCAAATCAACCCACGCGTCTCCTGTGAAGATGGTCCCTGTGCCCAGGAACGGACATATTTCTGCCAGCCTGGTCATTCCGGGGCGACCAGTTCCTGGGGAGCCGAGTGAGGGTTTTGAATGATTCCAAATATCTCTGTAAACGCTTTCTATCTGTGAGCCCCATGAGAACCCCATGCAGTTTATTATCCCGAAGCTGACCCACGGATGTAGAGGGTGTCTGGACTCACTCAAGGGCTCCAGACTGACCTCCGGTGTTGAGGTCTGCCCTTCGAGCATATGCCTCGGCATCCCCCTTTTGTCCTTGTCCAAACTTGGGGGGTGGTCACAGACAGCAGATCATATTTGGGGTATAATTGGTACGTCCATTTCATCTGCCTTTTTTTCCCTCCTTCAGGTGTCGTTATGGGTTGAATTGTGTCCCACGTGCCCCCACCCCCCCACCCCATTCCTCTGTTCTAACCTCTAAGGATCTCAGGATGTGACTATTTGGAAATAGGTTGTTTGTAGATGATTGATTTAAAATGAGGTCATTAGGATGGGCCCTAATCCAATAGGACTTGTGTCCTTATGAAAAGGCGAAATTTGGACACAGAGGCACCCCCAGAAGGAAGACAATGGGAGGGGGAGGACACAGGAGAAAACTGCCCCTGTGAGCCAAGGAGAGAGGCCTCAGGAGAAGCTGGCCCTGCCGACCCCCTTGATCTGGGGCTTCAAGACTCCAGAACTCAAGGACGATAGATTTTGGCTGTGGGAGCCACCCAGCCTGTGGCTCTTGGTTACGGCAGCCCTAGGAAACGAGTGTGGATTCTAAGCAGGAAAATGGATTCTCTGCATTTGCTTGGTTTGAAAATTTTCAAGGGCCGTGCAGGAAGCTGCATTACAGTCTCTTTGTAAAAGCTGATTATCACAGAGGGTGCTCGGTGTTGCAGAGAGATATCTCTACCTCCCAGATGGCCTCTGAGCCCCCATCGGGCTCCACGCCCCCAGCCACAGACCCACCAGATAAGCTCTGAGTCCAGACAGCAAGAAGGTGCCAGGGGCCACCTGATGGGGGCAGAGAGGTGCCAGGAGGAACCGGCCATTTGGGACTGGCTGTAGTCTGTGGGATCTGAAAGCCAGGATTTCAAAATGAGGCTGTTTATATATTTCCTGACGACTTCCTCCCAGCTTTCCTGAATCACCTGGTAAAGTCCTGTGAAAGGGCGAGCCTTCCTCTGTGGGCAGAAGGAAACCAGATTTTCATCTGCACCTGCATTGTTCTGGGGAGCATTCACCCCCAGGAGTGCTCCCCAGGGGTCAGCAGGGGACGGCATCCCAGGGCGCAGTACAGAGCTGGGAAAGGTCCAGGCCGGACTCCCCCCTCCCCAGTGCCCCCCACCCCGCAGCTCTCTAGCTCCCATAGTAACTAGAAATGGGCCCAAGGGACTCCTTCCCCAAACACCCTCGGGTCCTTCACTCGGGTCTGGCGCACGGCGGGACCCGTGTCTGTGTGTGGACTGGGTGGGGGTGTGCAGGCCACTTCATCCATCCACATCTGAAGGCCGTTTTGCAAAACACACAGTTTGGGCGTCTCACGGGGCAAATACTACCACCCAGGAGTGTTCATTGGTTGCAGGTGTTCAATCAGCGCTCACTGGCACGGCCCTGTAGGCGCCTCCTTGTGCACCCAAGTGCCAGTAGGGCGACGGCAAGGAGCAGTTCTCAGCTGCATTAGGACATTTCTTCTTTCTCCCTTTTCCTTTCTCTGGATGGGATTACAGCCGCTTCTGCCAGCGTCCCCAGATCTCGTGCCAGGTGCTGCAGACTTCGAGGCTAATTGGGGCAGAGCCTTATCGGGTGGCACACTGCCCGGACGTGGTCTTGGACAAGGGCACGCGCTCGGAGATTAAATTCTCCACGGCGACACAGCCTGTCTTTCCTGGGAGCGTACGAGCTTCTGTCAACACTGGCGCCCTCTGATCGGATCACCAGGGCTCTGCTGCTGAGTCTGGGGGGACAAGGACAAGGAGGTGACACAGGGCAGACCTGACACACCCAACTCAGGTGCTGCCCTCCAAGGCCTGCCCACCTCTTGGGGAAAGACTGCAGGCTTGGGGTGAGAAAGTCTTGGGTTCGAACTCTTCTCGTCCTCCTGGCTTGGTGACCTTGGTTGGTGTGTCCTTTTACCTGCCGAGCCTCAGGGAGGGGAGGCACCGGGCTGTGGTACAGATGCGGCGTGCGGAGGCAAGGAAAACAAATGTTTTCTCATGTTGGAAAGAACACTGCATGAGACTGGTGAAGCAGCTTGGTGCCGGCTCTGTTCTATGTGCTTGGGAGACATTAGTGAACCAGACATCAGACATCCCTCACTCGTGAGTTTACATTCCAGTGGGAGAGAGACAGTAAACAAAAAGCAGAATACATCTGGAGTTTCTGTTATCTGGCTAGAGGAGTGAAGGGTTATGGAAAAAGGAAAAGCCCAGCCAGGTAAGGGCTGAGAGCGTAGCCAAGTCGTGTGGGCTGAGTACTAGGGAGGAGTTTTGATATGGAATAAGGCTGTTAGGGGAAGCCTCAGAGAGTGGGCAGCATTGGAGCAAAGACTTGAAGGACACCAGGGAAGTAGCCAAGTAGAGATCCAGGGGAAGAGCATCTGGGCAGAGAGACAGTCAGTGCAAAGGCCCTGTGGCAGGAGTGTGCCTGGTGTGTTTCCGGTGCATGGTGGCAGCTGAGGGAAACCACTGAAGAATTTGAGTTTTTACTCTGAATGAGAGGGGGAGGCACTGCAGGGTTTTGATAAAAGGAATGGCATTACCTGCCGTAGGGGGAGGCAAGGACATAGCCGGTTGACCAGTTAGCAGAAGGCCATAGTAATCTAGGCATGAGATGATGGTGGCCTGGACCAGGGTGGTTACAGTGGAGTGGTGAGAAGTGATGCTTTCCAGATGTATTTTCAAGAGTATTTCCAGACAGATTGGATGTGGGTATGAGGGAAGGGAAGAGTCGGATGTGACTGAAGACCTTGGCTGCCACCAACAAGTGTGGGTAAGACCTTGTGAGGAGAGGTTTGGGATGGAAAGTCAGGGTTAGGGCTTTGGAAAGGTTGAGTTTAGATGTCCACTGGACAATTCCCAGCAGGCTGCTGGACAGGAGTCTGGACTTTGGGAGGAAGATCCAGACTGGGGATGTACAACTGGAGTTGTCTGTCTGTGGATGAAATTTAGAGCCAGGAGACTGAACGAGGTTAAGGGAGTAAGGACATATGAAGAGGAAAAGGGGGCTGAGCTCTGGGGCCCTTCAAAGTCAAAGAAGTCAAAGAGAAGAGAAGGAACAAGCCCATGGTGCAGAGAAGCCGCCGGTGAGAGTTCGGACTGTGAGTAAAACGGGGGTCACTGTTGACCCTGACAATGGTGATGGGCTGGTGTGTCCTCCCCAAACTCATACAGGGAAGCCTTAACACCCTGGGATCTTGGGACATGACTGTATTTGGGGGCCTTTAAAGGGGTGATTATGGTAGAATGAGAGGTGGGCCCTAATCCAGTAGCACTGGTGTCCTTGTAGGGAGATGTGATTAGGACACAGATATGCATGGAGGGAGGAGCACGTGAGGACACAGAGAGGAGACTGCTGTCTACACCCCAAGAGAGAAAGGCTTCAGAAGGAGCCAACTCTGCTACACCTTGCTCTCAGACTTCCAGCCTCAAGAATCGCGAGAAATAAATGTCTGTTGGCCAAGCCCCCCATCTGTGGTACTTTGTCACCGTGGCACCAGCAGACAAATCCCAAGCACCTTGGGGGAGAGGCTAGCAAATTCTAGCCAGGTGGGCTTAAGAGAGCAGGGAAGAGGGAACCCTTCCAAGGGTTTTACCGCCAAGAAGAGCAAAGACAAGGACTGTAGCTTTCAAAGGAAGTGGGATCAAGGACTTTTTTTCTTTAAAGACATTTCTTTTATGATTTTAGGTGGGAGGCATAACAGCTTGTTTTTATGCTGCTGGGAGTGGTCCAGTAGACGTCACAATGCGATAACGATGCAGGACGGTCGTTGCTGGAGTGACGGCAAGGCTGGTGGAAGGGGGAGGGGAGTCTGTGCCCAGAGGGCGGTGGGACACAGAGAGGCCTCCTGGCAGTTTGTGGGGACAGCTCCTTAGGCAAGTGGGATGAGAGAGGGGCCTGTCTACCTCCCCCTTCCTTGTCTCTGCCTTTCCTTGTTTCTGTGCTGTTTCACGTCTGCAAGTTGTACAAAGCTGATAATGATGCAGTTGATTCTTGTCCAGCGAAAGGCAAGCCAACTGTGTCTACTGGAGGGCAGAGTATTGCTGCCGCCATTTTGCGTCTGTTTGCAAATTCGTGTCTGCCTTCCTTGTGTGATTCTTTCAATTCTCTTTTAAACCACAGGTCCTATCTCACTGATTCCCTCATTAACTGATGAGTTCAGTAAGATCTTTGACACACGTTTATTTTATATTTGTATGAGAGTCAGTATTTTACCTCAACGATCCTTCCTCACGACACCAGTAAGACAGTAGGTATCTTTGCATATTCTCTTCTGATGGGTTTGATTTTTCCCATGATAACCAGAGCTCTAAAGTGGGTCCCTTTCTAAAACCCTCATCTGGGAAGTGATGGGTGACAGGAGGGGGATACGGGCCACCTGGAGGGACCCTGTAGGTATGCCGGCCAGGCAATGGCCCAGCCTTTCCAAGGGTGACAGCTCCCTGGACCTGTGTGGATTGCAGGGAGCTTCATTCCACCCCTGGCTGCAGGCCTACTTGGCAACACTGTCATTTTTCACCTGGAACCCACCCCCCCCACCCCGCACACACACAGGAGTTTGCTCCCCCTTCACTCCCACCAGCCCAGAAATGGCCAAGTTGATTTATTCGTGTGTCTGCAGTTCTGATGGGGGAGGGGGGCTCCTGTGACCCCAAGGGAACAACGCCTCCCATTCGAAGGTCTGGCCTAAGGAGAAATGGCAGGGGAGGGGCTGCTCCAGGACAGAGGAGCACTGAGCTCAGCTCCCAGCCCACTTCCCCTCCAGGACTCCCTCTGGGACCCACATCTGACTCAAGTCTGGGAGGGGAGTGATATGCTGAGTAGAGGGCCTGACACCACCCCCCAGCCTCCTCCCGAAGCCTGGGGCCCCCTCACTCCCCTCTCAGTGGGCACCCCGCTCTGCCAACTATCCGGGTGTGCAAGGTCATAAATTTTGGTCTTGAGGTTCTGGGTTCTGGGTGCAAGTCCAAGCTCCTTCCTCCCCAGACGGACGGCCTTGGTGGAGTGTCTTCATCTCTAAGCTTCCACTTTCTCCTCTGAAAGCCAGGAATGGAAGGAACCCGCCTGTTTGGCTGCCGTGCAGGTCAGGGCTCTGAAAGGGCCAAGCTCCCTCCTGCACTGCCCCTGCCCCTCAGCCTGTTATGCGCCCCTTCTCCAGGGAACGGCCCAGACGCTCTGGTCTTGCTGTGTTCCCTGCCAGGGGAGAGGCAGCTAACTGCTCGCTGTGATGCCACACCAGCACAGGACCAGGAACTGGACTTTCCCCTTGGAGCCTGGGGCCAAACTCTGTCCCCCACCTTGACTTCCTCTGGGGATCTTGGTGTGACCCTTTTGCCACGTATAAAGATGCCTCAGTGTTCTAGAATCTGTATATATATGTACATATATATATACATATATATATATATATACATATATATGTATGCATATATTTGTGAGATATATATATACATATATAACAGATATATGCATATGTATGTATACATATATGTATGTATATACACACACACACATATATTTGTGGCCTACTTTTCCAGTCTCCAAAACTCTATTCAATCTTGCAGGTTTAGACCAAATGCTGCCTCCCACAGGCAGCCTTACTGGGTTGCTCACAGATTGAATTGATTACTCTCTCCTCAGCAGCTCAAATCCTGTTCCCCTCCTGGCTGCATTTAGACGTTCAGATTGTTTCCCCTATTAGGCTTATTTATTCATTCAATCATGTTTCATTCATTCGTTCATTCATTCATTCGGCTGAGGTTTACTGAGCACCGTCCATGCACAACGCGTAGGCCCTGGCCTCAGCCTGGTGTCCAGGTGTAAACGCATCAAGTCTCTGCCTTCAGGTGCCTGTATCCTTGGCAGGTTTCTGTTCCCGGCACTGAGGGCCTGCCTGCCAGGTAACAGGTGTTCGGTAAACAAAGGGACACTGTGAGCCCATTTGCCCAAACTTCCTGCACTTAGCACATCCTGTTTGTTTCGATTTTAACTGCACCCTTTGCTAACGCACACTTTAATTAACATTCTTGGGCCCACTGCACATTCTTCCTCCCTCTGTGGGAGAGCTACGGCTTCGGGACAGGTTGCAAGTTATCACGTTCTTGGGAGACTCCCCGCTGCTCCGGCCTGGGTCCCACACTGGCCTCAGGCCCTGGGCAAGCCCCCGCCCCTCCCTTCCCAGTCCTTCTCTGTGACCTCTGAGCAGATGAGGGCAGTGGGCTTGCTGGAGCCTGTCCAAGGGGTGTGGCTGCCAATGCCACCACCAAAGTCCTGCCCCTCTCCCTGGTTTCGGGCTCCCATCTCTGGAGCCAGCTGTGCCCTGCAGAAGCAGCGTGTGCCTGACAAGGTTAAACCAGGCAGTAGCATCCTGTGCTCTGCCCTGTGGGTGACGTTGTGTCCCCCAGGGGCCCAGACGCCCCACAGCGAGCCCACCCTCAGAAGAAGAGTGGCGGAAGCTGTAGACATAGGTGCCCATGGTGGGGAGCTGACCAGGCATGTCACACCTTCCTGTCCCCGCTTCTCAGGATCAAGCCAGGTGCAGGTCGGGCACCAGGTTCTGGCCGCTGGGGTCCATCACTTCACCCTCCCCGACCAGGCCTGCGGCTCCTCCTGGGGAATCCTCTCCACCTTGCCCTACCGCACCATCTGGGTAGAAAGGCAGATCCGGGCAGTAGTTAAGGGGCATGCAGTCCCCGCCCCCCCCTTCTGGACTAGACATTCACTTTCTGTGAGCTTTGCATCTGGAATGGAATGAGGAGGCACGAAGAGGTGTTGGGGGCGCTCACTAACCCACACCGGGCTCGCTCAGGGCAGACAGCTGACTAGTTTCTGCTGCTCAGAGGCCTGGCCCTTCCCGATTCCTCCTCCTCCAGACTTCCGGTGTGTTTTCTCATTCCTGCCAGCCATGCGTCCTGGTACGCTGGCTGGAGGCAATGGTCACTGGGTCAGCCAAGAGTGTCCATTCAGAGCATCTCGACGTGATCTCGGGAGAGACATGCTGCTCTGGGTCAGCCGGCGACTGTGGCTCAGCTTACTCTCATCCTTCCGGGGTCTTCCGTGGGAGGGACACAGGAAGCCTTCCTAAGAAGACACTTACTACCCCTGAACTTCCATTCCCACTATGCTGGTCAGTGTGTCATGCCTGCTGGTCACCATTTAGTGAGAGTCCACTTTGTGGCAGGCCTTGAACATGAGCAGGCACTGTATGCCCATTGAAGAGGGAGCAGACTGAGGTTTACGGCGGGGAGGGTGGCCACGGCTTGCCTGAGGTCACAAAGGAGAGATGGGCAGAGTGCCAGGGTGGCTCAGTCGGTTCGGCTCAGGTCATGATCTCATGGTTTGTGAGTTCGAGTTCTGAGTTGGGCTTTGTGCTGACAGCTCAGAGCCTGGAGCCTGCTTCAGATTCTGTGTCTCCCCCTCTTTCTGCCCCTCCCCCACTCATTCTCTCTCTCTTGCTCTCTCTCTCTCAAAAATAAATAAACATTAAACAAATTAAAAAACAAAAAAACAAAGGAGAAATCGGCCCCAGGTGACCCAGGGCACAGCAGTGGCTCTCTCTTTCTCACCACGTGAAAGGGTCCCTTTCACCACGGGTTCCAAGGGTGTGTGAGGCCACTGATCTGAGGAAAAGTGTGGGACAGGGACAGTTAGCGCCGTCCTATTCCTCCCTTCTCCCTGCCTCTGCCTCCTCTGAGTCCAGGGGAAGATCAGAGGCGCCAGTATGCTCTGGACCTACCGGCAAAGCAGCCTATGCTAGTGTCCTGGGGCTGCCCTAACAAAATTCCACAAACCGGTAGCTTAAAAGAATAAAAATGTATTATCACATAGTTCTGGAGGCCAGAAGTCCAGAAATCCAGCGTCTGCAGGGCCATGCTCCTCACCCCAGGCTCTAGGGGAGGGTCCTTCCTGCCTCTTCCAGCCATGGTGGCTCCTGGCAGTCCTGGGTGTCCCTTCACTGGTGGACACATCACTGCAGTCTCTGCCTCTCCTTTCATGGCCTTCTCTGCGTGTCTGTGTCTCTCTTCTTTTAAAGACACCATGCCCGTTGGATTTAGGGCCCGTGCTAATCTAGTAAGACCTTAATTATATCTGAAAAGACCCTGTTTTCAAACAAGGCCACATTCTGAGGTTCTGGGTGGGCATGAACTTCCAGGGTGGTGGTGGGGACATTCTTCAGCCACCACACGGCCCTTCTGAGCAGGAAGCCAACACCATCAGGAGTGCACAGGGAGGGCCAGCTGGTTGCATCCCTCTCATCACAGCCACCTGTTTGATCTGCCCAGGGCCCTGAAGCTCAGTGGCACGTGACACACCGGAGGACCTGGGGACTGGCCAAGGTCAACCCCAGAGTCCTGCTCAGGTCTGTCGTTCCAGACCTCTGTCTCCCCATAAAATGATAGGCCTCTTCTGAAGCACGTGCCCTCATCTGGGTCCTCAGGCTGCCCTGCGTCCAGGCGAGCAAGGCTGCAGGCCCCTGGGGCCCGGCGTGGCATTTCGTAAACAGAGCGTGACGTTCGGAGGCAGCTCTGCAGCCTCTGGGGCGGCGGTTCTGTTTTCTGACGTACAAATTACCGTATTGTTGCAAATATGAGTTGTAAACACAAGTAAGCCCCGGATCACAAATCCATTTTTATTAAAAAACACAACTCTGTGTTGGGAGCCCATTTTTCACCAAATGAGGCATATGACCAATCCATTCGAGGGAGAAAAATCAAAGGCAACGCTTTGCTTCGCTGGTCAGGTAGGACCCCGAACACACGAGTGAAGGTCAAAATGGCCATTCGACTATTTTATGTTAATTAAACCCTGTTCGTGGCTCAGCCTGGAGAGAAGTAAGTGAAACATTGGTTCCTCGTCGGGCTGTCCAGAGCACTGTCCTGCGGGAGAGAAGTGGGGCCGGTTGGGCCTTGTCGGTCTGCACTAATCGCTGTGAGCCATCTCTGCCCTGCGGCACTCAGGTGGGACCCAGGCTCACGGCAGAGATCTCTTCTTACATGAACACACAGTCAGTTCCTATGAGCTTCCGATGAAGGTTACGTGCCTGGGCTTAGGGTGGTCGGGAGCCTGGAGGCCTGGGCTCTAAGCGCACAGTGGGGCTTGGGAAGCATCGGCGAAGAACCTGGTGGGGACTCTGCCCTGTGCTTTCCAGCTCAGTGTCCTCCTCAGTGCCATGGGAACGATGCCCACAGCTACCTCCAAGGCTGCCGTAGGGATTAAGTGCCTACTTCCACAAACGCCAGCCACTGTCGCCCACACTCCTTTGATGACTGCTGGGACAAGTTTGCAATTATCAGCAGTAGGGGGCGGGCCTTTGCTCCTCTTAGGCGCGTGGGGTGCCTTCTTCCCTCACCAGCTCCCGGAGGTGGGTTATCCAATCTGATCCCAGAAGGCTCGTTCTGCTCTTGGCATTCAGCCCTCAGAGCCCACCACTATTACAATTCTTACTTTTTGTCTTCTCTTTACAGTAAACAACCAATTCACACCCTGAGAACTTACAGATTGGTAGGATATAAATACATCAATTTGTTTTAAGCCGTTGGAGAGCAAAATGACATTTTTAGCACTCAGAAGGGCTGAATCATGGTCTGGAGGTATGCAGTTGGATCAATTCCTTTGAGGGGTCAAGTGTAATTTTAGAGTAGAATTAGTATGATTCACGATGGAGCTGCTATACTTACAAAAAAAAAAAAAAAAAAAATTCAGTTCCAAGCAAGGATTATCGTTCTTTTTACTTAAGCATTTTCTAAAAAGTTTAAGATATGCTTTTGGAGGGAGGCGTTTGTGACTCGTGAACAGTCTGAAATTGCCTCTTCCCACTGAGCACATCGTCCCTACAAACGGCTGTCACCGTCATGTGTCCAGATGACCTCTGTGTGATGGCCCAGGCTGGGCTAAGGTGACCTGCCCATTTCATATAACCCCCCAGGTTCCAATAAGTTCCTTTCATTATCCTGGCATTTCATAAAGGAATGGATTGGAAAAAGTCCAGTCGGGACAAATGGACCTCATAGGAAGCACCGAAGGAGGGGCCCCCATGGAATATCTGAGGAACTTGAAAGCCACATGCGCCTTGTATAGTCTTAGGAAGGAGGACAAGAATTCAAAAGTTGATCATCTTGGTCTCCTCCTCTGTCTGATGAGGACCGTGGTGACCTGGATGCTTTTCTGATGGAGGTCTTGGGGGTAAACTGAGGAGAAGGTGCTGTGGGTGTCTGCCTCCACTGAGACTTCTGGCCTCTCTTCCTGTTTTTCTCTTCTGCTGCCCATAAGAGAGATTCATTTTGGAGTCTGAGGTCACTTCTATCGACAACGAATATTTTCAAAGAAAGCCCAGTGGAGTTCGGGCCGGGTGCCTCTCTCTTGGCTTGCGTTGGGGGAAGAAAAGTTTAGAATCAATAACCAGAAATTTGAATTAGTTCAACTCTTTTTCAGAATAACCAGGAGTAGGATGGACGCGTCCTCCCCACTACCTAAGGCCCAATCCTTACTCTTCCGATTCCAGCTCATCCTCTCCAGGCCTGTGCCTCCCAGGCCAGCTCCTGGGGCCTCCATGGGGTGAATCCTCACCCTGAGATCACACGCCCAGATGCAGCCATCTCCAAGTAATGGGTTAGCTAGCAGCACATTATTTCTGGATGATCTTCAAAATATTCTGCTCAGATTTATTTCAAGTGTGGATTTAGTTTCTGTCCTGCGGTGTTACCAGTTGGTAAGGATGTGTTCTGCCAAGGTAATTTGTTCTACTGTGGCCCAGGTGAGATGTAGCAAGGAAAGACATGAAATCTTCAATTTCAGGAAGGAAAGAGCATAAATTCTGAAGTGTAGCACCCGCCAGTGTGGGAAGGTCCCAGGGGAAGGCTGTGAAAGAATTCTATAAAGTTTTAATAGCTCGAGACCCAAGGTAGCAGAATTAAATGCAAGCTTGGGGACCAACTCTTTTCTTGATCGTATAAAACGTGGGGGAAATCTCTCTCAACTCAGGCAGCGCCTTGGGTGTTTGGGCGGAAAGCGGACACATCAGAATTTCGAAGCACGTGCGAGTTTTTTCCAATCTCATCAGGAGAGGTGGAGCCCCCTCCCGGACGTGCGGAACAGTGAGGTTAGCCTGGAGCTGCAGGACACAGGTATCTTTATCCCTCGTGACAGGTAACTCGGTAACGCACTGAATACTGTCAGTCATTTCAGAGAATTATCAAATTCAAGGGTGTTGTGGAAATCCCCAAATTTGTAGCCAGTTGCTCAGAAGTGTGGGTGGCCTGGTGGTCCCTGAAGCGTGGCTGGTGTCTGAAATTCGCGTAGCCCTGGGGAGCCCTAGACTTATGGGGTTTGTGCTAACTCCCGGGGGCACAGAATTCTGGGGTAAGCTGAACTGAACTGTAGCACAAAATTGTAGTACACCCAGTTGGTTTTCCCTTTTCATTCAACGGGGAAGATATTCCCACACATACTCCTAAAAGGAATCAGGAGTCCCCAGATCCTTCTCTGTCACAGGAGGCTGGCGTGGCCAAGAGGCTTTTCTTTTGCACAACTGGTTCCCACACTGGGGACAAGCAGGCTTTAGCATGAAACTTTGGCCTGAAAAAGCCAGTTACCTGCTCCTTCTTATGTCCTCAGCTCGAGGTGCCCCAAAGCCACCACGCCATCCGTTCAGAAACAAAGGCATAAATATACACAAAGACTACAGGTCCAGGTGCACATGCCAAAATTACCTTTCCCAAGTGGCAGAGGAGCCCCGAGTGAGTGCGTGTCCTGGGGACTCCGTTGTGACTCGGGGTGCCGTGTGGACACAGGCTGAGGGAAGTAAAGGCTCCCCCCACTTTCCTCGCATCGAAGCCTTCCCACAGCCCCACTGTTGGGAGGAGTTCCTGGCAGTGATCTATTTGTAGCGTCGCTATTTAACCGGGTGACTTGCCTTGGCAGCCACTGAGATCTCGGATCTAACAGATTTGAAACTTAATCCCCGCAGCGCCAACAAAGCCCTGCTCTTTTCATGTGGCTAAAAACGTACGGCATCCAGACATGGCTCAGTTGTGCTGTCTACGTGGCATTTAAAACACCTCTGCCCACGTGGGGCATCCACATGAGCCAGGTTTCCTAGTAGGAGTGTGATCTTCAAAAACATAAAATAAAATAAGGCGTGGGGAAAAGGCTCAGAACTGGCTTTGGCAGCAGCATGCTTAGCTCACTGGAAGAGAGAGTGAAGCTCCCCCTTCCTCTCATCAGTACGGCCCAGAATTGGGGGGAGAGGAAGTCGAGAGAGTGGGGTTGTGCAAATGGGCTGAAAGGGCTGCATGCACATTTCAGGAGAGTTCTGTGGCCCCAGGGCTTGACACATTCCGAAAGGGGACTGCACGGTTTAAGGAAAGGATCCAAAGCCCTTTGAACACCTCCATCTCACTCTGTTTACACTGTTGGCCGGAAGAGAGCCAACATCCACATGGCTGGCCCCTGCTTCCGGCTTCCTCTCCTCTTTGCTTATTTTCTTCATGATGTATCACAACATCTGTTTCCCTGATTATCATCCAAGATCGGAGCCCTGGGGAGGCAGGATCTGGTCCGTCTTCTCTCTGTCGCACCTCTGGACTCAGCATGTTGCCCGCACACAGTTGGAGCTGAATAAATGTTTCGTAAGGAAGCCTCCTAGCTGGCCTCCCTGCTTCTGGCCTCACCCGTTTCACCTGCCTACTCAGCCCACCACCTGAGACACTGCTCAGGTAATAGGTGACAGGGGGAAGGCGTTTACTTCCGGCCTGGCCTGCGTGAAGCTCCTGCCCTGGTGGTACAAGTCCCTAACCTGGCCAGGTCCTCTTGTGCCCTCCTCGGCCTGGGTCTTCGAGGCATCCTCAGCCTCACACGCCCGTGCCCTCCCCTTGCCTCTCAGTCTTCCTTCATCATGCATTTGCTGTTTCCTTTTCAGCGCAGGCCCCACGGCACCGTGCACAAAAAGGGGCTTGGTGACTACTGAACAAAACGTCAGACACCCCGTGTCACCAAGCTGGGCCTCACACCAAGCAAGTCTTCTCTTTTAAAGACTTACCGTGTATATAATGTGCCATCATAAGTTCTTTTTGTCAGTACTTGAATGGAGCTGCAGCCAGTTGGGGGAAAAAAAGTCTGTTTTTCATCTAGTGGAAAAAACAACCCAATATCAGGGAACTCAGCCATTTGCACATCCGGATCCTCTTACCACAAATGGCTTAAGTGCCCAGACATGCCGCTGATCCCCTTCTAGATGGTTCTGGTGCCAGAGCCAAATGAAATTCCAGGCGGCAGGGGACAGAGCTCTCTGTGGCTTCCTGGAAGTATGGTCATTGATGAGACTTGATATTAGCGGCTTCTGCAAACAGCCAGGAACCTGGCAATTGCTCCTCAGAGCTAGTGCCCAGAGGCTGGGCGGGCAGGTGCATGGAGTAATGGACCGGTACCCAGGGAAGGAAAGCATGGGTGTTGGGGAGGGTGGCCGTGCAATCAATGAGAGGAAAAAGACTTGTGAGTCTGACAGCCATTCAGAGAAATGTTTTGAAACTCGTCTGCTCTTCTTTCCTTGGGTTTACGGCTTTTTTGGCGGTGGGGGTGGGGGTGGGAGGGCAAATAAACTTTATGCTATTGAAAAGCCCTGCTGGGGGCACCTGGGTGGCTCAGTTGGTTAAGCGGCCGATTCGGCTCAGGTCATGATCTCGCGGTATGTGGGTTCAAGCCCCACGTCGGGCTCTGTGCTGACTGCTCAGAGCCTGGAGCCTGTTTCAGATTCTGTGTCTCCCTCTCTCTCTGACCCTCCCCCGTTCATGCTCTGTCTCTCTCTGTCTCAAAAATAAATAAAGGTTAAAAAAAAAATTAAAAAAAAAAAAAAAGAAAAGAAAAGCCCTGCTGTAATGACCCCCAGAAGACGGAGGTCGAATACCGAAGGGTCCTAACAGAGCCTCCTTCCTTACTCATGAACTTGTAAGCATGAGAGCAGTTTCTCTCCACGTACCCCGCCCCCCCGCCCCGCCCCCTGACTCCAAGGGTGTCTGCATTCAGTAACGGGTCAGCTGTAGCCTCTGTTCACCTGGCCGGGTTTCCCCGGGTCTCAGTGACCAAAAGCAGCGATTAACTTTTTCTTGCAGCCATCTGCACCTATCCGGTACAAAACATGACTTTTGGTTAAATTAACAAGAAGAGTAATGACGACTGATGACTGCTTATACTGGCACAGTACGTCCGAAGGAACAATATGGTCAGGAAGGCTGAGGGAAGGGCAGATAGCGGAGGTGGGACTGGCCGCTCCTGAAGTTAACCCCCTGTTCGTTGTGCTGCCGTCTTCCTCGGTTCCCCCACCCACAGGAGCAGAAAATGACGGTGAGCGTTTTCTTGAGGTCCAAAGCTCGTGGAGGCCCCGGTTGTCAGCCACTGCAGCTCTCAGGTCAATCGTGACATACTGGGCTCCCCAAGAGCAGCAGGGCCCTCTGACTGACCTCTCTTTCAGGAGGGTCCTGTTTGTGCTGCCCAGGCCACAGCACTGAGAGTCTGGGGCAGGGGCGGGGGTTGGTGAGATTAGTTGGAGATTACCTAGGGTTGCTGTAGCTCCCCCTGTCTGTAAACATCCAGGAAGTGTGCAAAGCTGGCCTCTGGCCTGGAATCAGACCATGTTCCACTTTTTTTTTTCCCCCAAGAAATAGAGTCACCTCTTCTTTGGAACATGACGAATATTTCAAACATGAGCACCCAATGGTGTCTCCCCAGCATTCTTCTGCCCCACAGTGCCTGGGTCCTCACGTTGCTTTCTGGCTGCTCAGAATCCCCACAGGGGAGTGCAGACATCTTCTCCCAGGAGGCTTTTTCTTTACACGCAGTGTGGCATGCTGAGTCTCATACCTCTTGCTGAGAGAGCTTGGGCTCTCCCACTGGCTAATCTGAAGGACTAGTTCATCAGTTACTAAAGACTGACAAGAATAGTTAGTGATGTGGTGCCTTGATGTCCCTAGATGATACATTTGAACAGGATTTTGACAAAAGCCGAGAGTAGAAATGGGGCACCAGCGGGCACGGGGGGAGATGTCTGGTATAGAAACTTAGCGACAGTTCACAGTGGCTCAGCTGTCAAGAGGCCTGACCACAGAGAGAGGAAGAGTGTGTCATTTATTTATTAAAAATTTTTTTCTAACGTTTATTCATTTTGGAGAGACAGAGTGTGAGCGGGGGAGGGTCAGACAGAGAGGGAGACACAGAATCCGAAGTAGGCTCCAGGCTCTGAGCTGTCAGCACAGAGTCCAAAGCGAGGCTTGAACCCATGAACCGTGAGATCGTGACCTGAGCTGAAGCTGGACACTTAACCTACCGAGCCACCCAGGCTCCCCAGAGTGTGTCATTTATCGAGCCCCTGCTGGGCTGTCAGACCTCTCTGTGTCTCAATTTGCTTGTTTTCTTCTTCAGTTTGCTTTCTCTAACTCTCTGCATGCAACCTGTGTCTCCGGAAGTAAGCATCAAATTTCTTGTACACTCTGATTCCTCTCTGCCAGGGCTGCTGAGGGAGGGCAAGGTGGGGACATGGGGAGGGAAAGACAGGTGCCTGCCTGGCCATGTGGGACAGTCCTTACAGGAGCTAAGCAGAGCTCCTGTTCTGGGGGTTCAGTGGACCTTTTCTGTCTGTCCAGACCCCCCACCCACTCCCTGGAATGGCCATATCACCCTGAGGGGGCCATTCTAGTGGGAGCTGCCAACTATAGCACCTTAGCTCAGGGATTGGCCCAAGGGGAGGGCGCATGATTTGAGCCAGGCCAATCAGAGTGCTTCCCTGGGATTTTAAAATTTGTATTCCCTCCTCTTGGGCTGCCAGGCTGTGAGGAGGTGAGTTCAGAGCTGCCATGGCTGAGCATCTTTTTTTCACAAGGAAAAAGGCCATCCACAGTGGGAAATAAAGGAGTTGACGTGTGGAGGGAAACGGAAGGAAGAGACAGGGTGGAGAGGCCTGGCAGTGTCCAAGGTCCCCAGAGCCAGCTCAAGGTGGGGGTGTGGAGAGCAAGGGGCAAAACCAGAAGACGCAGTGGCAGAAATGGAGACATGGTGGGGGTTACTGAAAAGAAATGGGTGGACAACAGCAGAGAATGACAACAGAAAATCACCATGACCTTGACGGGGCAGCTGGGACAACTGACTGCAGACCAGTGCCCACTGATCACCAGCTGCCTGGAGGGATGCTGTTTTCTAGTTTTCCCAAGGTGCCATTCACAGTGGCCTTGGGAGTCTCCCTCTCTCTGGAACCGTTTAACGAGGGCCAGCCTCTGCCCCTGCCTGTGTACGAGATACAGGGCAAAGGAGACAAATGCAGACTTGTGCTCGCAGTGTCTAGTCAGGACGCAGGCAAGTCAATGTGCAGTTACTGTGCCTGTGAGGAGGGTCACGGGAGAACCTCAGGGGCTGAGAGCCCAGAGGAGGGAAGTGTCTGGGTGGGCTTCCCGGAGGAGGCAGCAGGGATAGCAAAGCCTAAGTGGATCACGGCCATCGGGCCCCTCTGAGTCTGCAATATTCATGCCTTAACCAGGTGGAGGCTTTCGTATTGCTCAGTTTTTTCACATCTCTTTTATTTGACCCTAAAAGCAGCCGCTTCAGGAGAGGAAGACAAATATTACGACCACCATCTTATAACAAAATCCTGGAGTATCGACTCTTGAAGTGGTCTAAGGCAAGGGGAGAAAACATCACTTATTGAGCACCTTTTATGTGCTGGGAACTCTGCAACAACCACGTTTACTCTCCCAGTCCACTGCGAGTTTGATGAACTAGCACTTTCACTGACAGAGAGACTGAGGCTCGGCTGATGCAGGTGAAGAGCTCCCAGCTCTGCGGGAAGCCGTTTTCCAGGCTGGAGCGAGACTGTCAGGGCTGCCCGAAAAAGAAAACTCCTCTCCCACTAGCTCCACCACCAAAGGGGCCCAACTGGCTCACAGAATGGGAAGGTTCAACGACGAGGTGGATTGCAGGGTTGGTTTGATTCAGCAGCTCAATAAAGCCATCAAGCACCCGGTTTTCCTTCAGGCTCTGCCTTCCAGGATGGCAGCTTCGTCATCAAGCAGCCTCCCTCGCGGTGGCAAAAGGGCCTCCAGAGTTTCAACCTGGAGCAACCACTACCACACTTTCCTTTTGAGATATGGTAAAATCAGAAAAGCAAAGGTGTGTTTTTTTCCTAGGAGGTTCCTAGCAAATTTTCCTTATGTGTCATTCCCCCAAACTGGAACACAGGTCCGTCCCTGAGGCGGTGTCAGGAATGCTGTGGGCTGACTGGCTGAGCCCTGGGTCACCTGAAACAGTCACCCGTGGCAGCAGGGACGGGATCACCTTGTTTAGAGGGCCAGAGTTCGTCGCATGCACAGGTGGATAGCTCACGGAAGCCCGATGTTTCACGGGAGTCTGGCCCTGTTATGTGCTTGGGCGGGGGATGCTGGCAGGCAGCCGGTGGAGTCCCCAGTGTTGCTGGTGGCTTCTTTTCCACGTTCACAGGACTGAACAAACAGCTTTGCATATTCACGGAAGCAGCAGAGCCTCGGACTGGATGCATGGGTGCATTTCTAGCCTCTCAGGGAAGGAAACAGCTAGATGAAGAGGCTCTCAAAGGATTTGGTGTTCTCGATGGTCTTCTGGAGGACATTTTTCGTGATCCCTGCAAACTTGCGCATAGTCAGAAACGGAGCCCACATCAGGGCTTGTTGTTGCCTAGTTGACTCAGGCACAGGAGCCCTTTGGCAGGTGGGAGGAGGGGAAGGTGGGTGCCTCTGCCTGGGTGCCCTAGGAGCTGACGGCACCGGGCCCCGGGCAGTCATGGTGGTAGGCCAACTCACCCAGGTGGAGAGACTCAGGCACCCAGAGTGTTTGATGAGGTGCTCAACCCCATCTCCCCCAACCCAGAGGGTACATCAACTCTGCTTCCACGAGGTGCGGATGAAGAGAAGGCTGTTAGTTAACTGTGGGCCCCAGGCTGTTTGTGCATCCATCCTCTGTTACTGCCAGGAGCCGCTTCAAGTTCACATAGGTCCTGGCCCAGGCAGCACCCACAGGCTCTTCCCTCTTGCCCCTGGTTTATTTGTCCAGCTCTCATTGTCTGAGCTGCACCTGGGAGTCAAGCCCGGAGCTGAGTGCTGGCCGAACAGAGATGGGTGGTAGCCCGTGCCCTTGAGCACACAGGACCGAGGGGGGCAGGAGGGAGACGCTCGGCGGGGCGAGTTGTGGAGCACCCGGGCAGAGAGGAACTTGAGAAGCACTGAGTATCCCTGGAGGTATGTGGGCACCAAGCCATGAAAGGCCGTGGTATGTTTGGGGAACAGAAGTAAAACAAGAGGGTACAGGGACTGGTTGTGTGCAGGGAGGGGTGGTAGCAGCAAATGAGGCTTTAGGGGTAAACTGAGGCTGGACAGTAATGGCCTCAGGAGAGACGTCTCAATGGAACAGAAAATGGAGACGCACGCCTGCAGGCAGATGGGTTCATGGGACCTAATGCGTCTGGCAGGCTGTGGCAGTGAGATGGAGGGGGTCGAGGAGGGGGGTGGTACAGACATCAGGGGAGGAATGCTGGGTCAGGCAGAGAGGATTTCCGGTCGGGTGTAGCAGGTGGCAAGAGACAAGGTTACCTTCAATGTACTTGTATGGCTTAGAAAATCTGGTTAAAAGACACAGGCATGGGGGCCAGGCTCAAGTCGGGAGATGATGGTTCAGCACGCTGTGCACTTGGGACGTTCCGGAGTGTCCAGAGGGCATGGTACAGATGCAGGGCAAGGATGGGGGCACAGGAGTTGGCACACCACCCTTTTTATTTTGCACATTCCCTTCCAGTGTTTGTTCCCGTGAGAGGCACACGCAGCTCCCCAAATGCAGACAACGTGGGCTGAAGTCCAGCTCCCATGACCACCAGGCACGAGGCAAGTCGCCAGACTGAGCCTTGTTTCCTGGTCTGCGATGCCGGGATAACAGTCTCTACCCCACAAGGCTGTCGCGGGCATTAACTGAGATGATGAGGTCAGCTCTGTGCCTGGCACAGGACGTGTGAGCGGGACACAGCGGCAGCCGCTGGGATGACGTACGTGTGTACGCGCTTAGGAAGGTCAGGGCACAATTGCTTTCTGAACCACGCCACCTCCCCGGAATGGACAGGAATGGCCCTGGTGGGCTGCCTCCATAGAAACCAAAGGAAGCGTTGCTCCTGCGTTCTCTGAGGGGGCGCCTAGGCTGTCAGGGGTTCCGGTTTTCGGGGGGTTCTCTCTGGGACAGATGTGGCTGGGCTGCTACACAGCAGGGCACGTGGAGAACACAATTCGGTCTCGTGCCTGCTCCTCCCCTCCACCTGCTCGAGGGCAGGACCACTGGATGCAGGGTCAGGTGGTTTTACCTGCTGTAATTAATTCACACGATACAGGATTGTTCCTGAAGAGCGTTTGGAGGGCCCACTGATAGCGGCACCGGGCATCAACACCCCGAACCGTCAGGGCCTCCAATGAGGGGCAGCTGCTGCCTGATCCTCGTGAATGACAAGCGCCGCTCAGACATTCGCTTTCCCATTTCTCGTACGTTGTGTTCTGGCTTTAGACAATGAGATGCATACGCGGAGCCCAGGAGAACAGCTGATCCACATCTCTGGCTCTGAAGACTCGTGATTTCAGTGGAAGTAATGAGCAGAGACAAATAGTGAAGGCCTTGCCCTCACCACCGGGCCGATGAAACTCCGGCTGCGGGACCACCTGGGGTCCTCCTACCTCAGGGCCTCCGTGTGTCCAAAGCATCAGGATCTATTTGGCTCCAGCCTCAGTCAGACCTCAAAGGCTGTTCCCAAAAGATCATGCAAAATCCGAGATACGAATTGGAGATCAGTGGCTAGAAGAAGTGGAATTTTTGCAGTGAAAATTCTGTTACATCTGGTTTGCTCCCATCAGTTATATTTCATACAGTTTCTCTGATACCCCATCAGAAGAATACTGAGTAGGGGGGCTGGTTGTATACCTTTAATCATGCCAACGAGAGAAGGGGAATGCATCTGAGAATCTATGAGACTCTGGCAGGCATGAAGCCCAGCCCATTTGGCAGTTTCTTAGTTTCGTGGAGTGATTGACATCCCACCGCGGACTCAGCACTGTGCTGTCTGTGACAAGGCCTGACCAACAGGCTCCAATTGTGGACGGTTGGATGGCTTGATGGACTGATGAGAGAAAGAAAAGAAAAATAAAGGAAGAAAAGGAGGAGGGAAGGAGAAAGAAAGAAAGAGAAAGAGAGAGAAAGGAAGGAAGGAAGGAAGGAAGAAAGGAAGGAGGAACTTGTTCTCGTCTTCACAGGGATTCCTTGGCATGCTGTAACTGACCTGTCTGGTCCTCATCATAAATCCTTAGGTAGAGTCCGTTACAGGGCGTGAGTGTCTGTCTGTCCTCCTGACACCCAGGAGTGAGGACTTCCTGGTTTCCCGTGAGCAGCCTTGAGTTCCTGCGTTTTAGTCCGGCTCCTCTGGCAGAAAGGACAGCACAAGTCTGGGGAGGACTCAGCCCCACGTAGACTTTCTGACTCAGAGAACAGCAGAAGACTCCCTTTCACTTTTTAGTAGATTCTGCCTTAGGTGGAGGAGGGGGCTGCTCCCCACTCCTGGAGGGCGTGTGCCACACTCGAGAAAACCCCCAGGTGAACCTTGGGAAGGAAGCGCCGGTCAGAGCAGCGAGGCCAGGGGCATTCTTCATCCGAGGAGGGTGTGCGTCCTGGGAGAGCTATTTCCAAGGACCCTTGCTGAGATACGCCACCACCAACAGAACTGAAATCCAGGGCACCCAATTAATCCTGGCTCCCAGCACATGAGCCCCACCTCCCCCCAGGCAGGGAAGGAGCTCTTCAACAGGCTGGGGGAGAGAAAGCTCAGGGCCTGGGGCAGCCAGCACAAGGCTGACGCCAGTGGCGGTGGTCAGGGTCAGGACTGCAGAGAAGAGGGTGGGGTCCAATCTGCATTCCTTCCATCGAGTGATCCTGAATTCCTGAATCCCTGAATCGAGAAAGGAAGGCAGGGAGGTTCCCAGAGGAATCCACTAGGCCATGCCTATTCTGTTCCCACAGGGAGAGGGATGAACCCAGGCTGGGGATGAGGAACCCAGGCTGTGACAATCATATTTAAATAGTGGTAGATTTCTGGATGTTTGGAGGTCACTCTGGCTTTCAAGAACGTGGCAGTTCCTGGGTCCTGAGTTCCAGAGTAACCACTGATGATTCGGGGCGGTGGTGGTGGTGGTGAGGGGAGTCTTAGCTTCAATCTAAATTTATATTTCTATTTAGGTTAGCTAATCTAAGAGCAGGCAAGACAAAGCTCTGTGTGTGTGTGTGTGTGTGTGTGTGTGTGTTGGGGGAACCCTTGATCCACAGCATTGGCCTTTGCTTTGAGACATTTCTGGCTCGGATTTGAAAGTCTGTGCTGACATTTGTCTTTTTTCTCCATGGAGGCTGCTCTCCCTGTGTCATTAGGACACTGGCACCACAACTATTTCTGATGCTGAGTTCCTTTCTGTCCGGGCCAGATGCTATGGCAATTATCATTAAAAAAAAACACACACACAATCTGATAAAGAACTCGCTTCACAGGCTTAACTAAATTAATAGACTAAGCCTTGTAACCAGATAGACTTTCCTTTTATTGGCTGACACTGGAAAGTTCTCAGGCATCTGTCTGCAAAGAACAAAAGGAGCCTAGATCTCTTTATTTCTGTCCAGATTCTTTCCCCTGCCCCGAAACCCTGGCTCGGTGTAAGACAAGACACTCCACAGAAACAAAATGATTCCCCTGACAAAGGAAGCCTAGCGCCTGTAAGACGCATCTGAAAGGCCAGAGAGAACTGTTTTCTGATTCCATTAGGGGCACCATTGGTTGGGGAAGCAATTTTTTTTTAAAAAAAGTTCCATCTTCACGCGGTATACGGTTTTGAAGTTTTTGCCCCCAATTACTGCAGTGGTGGCAGGATGTGGATTAATTTGGAAATAAGGAAAAACTTCAGGACAGGTGGAGGGGGCCACTCTGGTGGGAGCTGGGGTCGCACTTCCCAGGTAGCAAAGTTAATGGGTATTAGCGAGCTGCCAGGGTGGAATCATCAGCTATGCCCTTGGCAACCAGCCAGAACATGAACACAATTTTACAGAAGGCCAGGGGATCCCGTCCTGCCCGGAGAAGCTGATGCCTTAGTTCCCAAGCATCCCTTATCTTGGTTTGCTCCTCCCAGATGATGGCAGCATTGGTGGTGTGAGCCCAGAGCTCACAGCCAGGAGGAGCCTCCCCCACTTGGATGGGAACCAATAGTCTCAGGGTAATAGCATCACACCCCCTCCTTCTGTGTGGGGTCAAAGGAAATGATCCACATAGGATGGGCTGACCCCAGACAAAACTGGCCCCCTGCTTCATCACTCATTGGCTGGTGAGCCGTTGACAATTCCCAAGCCTTAGTTGTCTTGTCTATAAAATGGGCACAGCGACAACACCTATATAAAGGGCAGTGAGGAATAAATCAGAAAACAGCTGTGGGAAAAAATGGAAGCTGTAAAATGCTCTTGTGCTTGTGATGTTGTCGTTCTGGTTGCTGCCCACTGTGCTGTGTCAAGGGCACCTTTGGAGAAGAGAACAGAGTGGGAAGAGTCCAAGAGGAGCAGAGATTTCTTCTGATACCCCCAACACCACGTTCTCCCCCTACTCCAGTCACGAGGGGACTGAGGGTTCTCTGCCAGCCATTGTTGACCAGAAGTAGGACTCTTCTTCCTTCCTGAGAAAAGTGAGCCTGACAAGCAAAGGAATCCCCCGCTTCCTCTGGGGCTTCATCACTGCTCCCACCTGAGGCAGTTGTGTCCCTGTCCTGTCACTATCACAGACAGTGACCGACTTGATGGTAGGAACCAGGCCACTCAGCTGACGAGTAGTGACAACGTGGTCGCCTTGGCTGCCTTGCTGGAGGAGCAGCTGGGCCCCCAAGGGCCCCCCCCCCGGGGATAAAAATTGTTTTTCATTTCTGTCTGATTTCCTAGTATCAGTAAATGCCCCCTGGCCGCTACAATGCTGTTAAAAATGCACCAGCAGACCCTGGTGGACACCAATTAACCTCCGAAACAAGGAACAGGAAAGGAAACGTGCTGTGGCAGGAGGCCACCCCCACTCCTTCCCATCCTTGTCTGGAGATGGAGAGGGACACCTTTTCCTCACGTACTGAATGTGTACTAAAAATGAGTAAGAACTGAACAGAACAGTCAGTAGAGATCCAGTGTTCGCTTCTGAATGGTTCTCCGGCAACAGGTAACTGAGCCTGCTCCCAGAAACGGCGCTCTGCACGGATGAGCAGGACACAGTGGCCTCCCTGAGAGGCGTGCCCGGTCAGAGCCGCGCCCCGCGGCGGGGAGCAGGGGTCGTGGATGTGCCACGGGAAGAAGGCAGAGGCTCATCCGCACAATGACCTGCGGAAGGCGGGGGCCGGAATTCCGGCCCCCCAGGTGGCCAGAAGACCATTTCCTTGTTGGTCTCTGAGCATACACGGAGCAGCACCTTGTCAGTGGGTGTGATTCTTGTGACGTTGTGACGTCCAACAGCCCCCATTAATTCACACTCGGAGCCAGCATGACTCATGGCCTTGAATCAGCCATTGTTGAGTCTGAGGGAGGCAAATGCAAAAACCAGTGGGAAAAGGTGTTGAGAGGGAACGTTCTGTTCTGTCCTCCCGTGAGAAGTGCTTGTTTGGCAGAGCTGTGGCAGGGACAATGATCTAGGAGATGTCCTTGACAATTCTCAGGCTGTCAGGCTGAGAGGCAGCGAAGATGGGGACGTCACTGGCAGCTCGTGATGAAAGGAGTAGAACAAGGATCCATTCATTTAGTCACAGCTATTTATTAGGCTTCTCCCCGTGACCAGCACCATTCCAGTCGCTGCAGATATGCCGGCGATCAAGGGACCGTCCTTCTCATGGAGCTTAGTGGGGATACAGACAAGGAAAATGGGTGCTCTCCTATCAGTTTTCCTGAAGCTTCTGGGAGCCAACGCTCAATTCCGTGTAGGTGTGTTGAGATAGCTGGGGAAATTCTACCTTCGTCTGTTCCAGCCGCTACAATAAGAATACCACAGACTAGGTGGCTTACAAACAACACAACTTTATTTCTTGTAGTTCTGGAGGCTGGGAAGTCCAGGATCATGGCACTGGTGTTTAGTAAGAGCTGGCTCCTAGACTGTGTCTTCTTGCTGTGTCCTCACATGGTGGAAGGGGCTATGAGGCTCTATGGGGTCCCTTTTACTAGGGCACTAGTCCCATTCATGAGGACAGAACCCTTACACCCTCATGACTTAGTCACCTCCTAAGGGCCTCACTTTTTTTTTTTTTGCAAGTTTATTTATTTATTTTGAGAGAGGGAACGCAGCAGCAGAGGAGGGACAGAGAATCCCAAGCAGGCTCCACACTATCAGCACAGGGCCCCACCATGACCTCAGCTGAAATCAAGATTAGGACACTCAACTGACTGAGCCACCCAGGTGCCCCTGAAGAACCCACCTCCTAACACCGTCACCTTTGGGGTCAGCTTTCAATATAGGAATTTGGGGGGACACAAACATGCAGATATGGTCCCTGCCCTCACAGAGTGGCCTTCTCGTGGAAGAGGTACCCGCGGGCAGTGGTGAGGCATCCTGAAAGATCGGGGAAGTAAGGGCGAGAAGGTTCACCTTGGAGAAGCTGAATTATGGACTCGAGACCTCCTACATCAGAGCTCAGTGTGCAAAGTCACCTTAAGAGAGAGTCAGTCAGCAGGGCTGTAATTGGATTTAATGCGGAACTTACATCAAGAAAGACCGGGCGGTGCAGAAAACAAATCACCGGAGAGGACCCCCTCCCCCGCCTGCCCAGCACAGCTGGGGATTTGGCGCCCTGGTCCCACCCTGCGGCAGGGGTGTCCTTGTGGCCCGGAGGCACTTCCCGGGCTGCTCGTGGGTGGCAGCTTGCACTATTTGTACCCAACTCTTCCTTCCCTCCCTGCCCTTGCTATGCTTTCCCTGAGGCGAGTCTATTCCCAGCCCCGTTGTCTTTGGCCTTGGCTTGCTTCAGCCAGTGGAATGTTCGTAGCCGTGATGTGAGCAGGGGCCTAAACGTGCCTGCGTGTTTGCCTGCTTCTTATGCTTCTGCCATTTGCCCTGAGAAGAGTTTGTCCCAGAAGCCCCTTCAGTCCAGGTCCCCAGAATGAGACACATGTGGAGCTGACCTGACCCCACGCTGCAGCCCGAAATAGGGCCTCCATAGTCCACCTGCAAACTTGTGAACGGGGAATGAACACTGGTGGTTTATGCCAGCGAGGTGTTGGGTTTGTTATGTGACATCATCATATAACACCGACTGATACACAGAGCCCAATGCGGTGAACACGCCAATCACGAAGTGGCTTAATTGCTCACTGCTGCTCTGGTTCCCGGCTCTCTAAACCACCTTCTATTTACAACTGGCTTCCTGTACAGGGTGCCTAAAGGGAGAGGAGGAGCTGGTCAGGCTTATGTTAATATCATTTGTTAGTTTGATCTCCTCATAAATTGTCAAGTTGGCCTTACACACCAGTCTCTTGTGAGTGGTTAAGAGGAGACAAGCCTGAGGCTGATGCTCTCAGAGACGCTGGCAAGGTTCACCACGTGGGGCCGGCGTGTGGCAGACGTCTGTGCCACGTGGCCTGACAGCCAGCCAGCCTTCCTTAAGCTACACTGCCATGCAGCCAGAAGAAACTCCTCAGAGCCAAGTTCACAGATCACTGCAACACCATGTAGCACCACCAAGACGGAACAGTCATGTCTGGTCACAGCGGTAGCTCTCAACTTGGTGAGGGGAAGCTATCATATGATATCAAGTATCATGGTTTCCAGGGGCAGGATCACAGTGAAGGGGACTGGAGGGTGGGGTGTAATTATGGTAACGTTCCCTGGTCTCCCCCATCACAAGTTGGTGACCACTGAGTCAACAGGATCGGAAAAGCTTTGTGGGGGGATGCATCATCCAAGACAGGTTTTGGAGGATGGACAGAATTTTGTTAAGCAAAGACGGGAGTGCAGGCATTGCAGGTGCAGAGAATGACACAGGCAGGAGTGCGAGTGGGTCGGGGGGATGTACAGGATGCGCTGGGGGAAAGGCAAGGCGAGCTGATCCATGCGTCTAGAGCACAGGACGCAAGCTGACACCGTGGGAGATGTGGGGGTGGGAAGTCAGGCCTGTGTGTCGCGGAGGGTCCAAATGCCTGGGTGCGGTATGAATATTCCGAGGGGCAGGCGTGGACCTGGGATCACTGCACCACAGTTCAGGCCCCTTCCAGCCAGGCCAGGCAAGCAGACCAAGATCCCAGGGGCCTATTGTGACCCTGATGCCCTGAGAACCAGGGCCCACACCAGTGGCTGAAGCCCCAGCTGGAGGAACACCTGGTCTGGATCTTGGGGATGGGAGGGAGGCCAGGCACTGGCCTCACTCCATTCTACGAGCCATGATTGGCCTGGCCTGTCTCTGCTCGTCCCTGCATCTGACTTGGCTCTCGGTCTCAGCTCCGGGTGCACTGGTTGTGCTCCCAGTGATTATGGCAGGCTCCAAAGTGTGGCTTAGTGAGTGATGCTTGGGCCGCACCCTTGGCTGGCTGTGGCCCTACTGGACCGGGTTTCTGTTTGGTTCTTCCTTCTCTTTTTTTGGAACAGAGGAGAATGGGGCAGGGCTGAGGTCGGAGAAAACTCTCTCTGTGGTTGCTTCCCCCAACCTCCCTATAATGATAAAGACCCACATGGCCCAAGAGAGGGGCTCTGGTTCCATGAGCCACGTTGGCCCCATGTAGGACTTGCAAAGAAGGGTCAGATCCTTCTGTGAGCCAAGGCCTCTGCCTGATGATACTTGGCCTCTAGACGTGCAGGCTGTTTCTAGAGAGGACTTTGTCCGGAGAAACCAATCCATTCATTCATGCCCTCATCAAGCATTTCCCGAGTATGGCCAGGCGCTGTGTCAGGTCTTGGCAGGATAGCGATGGCCAAGACAGACAAGGCCTCTGGAACTGACACTTCGGTGAGGCACGTCCGGGCCTCCGAGGCAGGTCTGCACCAGCAATAGGGAAAGAAGTCTGGTGTCCCTTTTGGGGTGGGCTGTGGTTGGGCAAGTCTTTAGCTATGGCTGAGGAGGGCCTGGAGCCACTGAAAGGAGCTGCCTGGGTGCACTGCAAACAGCCCACTCTGCCTGACAAGGGCAGGGGGGGAAGTATGTGTTCCACGGCCCCCTCACTGTCACCGAGGCCTGTCCAGTGCTGGCCTGTGCCCCACCCCGTTTCCAATGCCTCCTTCTTTCCACTCTGCCCCTTCAAGACCTCGAATTCCATTTTAACCAAACTCCACATACATAAAAATGTTCCTATGCTGCACATGGGAGATGGAAGTTGCTTTGCCCTGGTTTACCCTTGTTTGTGAAGCCACTGAGAGGGCTCCACCTCTGATCTGTTGGCAGAGCCGCCGTCCAGTCAGTCCTGCAAGGAGACTGTGTCCCTCCCACTAGGGTCCCTCCCACTAGTGTGTCCCTCCCACTAGCCCCTCCACTAGGGGCTTGGCGGGATAAGCCCTTTGTAAGTTTTTGCGTGGGTGACAATCTGCGGTGAGTTCAGATAAGAGCAAAGAGGCACTGAATAAACAGAAGTCAATTTCCCCATACACTGTCTTGACCTGGTCTTATCAGTAGCAGGTATTTGATACATTCTGGTTGGATTGTTTTTAGGCCTTTCCTGTCCAGAATGCTGCAGTGTCGATGCAGGGAAGACTTGGGAGCCATTATACCACACAGCCCAGCAGCTTCTCAACAGTATGACCCCAAGACAGAAGCTAAGAGCGCCTGGTCTGTCCCTTTTTCTAATTAAGGTATCTTTTACACAGAGCAAGATGCACCCTTTTTAGCATATGGTTGGTTCTATGAGCTGCAACAAAGGCCCAGAGTAGTGCAACCATATCATCACCCCAGAAAGTTCCCTCACGCCTCTCACACAGTCAATTTGTCTACCCATTTCCTGCCTCTGGCATCCCAGATCTGTGTTCTGTTTCTATAATTTTGCCTTTCTGGAATATCGTATACATGGAGTCATACAGTATGTGGCCTTCTGAGTCTGGCTTCTGTCAGTTAGCAATGCATTTGCGATTTAGCCTTGTTATTGGGTGTATCAGTCATTCGTTCCTTTTTATTGCTCGGTAGTATTCCATGGTGTGGATGGACCACAGTTCATTCATCCCTTTCCTTCTTGAAGGCATTTGGAAGGTTTCCAGTATTTTTTGGTGATAATGAATCAAGATACTTTAAGTGTTCCTTTTCAAGTTTTACGTGAACATAAGTTTTCATTTCTCTCAGGTAAATATCCAGACGTGAGATGTGCTGGTCTTATCCTAAGTACATGTTTAACTTCGTAAGATACTGCCAAACTGCTTTCCAAAATGGCTATACCGTTTGGTATTCCTGTCAGCAATGTGTTATGCTAAGTGAAATAAGTCAGGCTGAGAAAGACAAATACCATATGATTTCACTCATACGTGAGATCTAAAAAAACCCAAGAACCAAATGAATAAACAAACAAACAAACAAACAGCAGAATCAGGCCTGTAAACACGGAGAACAACCTGATCGTTGCCAGCGGGGAGGGGTTCCGGGGGGTGGACAAAATGGGTGAAGAAGGGCAGTGGGAGATACAGGTTTCCGATTATGGAATGAGGAAGTCAGAGGGATAAGAGGCACACATAAGGAGTACAGTAATTGATACTGGAATAGTCTTGTATGGTGACAGATGATAGGGATACTTGCGAGCAGAGCTTAAGGCTTAAATGTGTCGAATCACTATGTTGTATACCTGAAACTAATGGAACATTGTGTGTCAACCACACTCAAATAAATTTAAAAAAATAGAAAGAACAATGTTAACTAAAAAGTTCTTGTTTAATGTCTCCCCAGAATATGACAGTTAGCCAAGAACACTCGTTTAATCTTAGGATATTTGTTGTGGAAAATTTTAATTTCTATATTTAAACTATAAATAAACTCCTTTTATAAATTAAAAACAAAACAAAACAAAACAAAAGCAAAAACACCCCAGACCCCCACAGTGCATGAGAGTGTCAGCTGCCCATCCTTACAGGCATTCAGTGATGCCAGATTTTTGTTGGTTTGAAGCCACTCCAATAGGTAATCAGTGGTATCCTGCTGTGGTTTGAATTTGCATTTCCCTGATGACTAATGATGTTGAGTATCTTTTCATGTACTTATTTGCCATGTGTATATTTTCTTTGGTAAATTGCTCAAAACTTTAGCCCATTAAAAAAATTAGATTGTGTTTTGAGGTTTTTTTTTGTTTGTTTGTTTTTTTAGACTTCTTTATACCTTCGACACACAAATCCTTTGTCATAATATATTGCAATTATTTTTGCTTTGGATACTCAGGTTTATCTCTTAGGACAGTTTAAAATAATAAAAAAAAAGTTTTAAAAATCTTTACCTTCTTTTAAACTGTTCTTGGAGATCTTAATTTCTTTGTCTAGATCCAGATTTCTGTCTAGTACCATATTCTTTTTCCTGAAGAATTTTCTTACACTATACATCTGCAGATAATGAATTCTTTCTGCTTTTTTTTAAAGGTGTTTATTTTATGTTTATTTTTTGAGAGAGAGAATTCTAGGGTGACAGGTCTTTTTCTTCCAATACTTTAAAGATGTTAATCCCGGGGCGCCTGGGTGGCGCAGTCGGTTAAGCCTCCGACTTCAGCCAGGTCACGATCTCGCGGTCCGTGAGTTCCAGCCCCGCATCGGGCTCTGGGCTGATGGCTCAGAGCCTGGAGCCTGTTTCCGATTCTGTGTCTCCCTCTCTCTCTGACCCTCCCCCGTTCATGCTCTGTCTCTCTCTGTCCCAAAAAAATAAAAATAAACGTTGAAGAAAAAAAAAATTTAAAGATGTTAATCTGTTATCTTCTGGCTTCCATAGTTTCTGATGAAAAATCTTCTACAATCACACCTCTGTATATAACATGTCTGTTTTCTAGTTGCCCTCAAGATACTGTCCTTATCATTGGTTTTCAGAAGTTTGAGTAAGACTTGTCTGAGTTTTTTGTTTGCATTGTGGGGAATAGGCTATTTATTCTGGTGTGGCCCTCTGACCTTCTTGGGTTTGTAATTTGATGTTATTTTATTTTTGAAAAATTATTGGCCATTATCTCTTCAAATATTTATTCTGCCTTATTGCCTCTCTCTTTACCTTCTGGGATTTCAACTACACTTGTTAGACCATTCATTATTGTCCAATATCTACTGGATGCTCTATCCTTCAAAATGGTTTTTTGCTCTTTTTAAAACTCTTCTTTCTGGGGCGCCTGGGTGGCGCAGTCGGTTAAGTGTCTGACTTCAGCCAGGTCACGATCTCGCGGTCCGTGAGTTCGAGCCCCGCGTCAGGCTCTGGGCTGATGGCTCAGAGCCTGGAGCCTGTTTCCGATTCTGTGTCTCCCTCTCTCTCTGCCCCTCCCCCGTTCATGCTCTGTCTCTCTCTGTCCCAAAAATAAATAAACGTTGAAAAAAAAAATTAAAAAAAAAAAAAAACTCTTCTTTCTGTTTTAGTTTGGGTAATTTCCATTGACCTCCCTTAAAAGTTCACTTTTCTTTTCTCAGTAGTGTGAAGTATTCTGATAAGCTCTCTGAAGGCATTTCTCTTCTCTTTATTACTATTTTAAAAAATTCTGACACAGTTGATTTTCTAATAGTTTTCATCTGTCTGCTAAAATTTCTCAGCTGTTCATGAATGTTGTTCATCTTTCTCACCAGATCATTCAACATATTATTCATATTTATTTATTTAATATTTTAAAGTTTATTTATTTTTTGAGAGAGAAAGAACACACGTGGGGGAGGGGCAGAGAGCGAGCACATGAGAGAATCCCAAGCAGGCTCTGCACTGACAGCTTCCCGTGGGGCTCGAACCCACAAACCCCTCAGGGATGATGACCTGAGTGGAAATCAAGAGCCGGATGCTTAACTGATGGAGACACCCAGGCACCCTTATTTATAGTTATTTTAAAAATCTCTGTCTCCTAGTTCTAACATCTGGGTCGTCTCTGAGTCTGGTTCTTTTTATTTATTTATTTATTTTTTAAATTTTTTTTTCAACGTTTATTTATTTTTGGGACAGAGAGAGACACAGCATGAACGGGGGAGGGGCAGAGAGAGAGGGAGACACAGAATGGGAAACAGGCTCCAGGCTCTGAGCCATCAGCCCAGAGCCTGACGCGGGGCTCGAACTCACGGACCGCGAGATCGTGACCTGGCTGAAGTCGGACGCTCAACCGACTGCGCCACCCAGGCGCCCCTGGTTCTTTTTATTATTCTATCTCTTTGCAGGGAGTTGGTTTTCACTTGCTTTGTTGAATGTCTTATAATTTCTGGTTGAATGCCAGACACGGTACGTAGAGCAGCAGAGACTGAAATACTTATGCCTGCAAGTGGGCAAGCCTTTTCTTCTGCTTGGCTGCTAGTGTGGGGGGTGGGTCAAACTAGTCAGGAATAAAACTGGGTTTGGGTTTTGTTGATGTAGTTACCTTCAGTGCACCACCAGCTTCAAATTTTTCTAGAGATGCTTTGTGTTTAGGGTGGTGGCTGGGGTGCAGAGAGTTTTTACCATTTCTGTTACATTCTCAGCTTTCAGTCTTCTCTGCAGGTCTGCACCTCAAAGAGGGTGTCCAGGTCACGTGCCTCCCCCTTGGTGCTAGTCTGGGGCTGGTGGACAAAAATATTCTGTTTCCTGACCCAGCTTTGATCTTAGGCAGGTCCTGTGTCCTTGGGTCGTGGGGTGGGGCTTTCTCCGTGATCCAGCCCACCTTCCTGTGGCAGCCAAACTCTGTCTTGTAACTGGTGGGTCTTGTGAAGGAGAGAGTTTCCTATTCCTCTACCAGCAGAAGACCTCTAAGGGTATTACTATAGGATTCTGGGCTCAGAATGGTTTCCTCCTGACCCCACTTCGGGGTAGACTTTTATTTTTTTTACCCTTACGCCACCTGCAATAGGTCTTTACCTGTGTTCTGGGGGTGATAGAGTTTTCTGTCCCTCCCTTCTTAGGACGTTAGGGCTTTATTCCAAAGGAGGCAGGAGTCCTGTATGCTGAGCTTTGTGCCCCTGCCACAGATGATTCAGTGATGTGTCTCATTTTTCCTGAAAAGGGCCCATCTTTACTTAGTTTTCAGACTCCTTGGTTGTCCTGCAACCTCGGCTTTCTGATGGGTTCAATAAAAGTTATGGTTTTCTTGTTGTTAGCGTAGGAGTGACATTCTTTCTACCTTTCTTCATCCAAACCGGAGACAGAATTATCCATTTTGAATGGGAAGGAACAAGAAAAATGGAGGATAAACCACCGTGGAAAAAGAAAGGAGACTTTTCACTAATGGAGAAGAAGGATGTACCAGCAGACCAAGGGCACGGTATCCCAAGACAAGGATGGGGGAGGTGTGCTAAATCACAAGAAGCGGAAAGGTGTGGCTCAATTAGCAGTTAAAATGTGCAGTTGTTCACTGAGACAGACACAGCCATTCACTGGGGCTGAGTCTGTGTGTGTGTCAGCCATGCAGGGCGAGCCCGTTGGAGGTGACACGGTGAAAACACGCCCCATAAGGTTAAGGAGGCTAAAACCCACAAGCAAGAGTCCCACTGACCCCTATTCTTCGCAGAAACGGTAACCTTAACCTTTAGGAGCAAACAACAGGAAGAGCTCTAGCCGGCCCAGGCCAGTTTGAGCCTGACCACTGACTCACACCTGCATAGATGGACCACGGAGGGTCCACAGTTACGTCTACCTCTTTACGATGCTAAAATCTCCACCCAAAGAGGAGCACCAACCTCATTAACATAACACAGGGTGCACGTATAGGCATGTTTTCGAAGCATGCCTGGGTAACAACATTAGGCCCCCCCCCTTTATGTGTGATCACAAAGCTCCTCTTTCCGAATATTCATCCTAACTCTAAATAAAAGAAACCCATTCATCCCCCAGTCAGGGAGTCACGGCTTTGGAAGTTATTCCCCATGATCCCCATTTGTTGCAAGTCATTTCCTTTGTGTGACAACTCACGACTCAGAACTCTGGGTACAATGGCCGGAGCCTATTCCCCTGATACGCCTGAGGGACGAGAAAGAGGGAGCGGGCAAGTACTGACCTTTGCACAATGAAGGGTGGCTGGCCTACAGCACCACGTCCCCAAGTGCCCAGCCAATGAACCCTGCAGTGTCTTCTCCCCGGCAACTCTGAGACTGCTTTGTGCATGGGGAAATTTCCATCTCCTGACTTCAGTCACCTCTGGATTCCTGCCTATTCTTTCCCCACAATATTTTTCTTTCCACCCTCATTCTGGACTCCTATTTGTCTCTCTGCTTATAATCTCCTCTCTCCCCTTCAGTCCATCCTATGATTCAGCATCATAAAACATAAAGCATCAACGTCTCTCTTTATTCTCACAAAATGTCAACAACTCTCTCTTGCCTGGGCGACAGTCACAGACTCCAATGCCTATGGGGACCAGGCAGGAAGCACGACTAAGTGAGGAAGGCAGGACTGAGTAGGAGCACATACCTGCCTGGTCACAGCAAACAAGTGCTTCTCAACTCCAGGTTACCCTTGTCAAGTGAGAATACAGGCCATGTGGACAGGTTTTCTGGTTTGCCCGGGTAAGCCGGAAATCTGGCTTTTTGCATGAATTTTCCTATTTGTAATGTTGGCAACTAATTTAAAAATTTGTCAAAATAGTGTGTGGGCCAGAGAAAACAATCTGTGGCCGGATATGCCATGACAGCTGCCGGTCTGCACCCCTGGTGTGGAAAATCAGTTCCACGCTTCTCAGCCGGATATGAGAGGCATTGCTCAGTCCACCACCCAGCCTTTTCTTCAAGGATTCATGACCTGAGCCCGTACACCAGAGAATTCTCCTTCTAGTCCACGGTACACATTACACAGCAGTCTTCCGCTCATCCAGTTGAAGAATGCCCATTGGCACCGACCTGCCCTGCATTTCTTATCATTCAACCCTCCCTGATTTCCAGAGGCTGTGTGCCTCCTCTCCAAGTACAAGGTCTTTGACAGCTTCACAACCCCTCACCTGGCTTTTCTTTGTATCTCTAAACTTCCTTAATGAATGTACTCATTTTAAAAATGAGTTATATTTAAAATGTAACTTAGTTGAGTTATACAGACCAGACAATTCACTACTGAAGGGTACAATTCCACAATGTTTAGCACATTCCCATTAACTAGTTTGCTATTTGTGTCCTACTGACTTCCAAATAGGATTTGGGGTTGCTTACAAAATTAAACACAATACAAACAGGGCAACTAATAAGAACAATACACCTCCCCAATTATCAACAGACTTTGCCAGGCATCCAAATGAGTTACTCCACTTGAGCATTTATTTTAGCCTGAGTTCCCTGGCAGAGAAGAAAAAAGAGAAATGAGTTGTCTGATAAAACAACACAGACAAATTTCTCAAGAGAGATGCTCTTTCCTGGCTAAGTGTCCAAGGAGGATGTTTGCATAAAGAGCCATTATTTGTGACTTTTATTGATAGGCAAATGACTTTCGTTCAGAACAATATTGACACTTCTCCACTTAAATAAATTATTGACACGATAGACTTGTTGGCAGGAATAAAATGTTCAGTATAACATTGCAATTAAGAACACAGGCTTTGGGATCAGAAAAACTTCAATTATTAGGTGTGTAACCTTGTGCAAGTTACTTTGTCTCTACAGGCCTTAGGTGCCTCATCTGTAGAATGGGGTTAAAGGCAGGGTGTCTTTCAATGAATTTTGGCAGGAGGATTAAATGAGAAAGTAAGGTTAAGGTGGTGCCTACAGCATTTCTCCACTGCAAAGATACTATTTCATCTTCCCCTTGATTAATAAGTATCTTTTGAGGAGATACTTTGAGAGTATGTAAATATCTTGTTACCTCTCAAACTTTAACCCACTCGTTTTAGTATTCATTGATGATTCTCACCCAAATCAATCATTACTGCCAAAGGATGACTGCCAAATGATGATCTTTTAATATCATCATTCCTTCTGCAATTGTAAGTTGACTTTCAATTTTTTTTTTTTCAACGTTTATTTATTTTTGGGACAGAGAGAGACAGAGCATGAACGGGGGAGGGGCAGAGAGAGAGGGAGACACAGAATCGGAAACAGGCTCCAGGCTCTGAGCCATCAGCCCAGAGCCCGACGCGGGGCTCGAACTCACGGACCGCGAGATCGTGACCTGGCTGAAGTCGGATGCTTAACCGACTGCGCCACCCAGGCGCCCCTGTAAGTTGACTTTCAACAGTAAAAAAAAAAAAAAAGCTTTCTGAAATTAAAGATTGTCTAAATAAATAAAAAGATATCCCATGTTCATGAACCAGAAAACTTAGCATTCTAAGGATGGTAATACTCCCCCAAATTGATCTATAGAGTCAACACAATTCCTATCAGAATCCTAGCTGGCTTTTTTTTTTTTTTTTTTTGCAGAAATTAACAAGAATTAAGAAGCTGACTCTAAAATTGATAATAGAAATGCCAGAGTCCCAGGGCAACCAAAACAATCTTGAAAAAGAAGAACAATGTTGGAGAACTAACACTTTCTAATTTTAAAACTTACTTCAAAGCTACACTAATCAAAACAGTGTGGTACTGGCATTAAAGGATAAATGTACAGATGAGTAGTACAGAATTGAAAGTCCAGAGATAAACTTTTAAATTTATGGTCACTTGGTTTTCGGCAAGAGCGCCAAGACAATTCAGTGGGAAAGATGAGTCTTTTCCAAAATGGTGTTGAACAATTGGATATCCATAAGCAGAAGAATGAAGTTGGATGCCTTATATTATATGATGCTAAAAAAAAAAAAAAAAAAGACCAAAGTCCCAAATTTAGGAGTTAAAAATAAAACTATTAGAAGAAAACATTAGAGTAGATCTTCAAGACCTTGGGTTAGGCAATGCCTTCTTAGGTAAGGCACCAAAAATACAAATGACAAAAGAAAATATAGATAATTGGACTTCATCAAAATTAAAAACATTGGGGCACCTAGGTGGCTTAGTTGGTTAAGTGCCCAACTTTGGCTCAGGTCATGATCTCATAGTTTGTGAGTTTGAGCCCAATGTCAAGTTCTCTGTTTTCAGCACAAGGCACACTTTGGATCCTCTGTCCCCCCTCTCTCTGTACCTCTTATTTGTTCTCTCTCAAATAAATACATATTTTTTTAATTAAAAACATTTGTGTTGCAAATAATGCAACCAAGAAAGTGAAAAGACCACTCACCCACAGAATGGAAAAAAAATATTTTCAAATCATATACCTGATAAATGACTTGTATCTAGAGTACACAAAGAGCTGCTACAACTCAATAATCAAAAGATCAATAACCCAATAAAAAATGGGAAAGGATCTCGATAGGCTTTTCTCCAAAGAGGACCTACAAAGGGACAATAAGTGTACGAAAAGATGCTCAGCATCATTAGTCATTAGTGAAACGAAATTCAAAACCACAACGAGATACCTTTTCACACTCAGCAGGACAGCTATCATCAAAGAGACAGATAACAATGGGATAAGGAGAAACTGGAACACTCATATTTTGCTAGTGGGAATATAAAATGTAAAATGTGAAAGGAGTGAAGCTGCTGTGGAAAACAGCTTGGCAGTTCTTCAAAATGTTAAACACAGAGTTACCATATGCCAGCAAAATCACTCCTAGAGAAATCTACCAAGGAGAAATGAAAACATAGATCCACATAAAAATATGTACATGAATTTTCATGAATCTGTACACATAAAAACTTGTACACATAGTTCATATATTTATTCATACTAGCTAAATAGTGGAAATAATCCATATGTCCACCAACTGATGAATGGATAAACAAAATATGGTATGTCTATACAGTGGAATATTATTTGGCAATAAAAAAGGGTAAAGTAATGAATACATGCTACAACATGGATTAACTTTGAAGACACAAATGAGAGAAGCCAGTGACAAATGACCACATATTGTGTGAATCCACTCACATGAGATGTTCAGAGTAGAAAAATCTACAAAGATAGAGAATAGACCAGCCTGGGGCCGAGGATGGGGTCAGAAGGGAAGAATGACTGCTGATGGGGACAGGGTTTCTTTCTAGGGTGATAAAGATACTCTAAAATTAGATGTGGTCATGGCTGCACAACTCTGTGAGTATACTAAAACCACTTAACTGTATACTTTATTTTAAGTATATATATAATATATAGAAGTATAATATATATATAACATATTATATATACATTTATTTATTTATTTTGAGGCAGGGAGGAACAGAGAGACAGGAAGAGAGAGAATCCGTGAAATCCAAGCAAGATCCATGCAGAGCTCAACTTGGAGCTCGATCCCACAAACCGCAAGATCATGACCTGAGCTGAAATCAAGAGTTGGCTGCTTAACCGACTAAGCCACCCAGGTGTCCCTCAACTATATACTTTAAATGGATGAATTGTACAGTATATGAATTCTGTCTCCATGAAACTACTGAAAAAATCATTACAGAAACACAAAAAATATTAGATTTATAAAAAGGGAGAACTTTTCTTCCCCCTATTATTTATTTATATCAATGTGGATTCATGGATTCAATAGGTTATAATCCTTTGCCATTACCATTTATTCTGATGCTCAACTTGCCCCCTGTTTTGCCACCAGGAACACCTTCAAGCTGGCTACTGTGTCCTTTTGACGTATATTGATAATTCCTGGAGCATTTATTTACTATTGTTTTCTTTCCTTCTTGGCACACGATAGCCCAGGCTTATCTTACATTTTTCCTTTCCAGACTGGGGCCAGACATTGTTCCAAAGAGCCCTGGTTTCTTGGTGGAGAATAGTACTTAGAAACCAAGATCTGGGCACGAGGTGTGTTCATTGTTGGTGGGGTGTTAGTGCTTCTCTCAGCAAACAGAACTGAGATTTACAGAAATCTGAATCATCATATGTATGTACATACATGCATGCATACACATACATGCCCTCACAATCTATATCCATTTCTATATTTAACTGGACTAAAACCTACAAGTTTACACCAATACCTCCCATTTCAACATAATGCTAGAGGGTCCATTCTATGATTCTCTCTTTCCATATTTGTAACTCCTTTTTCTGATGGTAATAAACCTGATATCCATTATCCACAATAAATGTACTTATTAGCTCAATCCTAGAATATTCAGAAAGTAATTTCAGAATTGCTAGCTCATGCCTCTGAGAAAATGAAGCCTACTAATTAGAGTTCAATATTTATTTAGTGGGTTTTGTTTTTGTTTTTGTTTTTAGCCCAAGAGTATTGAGTCCAAATACTGTGTTCAATAGTTAATTGGGTTAGTTCTTTTTCCTCCATTTCAGTGTGGTCACGTTATTCATTTGAATTATGGTTCAGTTTGTTTTTGTTTGTATTCAGTTTTGAAATTCCTCCCCCATCCTTGTGGATTTTCTTCCTTCCTTCCTTGCTTTCTTCCTTTTTAAATTCTTTCTGTGTGAAATATTAAGGTGGTTCCAAAGCTAGGGATTGAACAAAAAGTTATATTTGAAAAAGTGTCATTCTCCCTCTCATTCCCTCTACCCTTTTCTCTCCATTTCCAATCATATCCTGTAGGTAACCAATCTCGTTAGTTTCTAGTTTATAGTATTTCTCTTTGGTCAAATGAGTAGATAGAAAGATACATATTTCCTAATTTCCTCTCTTCTTTTCACAAAAGACAGCATACTGTAGATGATTTTACATGCTTTACTTTTTTTTCACTTAACCTACATCCTAGAAATCATGCTCAATCAATGATTAGAGATCTTCTTCATTTTTTACAGTTGCATAGTACTCCATTGTGTGACTGTACCAGTTTATTCCATCACTCTGCTGCGTGTGTATAACTAGGTTGTTTCTAGTATTTTCTATCGTTGGAGTGTATCTCCAGAGAAAATCCTCAGAAGTGGAATTGCTGGGTCAAAAGGTAAAAGCATATGTGGTTTTGTTAGCTAGACAAATTCCCTTTATGAGGGTTGTAACGATTTGCACTCACATCAGTAATCTGTAAGAGAGCCTATTTCCCTGCAGTCACACCAACACTGTGTGTTGTAATGCTTCCTAATTTCTGTCAATCCAATGATGAGAAATGGTATCTCTATGTAGTTTTCATTTGCATTTCTCTCATCATGAATAAGGCTGAACATATCTTTATACACATAAGGACCATTTTTGTATCTTTTTCTGTGAATTGTTGATTCATGCTTTTGCCCATTTTTATTTCATGGTTTTTAAATATTCCCCCATTTAAAAATAGTTGTTTATATAATACATATATTAACTCATTACCTGTGATGTATGTTGAAATGATTTTCCAAGGTTGTTAGCTGCCTTTTAACTTTATATATATGAGGAAGTCTTCTTTAAAAATTTTTTTTTCAACGTTTATTTATTTTTTTTGGGACAGAGAGAGACAGAGCATGAACGGGGGAAGGGCAGAGAGAGAGGGAGACACAGAATCGGAAACAGGCTCCAGGCTCTGAGCCATCAGCCCAGAGCCCGACACGGGGCTCGAACTCACGGACCGCGAGATCGTGACCTGGCCGAAGTCGGACGCTTAACCGACTGCGCCACCCAGGCGCCCCAAGGAAGTCTTCTTTAATGTAATTTAATTTATTAATTTTTCTTTTATCGCATTGAGGTTCTGAGTCACAGTTAAAAGCCTTTCCCTACATCCGGGTTCAAGAGGAGTCCATCCATGTTTTTTTTTTAATTTTAATTTTTATAATTTAATACATGTTTATTTATATAATTACTAATTTGCTGGATACTTATGCATGTTTTATTTTAGTCCTTGTAGGATTTTATTTACATAAATTTAGATTTATATAGCTTTTTAATTTTTTTAAAAAATTGAATTTTAATTACAATACAGTTAGCTAACATACAGTGTTGTTAGTTTCAGGTGTACAATATAGTGATTCAGCACTTCTATACATTAGTCAGTGCTCATCATAATAAGTGTACCTTAATCTCCTTCACTCACTCCCCGCCCCCCCCCCCACTTCCCTCTAGTAAACCAGCAGTTTGTTCTTTACAGTCTCTTTCTTGGCTTGTCTCTTTTTTTCTTTGTTCATTCATTTCGTTTCTTAAATTCCACATATGAATGAAATCATATGGTACTTATCTTTCTCTGACTAACTTATTTCACTTAGCATTATATTCTCTAGCTCCATCCATGTTGTTGCAAATGGCAAGATTTCATTCTTTTTTATGGTCAAGTAATATTCCATTATATATATATATCATATAATATAATCATATCATATAATACACATACACACACACACCGCATCTTCTTTACCCATTTGTCAATTGATGGACATTTGGGCTGCTTCCATGATTTGGTTACTGTAAATAATGCTTCAATTCACATAGGGGTGCTTTCAAATTAGTGCTTTTGTAATTTGGGGGGTAAATACCCAGGAGTGGAATTATTGGATCCTATGGTAGTTCTATTTTTAATTTTTTGAGGAATCTCCATACTGTTTTCCACAGTGGCTGCACTGTTTGCATTCCTACCAACAGTGCACAAGGGTTCCTTTTTCTTTCTCTAAATCCTTTCCAACATTTGTTGTTTCTTGAGGTGTAGATAGCTTTTTAGATAGTCAATCCAGTGGGAGTTTATTCTTGCATATGATACGAAGTAGGAGGGATCTACTTTTATTTTTATCTTTAAAAACATTTATTTTTAATATTTTTAAAACATTTATTAATGTTTATCTTGAGAGAGTGAGAGAGAGTGCGCATGGACGCAAGTCTGAGATAGGAAGAGAGAGAGGGAGAGAATCCTAAGCAGGCTCCACGCTATAAGCACAGAGCTCCACTCAGGGCTCGGTCTCACCAACCATGAGATCATGACCTGAGCTGAAATCAAGAGGTGAGATCATGACCTGAGCTGAAATCAAGAGGTGGACGCTCAACTGACTGAGCCACCCAGGCACGCCATCTATTTTTTTAAAACAGGCATGTGAACTGTATCCTTGAGGACACCCGTAACTTGCTTACTCGGGTGCATCCTGCATTTAAGTCCAATGTCAAAGTCCATGCCGGGGGTGGTAGCTGCTCCCTTGCTTCATTAAAGATTCTGTCTCCTCTCCCTCATGTTTTGTTATTCTTGTTTTTTGTGGGTTTTAAGTAAAAAGGGTAGGGTAAAACTTATCTTGTCTCTGCTATCTTTAACTGGAAGTCTGCTAAAATATATTTTTTATTTTTATTTATTAAAAAAATTTTTTTTAATGTTTATTTATTTTTGAGACAGAGAGAGACAGAGCATGAACAGGGGAGGGGCAGAGAGAGAGGGAGACACAGAATCTGAAGCAGGCTTCAGGTTCCAAGCTGTCAGCACAAAGCCCAACGCGGGGCTTGAACTCACGGACCGTGAGATCATGACCTGAGCCAAAGTCGGAGGCTTAACCGACTAAGCCACCCAGGTGCCCCTATTTTTTAAAGATTTTACTTTTTAAAGTAATCTCTATACCCAATGTGGGGCTCGAACCTACAACCGTGAGATCAAGAGTCACATGATCCAACAACTGAGCCAGCCAGGCGCCCCTGTTAAAATGTATTTTTAACTATGACATTTTAGCTTTACTAAAAATAATTAAAAGTACAGTTTGAATTTTTATAAAAAGTAGTTCAGTTGACTGGGAGTGGGAAAGATGCCTCCTGGATTAACAGGGAGAGTGTTAAGTATAAATGAAAGCATTAGGGTTGGGTAAGGCAGCTAAATTTATAGTAAAAACAGGTTTCAGGGAGTTCAAAACCTATGAAAGTATGGAAAATTGTAGGTTTCCTCCTACAATCCTCCAACTGGCTGAGTTAGATTGTGCCATTCTTCTCAGATTTGCAATATAACCAGACGGTGGGGACAGCAAATCGTCACTGAGCAAAGTATGTGCATTTTCTCAAATTACGCTCCGAATTATAGATCATCCTTCCAAAGGCAAACCATACAATTATTACCAAGATTCCTATTATCTAATTGACTCTTTTAATAAAGCCTTTTGTTTTAACAGAAGTAACATAATTAAGTGGCAAAGCATCCTAAACTTTTGCTCGTTATTTGTATACTTCTTATTCAGAAAGTCTGGCCACTGGGACCATCTCTCTAGTTTAAGTGCCATTATTAACCTGCTGCGAGTTACTCAAATTTCAGCTAGGAAACCTAGAAAGAAAGAAATAGCTTCTATGTGTAAATTCTGTCAACCCTAACCCATAGCATGGCCAGTATCAGTCACTAAATCTTAATCTCTAAGACTTTACTGAGGATTATTTTGTCAGATCAGATGTGCGGTGAGGCAGCCAGGTAACTTGGCAGTGGTTGGCACGTGTGGGCTAGGAAGAAGTCACACTGAAAACAAGCAAATCCTTCTTTATAATTTTGCTCAGTGCAGGCCTTCTCCCAATATCCAAAGGGACTGCAATTTGTAACCAAAGAACTGGCCATGCATCTTCTTCAAGAAGGGGTTGCCATGAACATCGGGTCAAGAGTGCAGGTGAACTTGGCTTGTCATCCTGCCTTTACTCTTCAGCTAAAGAAGGAAGTAGGTCAGGGAAGAGCATGTGGAAAAAAAGATCAAGTGTTCTCATTTTTATTTTCAAGTTCAAGCTGTTTTAGGGTCATCATCCAACCTTGGCAGAGTCTTCCCCTAAAGTAGAGAGGCCCTAAATTAGCTGAGCAACTGCAGTTTCCAGATAGAGGAGAGGTCATCACCTGGTAACTGGTCCCATCTCCCAGCCCACTGCATGACCTCATGGACCAGGGGTCCCCTGAGTTGACTCTTTACCACTCACTTGGCAAATGCCTATTGTCTACTCCGTGTACTTTGCAATGTATTAAGTGCCACGAGCCTGTGAAAACAGTTGAGGGGATTTTTGCAGTGTTTCTGTATTAGTCTGCTCTAGCTACCATAACGAAACAGTACAAACTAAGTGGCTTAAATGACAGAAAATTGTTTTCTGACAGTTCCAGAAGCTGAGTCTAAGATCAAGGTGCTTAGTTTCTGGTTAGAGCTAGTTAGAGTTAGCTTAGAGCTAGTTTCTGGTTGAGGCCTTTCCTTCCTTGCTTGTAGACTGTCACCTTCTTCCTGTGTCCCCACATGCCCTATTTTCTGTGCCCATGTGGAAAGAGAAAGATCTATGGTGTCTCTTCCTCTTCTTATAAAGATATCAGTCCCATCAAATGAAGGTCCTACCCTTATGACCTCATTTAACTTTAATTACCTCCCTCAAGGCCCGATCTCCAAATGGTCACATTTGGGGGTTAGGGCTTCAGCAAATGAATTTGGGGGGACACAATTCAATCCCTAACAGTTTATTTCTGGAATTTTTAGATTTTTTTTTTTTTAAGTTTGAATCACAGATACTTTTGGTCTATGGGAGATTTTACCTAACGTATTATATACATTCACCCTTACCTAAAGTATGGGGGTTGACTGGGAAAACTGGATCAAGGACTCTTACTCCCAAATACCTGGGTGTTAACAATGAGATGGAACCACACAGTAATCACATCTACAGGGCCGCTCATAAACTTGTAGGGTGGAGAGTCATCTCAACAGTCCTGCCAGAGATCACCCATATGCTCCTAGCATGGCGCCTTGCACACAGTGGTCACTCCATCCAAACAGGCTGAGTGAATAAATGAACAAATGAGTGAGTGACCCATGATGACTTCCACCGAATCTTGGAAATGCCAAATATATGGGATTTTAATAAAAGGAGGCCTGCTCTTTCCCTTCTGTCTGTCATTCACACCGTTCTGAGTTTGAACCTTGAACATCTTATCTTTAGCTCTGGGTTTACTTCATGTGCTTTAGGAAGGGTAGGGCTCCCTCCAAGTCTTTGTGAAGTGAGCCTTGGATAAACGGTAGAGGTGTGAAAAGCACCTGTCTAAGAAGATCTGTAAGACGTCTCCTGTGGGTCTTTAATCTGTTTCTTCCAGGGAGTGTGGCACTGGCAGTTCACGGAGGTTCAATCAAATGCAGACAGGTGGGAATGGATTTCCTTCTCCACACAGCTGGCTAGATGGTGAGTCTCTTTCTTTTCTTTCCCTTTCCTTTCCTTCCCTTTTCTTTTCCTTTCCTTTCCTTTCTCTTTCCTTTCCTTTTCTCTTTTTCTTTCCTTTCCTTTTCTCTTTTCTTTCCTTTCCTTTTCTTTCCTTTTCTTTTTTCTTTTCTTTTCCTTTTGCTTTGCAGTGCTCACAAACTTATTTTGAGCTCTAAGATGACTGGGACTCCAAAGGATAAGACTAATGCTGTTTGATAATCAAGGGGAAGACTATTTTAAAAATCTTTTTAAGGATTCTGCCAGCTTAACTTTAAACTACGTATGAGCTGCACTGCATAGGGAAAATGTTCAGCCTAGGTCTACTTCACAATGATTATGTTAACGATAAAGTATTTCATAATTTTTTATCTATTTGGGATAAATTAAGCAAATTAAGTCTACCTTGCAAAACCTGAATTGGAATAAAGCTATTAGAGTAGGATTCCTACTCTAGCAAAACTATATAATTAAATGCAGAAGACTTAATAAATATTTGATAAACTCAATTCGACTTAACATCCACTGAGTGCCTACTATATATGTATGAGGCATAATGCTCAATGCTATAAGGTTTGCAAGAAAAAAATAATTTCTCAAGTAGCCTTGGCTTCCTAAGTATTTTATGTCACAATAATGTGACAACATATAGTGTCTTTTTACAAATCAGCTTATGCATTGCATCTTTAAACACTCAGCTTCCCCTATTACACAATTTTAATCCTACTTTACCTCAGAGGAGTTCTGTGAAAATGAACAATTATAAAAAGTTCTGACCTTAAGAATCCCTTGTAAAACGCTACAGCTTAAATAATCCTGTTAAAAACATTAATTTAAACAGAGTATTCTCGCTGAGAGCCAAAACAAAGGAAAGAAATTCATTTACGGACTTCTCTGCCAGGGGTACACAGACACACTGTCATTTGCTGATCTAATTCTCTCTTCGGCTTGCAATGTTTTCCCTAAGCTCACACGAAGAAATCTACCAAGAGAGAAGAGAGTTCTCTCACCTACAAAACTCAATCTGGATTCAAGAGCGACGGATAACACTAGTTCCTCTCAAAAAGGCTCTTATTACTGAATGGATTTTTTTCCCCACCCCCTTCCTGCACTCACCAGAAGGCTCCATAGAAAGTCTCCATAATTTGCTCCTTTGTGTTTCTCATTAGGGCCTGAGAGGAACCCTATTGAGCTTCCCTGACATTATCTCGGTCCACCTGATGCCTGGGTGTTTTGAAATGTCATATTGTTTGAGGGATAATACCAGCCCTGATTGTGTCACTCACAGAGCTGGGCATGGAATAAGTAAGTGAAGGGGGACCACAAGGAAGAAAGTCAAGGTCATTCACACATGTCGAAGGAACTGGGCCCTCCTTACTCTCTGGGACATTTGGGAGCCAAACTGGCACTGGCCGCGCAATCCCAGGGTGAACTCCATGTATGCACCTGGCAGCTGGCTTGTTGGTCCCAGTAAGAAGTAAGTTTGAGCCCCTTCATCACAAAGAGGGGGAATCAGGGGCAGTGAAGCCTTGTAACTATGACAACCACAGACAGCGAAAGAGACCAGTGAGCTGGATCTGTCAAGGTAGACGCTTAGCACAGTCAAGGCTGATCTGCTCCCAGGGGAATAGGTTTGCAGCCACAGGCAAGTCCCACTTGCCCCAGTGTGGGTAACTGCAATGGTAGACCCTGCCAAAAAGTACAGGTCCTTGTTTCTGCTGGCTGCTGATGTTTCCCTCCCCTCACGGGCGTGCCGACCATCCCTCCCAGTCTGTGAATGCAAGCGGAACATGGCACCAGCTTCCTCCTTCCCTGCGAAAACGCATCAGTGCTGCACCCTCCTTGGCTCTGTGGGGTGGGCAGTAGTGGGCAAGGCCAGCCAAGTGTCTATGATCCCAGGGCACTAAGAACACGCAGGGCCAGCAAACCACTCTGGTTGCCTCTCTTACTCTGCCCTCCTAGGCTCTCGAATCTCCTTAGGGAGTTCCTGGGGGGAAATAAACACAATTGGCATGGGCCTCAGAGATAATTTCATCCCAGATCTGCAATCTCAACAGCCTGCTGAGATATGTGCCAGGTGAGTGTGTAAACATGTAAATCAGGCTTAAGACAATAAGGAGTTGTGGGGCCAGTGTCTCAACTGGCCATCTTAAAGGAATGCAAATTTAACACAATGTAAAACCAAATCGAAACGAAACAGAACATGCAGCCTAAATAAAACACATCTGTGGGCTTCAAGGGTCCCACAGGCCACTAATGTGCAATTCCTGATCTGGTCTATGCCCTCTTTTTATGGATGCAGAGACCGACCGAGTCCCAGGGGGGAAAAGTTACTTGTTCCTGGGCAGGGCTAGAACCCAAGTTACCTAAATTTCCACCTATGGCTGGTGACCTCATAGAGCCTGCCTTATTATGTGTTGGGGGCTCAGCAATGGAAATTGCTAGACTTCTAAGTCCCAAAGCTTTGGATGTATGGACACCAAGCCCCACCTGACCAGGACTGCCTGGGGAAGGCTGAGCCGCCCATTGTGGACAGGGTTCCCAGACAGACCTCATGGCCTCTGTGGCTCAGTTTCTATATCTAGAACCTGGAGACGAGCTTCCCAATTTGTCCACCTTTTATCACGAGAGGTTCCTTAACCATTGAGCTTCCTTGTCTGGGGAATGGTGGTTCTACAGAAAAGGCTGCTGTGAGGAAGTAATGAGCTGCTCATGGAAAGCCCTGAGAAGAGCGCCTGATGCAGAGCAATTGCTCTTTAAGCATCTGTTAACATTGTGGGGTTGTTGTATAGGGGTTATTACTGTTTGATGTAGCCTACAACACCGTTGGCAGATGAGTGAATGAAGATGTGGTGTCTCTCTCTCTACACACACACACACACACACACACGCACGCACGCACGCATGCATGCAATGGAATATTATTCAGCCATAAAAAGGAATGAAATCTTGCCATTTGCAACACATGGATGGATCTAGAGAGTACGATGCTGGGTGAAATAAATCAGAGAAAGACAAATACCCTATGATTTTGCTCATATGTGGAATTTAACAAACAAAATAAATGAGCAAAGGAAAAGAGAGAGAGAGAGACCAACCAAGAAATAGACTCTTAACTCTGGAGGACAAACTGGTGGTTACCAGAGGGGAGGTGGGTGAGTGAAATACGTGACGGGGATTAAGTGTATAAGAGGACACTTATCACGATGAGCACTGAGGAATATATAGAATTGTTAAATTGCTATATTGTACACCTGAAACTAATATGACACTGTACGTTAACTATGGTGGAGTTAACATTGAAAAATTTAAAAAAAAATAAAATGCCATTGGTAAAATTAAATGTTACCCAAAAGCCTAACTAATAGGAAATGACTCAACAGAAGTTTAGTATGTGATTCACACAGCACACCAAGGAAAATTACAAGGAGAGAAATTACACAGCCCAGCCAGGAAAATAGAATAATGAAAACCAAGCAGCGATGCTATCCAGGGTAAACCTTTTCACCAGCCAGGAAGATAAGAATTAAGCAAATTTGTTCTCAAGAAAGATATGGCAGAGAGCTTTCTCTGAAAAAGAAAAATGGAACAATCTGCTTACTAAGTTCTCTCAGGAAAGAAAATTTCCTAAGTAAATACTTCGTATTCAGAATGATCATGAGCCACAAAAGGCATTTTCCTCAAGCGAACTGAGATAGAGTTTCTTGTAAATTAAAAACTTTCCAAAAAAAAAAAACAAAAAAAGGGGAGAGTGGAGGCCAATTCATCAGGAGCTATTCAAATGAGCACACCTTCCCAGCCACTTGAAGCTGTTGGCCTTCAGCAGAATTTCTGCGTGCGGGAAGCAAACTGAGGAGTGTCCCCTTCGGAGCCTTTCCTCCTCACCCACCTCAGCCCCGCAGACATTTCTGCCTCACTTGATGTGCAACACTGCTTTCTCCAAGCTTCTGAGATCAACCCTCACGGCACGTTGTCGCCTTTCCCAGGGGTCAATGCAGTGTATGGATATAGAAGCCCTTCCACATCAACAAACTCTCTCATGTGCAACCTTGGGCCCCTCTCCCTGGGTGGTCCAGGGCCCCGGAATCCAGTCCCTATGTACCTTCTCCTGAGGACAGTCACCTTCAGTCATCAGCAGGCCTTGCTCTTCCCCAGCTGGACAGTGTTAAGACTCGACCCCTGGTTTTGGTCTGGTGTAGGGAGGGGAGGCAGGGGCACATCCCGAGAGGGATACACATTCATTGCCTCGAGAGGCAACAACACCTGCATGGTCTTCCAGTCCTCTTCTAACTGGGGGAGGGAGGGCACCACGGCAGGGTCCAGAGGTTTCAAGAGATCTGGGGCTTCAAGGTTCTCAACTGCATCTCCCAGAATGACCCCATCTCCATCCTCAGGGTGCCTCCTTCCCAACGCAGGTCCTGAGTGGGCCCGGCAGACTTGCTGGGGTTGAGAATGCAATGCTTTCTGGGGGACTGGAGGCTTCATGCCCTGCGTGGGGCTCAAACTCATGGCCCTGGGATCAAGACCCGAGCCGAGATCAAGAGTTGGACACTCAACTGACTGAGCCACCCAGGCGCCCCACCCCCCACCACTCTGCTTTTCATAGTCTTTTGCCAAGGTGTCAATGGAACTCATTAAAAAGCATTGGGAACATTCATTTCATTATAATATTAGTTTAGGCCCTTAACCTCTCAAGGGCTGGAGACATTGGCTTTGCCGGGACTCCCCCCCCAATCCCAGCCCCACTCTCCTTCGTGACAGTCTTCCAGTTTTAGCACTCTGTGTGGAGGGATGCAGGAGGAAGGAGCTGAGCCGCAATGTGGTTGAAACAGAGGCCTTGGCATGTTCCACAGGAGCTCTGGAGCCGGACCGCCCTGCCTGAAGACAACAAGGCCTGAACCCTGAAACTGTCCCATTGCCCAATCATTGGATGTGGCTGCCCTGGTGAGCAGTGGGCCATGGACAGTTCCCAGGGAGGGACTCAGCTGAGAACAGGGATGGTCGCCTGCCCAAGCAGCTGAGGGACAAGTGCCCTGGCCCAAGGGGGGCCGAGAGGTGCATACATTGGAGGTACACACGTGGCACACCCTTCTTTTGTTCATGCAGATGACGTTGCCTCATCACCTCCTTCCTCCCTGGGCCCCTCCACCTGCAGCCAGGGATCTCTCCAAAACGCAAATCCAATCACACGATGGCTGACCTGCCTAAAACCCTATTGTGGTCTCCCGATGCCCTGAGAATAACATTCAGTTGCCTTAACATGGCTCATAAAATTTTGCATGGTCTGACCTCTGCTTATCTTTGTGGTCTCATTTTTCAACACTTCTCTTGAATGTCTTGCTTCTGACCACAGGAAGACCATTTAATTTCATTGCCGTGCCAGGCCTGTGCATGTGTGCGTGCATGCCCGGGGTGGGGCAAGTGAGGGGTGTCTGGAAGGTACTCTTTCTGCGCTCGCCTCCTCCCTTCCCGTGACCACTCCCTCAAGCACCTCCGACTTGCTCATTCCTCCTTATCCTTCACTCCTTACCACTCAGCTCCTCTGAGAAGCCTTCCCTGATCCCCCAGTGTAAGGAAGGTGTTTCTCCTCTGTGTTTCTCATACTTCCTGTACTTCTCCTGCAACCATGCTGTTCGTCCTATGTTTTAATTGTTTGCTATTCAGTCTCCCTGAAACAACAATGACCGTGGCTATCTTATTCACTGTTGTATTTCTAGCTCCTTGCAGGGTGCCTGGTGCACGGTCTCCTAAACGAATGAATAAATATATGGTGGCTGGAGAGGGGAGCAGAAAGAGGCGTAGTCTGACCATTCAACAGAAAGAAAAGACGGAAATTAACCACTGAAGGTAATTATTACCACTTTTGGTCAAACAGGCTCAGAAAGAGAACGGAACTAGTTCTTAGTGCAGATTCTCTCTGAGCACAAAAGCCAGTGGGATCTATCAAGCAGGTGAGGAAGGTGAACTCACCCAGTGAAAACGGGATTCAACACTGACCTTTACAGAAGAGCTTGGTGCCATTCTGGATGCAGGAACCCGGGGCGGGAGCGGGAAGGCCAGAGATCTGGAGGGAATCTCAAAGAAAGCCAACTAAGCAGTCAGGGAGTCAAAGTGATTCCTGCAGAAAGACAGAGGCACCGGACAGGTTAGGACCCTGGCTTAGAAGGTTTAGGCCAAACGGCACAGGCTGAAGTCTCCAAAATAATACAGGATATGAACACAGACTAATGTGTGGAGGCTGAAACACTGGAATCAGAGGCATCCTGGTACATGACATCAACATAAGGAATGTAAAAATACTTTCTGTGGCAGGAAGCAGATATACAGACTCCACTTCCAAGAAGTAACAGAGGCAAAAATGGGCATATCCCTCACTTGGAGAAGGCCTGGATAGAGACATCACTGCCTCACTTCTCCAACAAAGTGGGAGGCATGGGCCCGAAGGATCGCCCTTCTCTCACTGGATCTGTTCCTCATGATGCCCCACACAGTCAGGGTTGCATCCACAGTAGGCATCTCACTGGTGGTTGTTAACAAGTCCTTCAGTTATGAAAAAGACATAAATAATTTGGCAAAGCACCTTGGCTTTTAGTAGAAAAAAAAAAAAAAGAAACTCAAAGTACAGTCCTTTAGAGCATAGAACCTCTCCTGAATGTAACACAGCCTCTCTAGACAGCCATTTATCGTTTTGTGCCCCAGTTTCCTTCTCTGTAAAGCTGGATTGTTACAAGGATTAAATAACTGAATATATGTAATAATGCAATCTTGGCTGGCCATTTACCTCTCTGGCTTCTTCATTGGTAAGAAAGAAAATGTAACACCCCACACAGGGTTGTTATGGATATCAGATGACAAAGCACCTAAGAAATCTCTGCATGTGTTCAAAAAAATTTTTTAACGTTCATTTATTTTTGGGGGGTGGGGAGCATGAGTGGGGGAGGGGTAGAGACAGAGGGAGACACAGAATCCGAAGCAGGCTCCAGCCTCTGAGCTGTCAGCACAGAGCCCAGTAAGGGGCTGAAACCCACAAGCCATGAAATTATGACCTGAGCCGAAGTCAGACACTTACCAGACTGAGCCACCCAGGTGTCCCTCTCTGCATATGTTTTAAAGTGCTGCCTGTGAGTTAGAAGGTCAGTGTGTGCGTGTGTGTGTGTGTGTGTGTGTGTGTGTGTGTGTGTGTGCTCCTTTAAGCAGTTTCTGTTGTATGTGTCTTTTAAGAATAATCTCTTATCGCTTCTTGGCCTTTTGGCTAAGATCAAGTGTAGAATAATCTCTTGATGCTGGGAGTGTGCCCGGTATGTTTCCTGAGAGGCCATGAATGGATGGTGGACAAGCCCATGCAAGACCCCAGGGGAAAGCATTTCGCCCCCTCTGTGGAGCAAAGGTACAGAAATCTATCCAAAGGGAGGGATATCACCACTCCTGTCTGTGGCCATTCCCAGCCTCTCAGGCCCTCACTGATCCCCATCCAAGGACAACAGCTACGCCCTGCCACAGCCATCTCAGAATGTGCCTCTGCTCTGGCTGACCTGGAATCCTCTCTTCTTACACCAGGGTGCCAGATGCTAAGCAAACAGAAAACCACATGCTTAGATGCGCTCACTCTTTTTTGGGGTGTTTTTGTTACCTCTTGACGACAGACGTTTGTATCTGAATCGCTTCCACAACATTAACCTGGTATTTTGCCTGAGAGGTTTTCAGTGTTGCGATGCAGTAAAGGACAAACCCCAAAGCCATGAATTGCTATGACTGTATACGGTCATCTCCTAACTCACGCTCCCTCTCTGATCCTCTCTTAATATATATGCCTGCTATCGACAAATCACACCTTGTATAAACTGTGTGCTTGAATCTTTTCCAGACGCCGGAAGTATGATGTTAACAATGAGAAAAAGGGAAGGGAAGGCTTTCAAACCTTGAAGCTGTGTTTCAGAAATAGTTACAGATAGAGATACAAGCTATTAGGCCTTTTCCCAGAAGAACACGAGTAGAATGAAAAATCTATCTCAGTATGGGCGAAAAACACATACAGTTTGTTTTTGTTTTTGTTTGAAAGAGTATCGGTATAATAAGGGGCAAACCGAACTCTGAGCATGTACAGGTCTTTGGCACTTATGTGCTATCAAATCCAAACTGTTCAATTACATCACGTTATTAGACCTGCTCTTTTTATTGCTATCACTACCAATACTAGTCTTACTATTACTACTACTACTAATTAACGAGTATCGCTCTGTACCAGGCACAATGCCCTCTACTTGACAAACAGCATTTCCCCAAAGCCTCACAACAATCCCATAAGCAGATAGCATCAGTCCTATTTTACAGGAGAGGAAATGAAATCTCAGTGGTTAATTAGGTAACTGGCCCCAAGTCACAAGAAGGTAGTGATGCCAACAGGATTTGAACCCAGGCTATTTAATCTAAAGCCGGGTTCTTAAACTCTATGCCACCGCTGGCTGTGGGCTTTCTTTTTTCAGGATCGTGTTCACAATTTAACCCCAGCTATTTTTCACATTACGAGAGGCCCTGGATTCATGGAGATGGAAAACAACAGACCCTCCCTGAGAAGTGGAGGTGGGCCACTGGCTGGTCTCTCCAGCTAGCAGACCAGCAGCGTCTGCACGTCAGCTTCAACGGGAGCATGAGTCACGCTTTTGCCTTAACAAAATGAGATGTATAGCATTATGGACTTTCAGAATAAAGTTTGCGTGTCCTCATTCATTTGGGCATTAGCCAATGGATTTCAACCATTCTTTATCCTTACGCTAGGTCGAGTTCCAAGCTGGTGATGATGTTTTTCTCAGAAATCTGAAGGCGATGCTGTACTGCCTTGTAGAGTTAAGTGTCGCTACTGAGAAATAGGATGCCATTCTAATTCCTGATCCTTTCTTTGTGAATTGTTTCCTCGGGAGCTTTGCTTTTAGGGATTTCTCTTCGTCTCCGGTATTTTGAAAGTACACGATTACGTGCCTTAGTGTGGGTCTATTTTTGCAGTGGGCTCTTGGTTGTCCCCTCAATCTGAGCACTGGGATTTCTGGGGGACATTCAGAAAAACAGCTTTATTGACATATAATCTACATTCCATAAAATTTGCCCACTTAAAGAAAGGAGTCAATTCAATAGTTTTTAGTATATTTACAGAGTTGTGCAGCTATCACCGTAACCTAATTTTGGGACATTTCCATCACCTCCAAGACAAACCTTGTACCCACTCGTCATCATCCCCTATTTGCTCCCACCAACTCTAACTCATCACCCATCTACTTTGGGGGCCATTCTTTTGAATTATTACTTTAATAATCCTCCTCAATTTTCTTGGTTCTCTCTTTCTGGAATGTCTTTTATTCAGGTATTGGGTCCCTCAGACTAATGTTTTAGTTTTCTTACCCTTCCTATTTCCATCTCCCTTTTTCTGTTCTGTGTAAGGGATATTTCCCCCACCAAAGCTCCACACCTCTTATTGAAAGTTGTATTTCCAGCAGAATATTTTTAATTTGCAAGAGGCCCTTTTTCCCCCCTCTGAATATTCTTTTTGTAACATTCTGTTCTTTTTTTCATGAATGTAATGTCTTCTTTTATCTCTGAAGATATCACTTATAGTTTTTTTTGGAGTTTTCTTCTGCTTTTTGCATTACTTATTTCTTCTGAGTTTTTTTTTTTTCTTCTTCTTCTGTTGTTTTGGTCTCTGAGTTTCATAGTAGACCTTCCTCAAACATTTGGTGACTGCCGATTCATACTTAAGAGTGAAGCACTCAAAAGTATTTCTGTGTGTGTAGTTATAAGTTTATTGCGTGGTGATCACCCCTGCTCCTGTGTTTTCATCACATAGGGGCCTTTAAAACCAATACAAATGCCAAAGCCCACCCCTGGAGTATCTGATTTAATTGGTTGGAATCTTGTCATTCATATTAAAAAAAATTTTTTTTAATGTTTATTTATTTTTGAGAGAGAGACAGAGACAGAGCATGAGCGGGGGAGGGGCAGAGAGAAAGGGAGATACAGAATCTGAAGCAGGCTCCAGGCTCTGAGCTGTCAGCACAAAGCCCAACACAGGACTGGAACTCGTGAGATGTGAGATCACGACCTCACTTAACTGACTGAGCCACCCAGGCACCCCCCGCCTTGTCATTCGTATTTTTTAAAACTCCCCAGATGATTCTGTTGTACAGGGGAAGGAATCCCTGTGGGGGCCCGAGGCGGGGGGGTCCTCAACTACCAATATAGGATATATTTTCTCCCCCAGAGTAATCAGATCCCTCAGAAAAGAAACTTTCCATCTCTTACCTTGGCATCTGACTGCTGACATCCTGAGACCCTCCTGGAAGAAGGGGCTGAGGGTCTCCCAGTCAGCACATAGGTACTCACACAACCTGGTGTTCTGCAGAGTGGTTGCACCCTTGACTTTGCCCTGTGTGCGCAGGTCTGGAATCAGAGAGGAAGTCTCTGGTCCAGTGGTTCTCATTGCTTAGTGTCCAGCATCAGCAACACCTAGATTTGTTAGAAGTGCCAATTCCCAGGCCCCATCCTGACTTGCTGCATCAGAAACTCTGGTGGGGGGGGGGGTGGCATCTGGGTGGCTCAGTCAGTTGAGCGTCTGACTTCAGCTCAGGTCATGATCTCACGGTTCAAGGGCTCAAGCCCTGTGTCAGGCTCTGTGCTGACAGCCCAGACCCTAGAGCCTGCCTCTGATTCCCTGTCCTTCTCTCTGCCCCTCTCCCACTCGTGTTCTCGCTCTCTCTCTCTCTCTCTCTCTCAAAAAGAAACCAAAAACAAAACAAAAAAACCTCTGGGAGTGGGGGCCCAGCAACCTCCAGGGAATTCTGATGCCTGCTCACGCTTGGGGACTAGTCCTCTGGGCTTCTGTCGGGGATCAGGGACTGCGTGGGTGTTCAGAGTGTGGGAGGGGACCTGAGGATCCAGGAGCTCTAGAGCAGGACTTCCTCCGGTCTCCAGCATCTCCAGAAGTCCCTGGGCCCCTCTCTCCACAGCCTGAGATTTTGTACTGGAAAGCAGTAATTTGGGGTCTTTCTTCCATCTCGTTTTCGCTCCTCTGGTTTCCTAAGACAGCTTTAGCTCCTCCATTTGCTTTCCAGTCCCTGGATTTTATTGTTCTCTCCTCCTTTGCGGTGCTGTTTCTCCTTGCAGCGCATGTCCTTTTTAGTCCCTTGGCTGCCATTTTAAGTGAGGTTGCAGGAGGGTATTTAATCCACCAGGCTTAACTGAAGTCTCATGATATAGATTAAGTGAATAAAGCACATTGCAGGGTGAAAAAAAAAAAAACAACCCCAAAACTAGATTCTATATTAACAAAGAAAGAAATAAAAAGCACAAAACCACGATATATGATTTCTATATTTGTATGTGCCTGTACGTGTATTTTAATACATGGTATGGATGGATATACTCTCAACTCCTAATGTTACCTCATGGTAATTGTCTTAGGGAGGTGGGGACGGGGGGAGAGGGAGGAACACTATTACTTTTTAAATTTATTTACTCCTGAATTATTTGAATTACTACAAAGAACAAGTATTACTTGTAAAAAATTTTTTAATGTTGAAAATCTATTTGCTTTGCACGAACTGACCTTATTTATTTAACTCATTTAAGTTTATTTATGTATTCTGAGAGAGAGCAACTGGGGTAGGGGCAGAGAGAGAGAGGGGAGAGTGCAAATCCCAAGCAGGTTCCCCACCATCAACGCAAAGCCCCATGTGGGGCTCAAACTCATGAATTGTGAGGTCATGACTTGACCCGAAACCAGGAGCTGGGCGCCCAACCAACCAAGCCACCCGGGCACCCCTATTTATTTATTTTTTAAACATGTTTATTTACTTTTGAGAGACAGAGAAAGAGAGTGCAAGCAGGGGAGGGGCAGAGAGAAAAGGAGACAGAGGGTCTGAAGCAGGCTCTGTGCTGACAGCAGATAGCCTGATGTGGGGCTCAAACTCACCAACCGAAAGATTGTGACCTGAGCCGAAAGTGGGCGCTCAAATGACTGAGCCACCCAGGCCACCCTGAACTGACCTTTTTAAATTTACACAGTGGCCTGTGTGACCCATCCAGGGGTGGGAGGGTCTGGGGTTTCAGGGAAGAAATAGCCCTAAGTCCCAGATGTTGTCTCAGATTTAGGCTGGGCCCAAACAAAGTCAGAAAGATCCAAATATTCAAGTACCCAAAGTACCTGCTTCTAGCCATATATTTGGTATAGAATAAAAGAAGTGTTCTCAGGGCGCCTGGGTGGCTCAGTCGGTTGAGCGTCCGACTTCAGCTCAGGTCATGATCTCGCAGTTCGTGAGTTCAGGCCCCACGTCAGGCTTTGTGCTGACAGCTCAGAGCCTGGAGCCTGCTTTGGATTCTGTGTCTCCCTCTCTCTGTCCCTTCCCTGCTCGTGGTCTGTCTCTCTCTGTCTCTCAAAGATGAATGAACGTTAAAAAAAAAAAAAAAAAAAAAGAAGTGTTCTCATCCCTAGCTGGAGATTAGACTTGCCCTGGAGTACAGAAGAATGTGAACAGCCACAGAAACAACAAAACACCTCACTGCCCCACCCATGGACTAATTAAATCCCAGGCAATTTTAATGTGCAGCAAAGGTTGACACTCATTTATGCAGATGTTATTTTAATCCCTTTAAAAAAATTTTTTTAACATTTATTTGTTTTTTGAGAGACAGAGACAAAGCATGAGCAGGGGAGGGGCAGAGAGAGAAGGAGTCACAGAATCCAAAGCAGGCTCCAGGCTCTGAGCTGTCAGCACAGAGCCCGCCGTGAGCCTTAAACTCATGAAGTGTGAGATCATGACCTGAGCCAAAGTCGGACACTTAACTGACTGAGCCCTTAACTGATTTAATCTCTTTTTAAAATCAGAAAGATCAGTTCTCTGATGTCACTCGGATCTTAAAAACAGATCGCTTTGCTAGATTTTTAAATTCTTCAACTTTCTGACATCACATAGCACAATACTGGGGAAGTTTTTAGTCTGTCTTAAAATACTACCTAGATTTGGCTTTGCAAGAACCACAGTGATCAACTGTGCACTATATCTCATAGCATTTGCAAGCTGAATGCTCTCTCATGGGCCTCAGAGATAATGCGATTCTTCATTTTACAGATGAGGAAATGTCGCCCAGAGGTATTCTCTCACAGATTTACTACACTGTGGGGGGGGGGGGGGGGGGGGGAGAAAGAGTGTGTGTGTATGTGTGTATGTGTGTGTGTGTGTGTGTGTGTGTGTGTGTGTGTGTGTGAGAGAGAGAGAGAGAGAGAGAGAATGAGAGGAAGAGAGAGAGAGAAAGTGAATATTGTAAAAGACTTCTATTACTTTTACAAGTGTATGTAACTGGTTTATTCTATATTATGACAGAAACATTCTCTAAAGATCAGTTTTACTTAACCTTGAAAAAAAAATCAGTCAAGGTCCAAATGAATTGAGAATTGCTCATCTATTCTTCCTTGTGGATTTGTACTAACTCAAGTCCTGGCCTTGGCCTCTTGCAGAAAACAAAGAATAATTTTCTTTAAAAAAAAATTCTGTATCTTTATCCAATGTGCTTCTCTAAGCTTCTTCTTTGCAGCTTTACTGAAAGTATTTTGTTTCAGAGAGAAATCCTCTCGGCTTAACCTGCAATGTCCCAGAACAAATGGTGTGCTGTGTGAGCCAGGCACTAGATTGCCAGCTTCTGTGTCTGAGAGCCACGGACGGCTTGAGGTCAACGTGTTTTCCTTACTGAGGTCAAAGTGAGTAACAAGAGAAGGTAGTTCACAGCAGGAAACAGGTCACTCATGTAATGAGCTAGGACTCTTAAGTTCAGGAGGGAGGAAGGAAATTAATGCTCATTGGGTGAAAATTTATTCTTGGGTTTTCCTCTATTAAAATCACATTACATTTCTAATCTACGCCATTACAAACAACATAACATGTGCTATGTTATCTCAAATGTACATTTATGGCTTCTTAGGCATATCTGTTAACCTACATGTATATTTACATCCCATGCCTGCATTATTTAGATGTACGTATTCCCATATGTACAAAAGTATGTCCTCATGTACATGGTCTCATGTGTACTTTTGTGTTGCATCACGTGTATACTCGATCATTGGCATATTTTTTCCTATTTTTATTAAGATATATTGAGGTAGGGGCGCCTGGGTGGCGCAGTCGGTTAAGCGTCCGACTTCAGCCAGGTCACAATCTCGCGGTCTGCGGGTTCGAGCCCCGCATCAGGCTCTGGGCTGATGGCTCAGAGCCTGGAGCCTGTTTCCGATTCTGTGTCTCCCTCTCTCTCTGCCCCTCCCCCGTTCATGCTCTGTCTCTCTCTGTCCCAAAAATAAATAAACGTTGAAAAAAAAAATTAAAAAAAAAAAAAGATATATTGAGGTATAATTTACATGAAATAAACACATATTTGAACTGTACAATTTATAAGTTTTTATATATGTATACACCCATGAAACCATTACCACAATCAAGATAATGAATACATCCACCTTCCCAAGTTTCTTTTTGGCCATCTGTAATCCTTCTCAGTCCCTCTCCACTCTCCTATTCCCCCTGCTGATCTGTTTTAATTTTGCATTTTGTAGAATTTTATACAAATGGAGTCATGAGTATTACTCTTCTTTCTCTGGCCCCTTTCAGTCAGCATAATTATTTTCAGATTCGTCCATATTGTTACATATATTGGTGGCTCGTTCTATCTTGTTGCTGAGTATTTACCACAATTTATTTATTCATCCACTTATTGATGAACATTTGGATTATTTCCACTTTCTGGCTATTATGAATAAAGCTGCAATAAACATTCATGTACAAGTCTTTGTATGAACACAGCTTCCTTTCTCTTTGGTAAATACCTTGGAAGTAGAGGGGATGGTTCATAAGTTAGGCGTATGTTTAACTTTTTAAGAAACTGTCAAACTTTCCCATAGTAGTTGTACCATTTTCTACTCCTACAGTAGTATATGAGAGATCACCCTGGCCAACACTTGGTGTGGTCAGACTTTTTATTTTAGACATGTTAGTGGGTGTGTAGAGACATCCTGTGGTTTAAATTTGCATTTATTCAATGACTAATGATGTTGTATATCTTTTCATATGCTCATTACCCATCTGTATACCATCTTTGGTGAAGCATCTGTTCAAATCCTTTGCCACTTATTTATTAGGTTGTCTCTTTTCTTATGATTAAGTTTTAAGACTTTTTATGAATTCTGGATACAAGGACTTGGTCAGCCCTGTAATTTGAAAATATTTTCTCCAATTCTATGGCATTTAAAAAAATTTAACAGTGTCTTTCAAAGAGCACAAGTTCCTAATTTTTGTGAAATTCAATGTATTACTCTTAGAAATGGATTGTTCTGTTGGCTAAGAAATCTTTGCCTATTCCGAGGTCACAAAGATTCTCCCCTGTTTCTTTTTTTAATTTTTTAATTTTTTAATGTTTATTCATTTTTCAAGAGACAGAGCGTGAGCAGGGGAGGGGCAGAGAGAGAGGGAGACACAGAATCCAAAGCAGGCTCCAGGCTCTGAGCTGTCAGCACAAAGCCCAACATAGGACTCAAACCCACCAACCGTGAGGTCATGACCCGAGCCGAAGTCGGATGCCTCCCTGACTGAGCCACCCAGGCGTCCCGTCTCCTTTGTTTCTTCTAGAAGTTTTATAGCTTTAGGCTTTATATTTAGATCTATGATCCATTTTGGATTACTTTTTAATATCACGTGAGATATAAGTCAAACTTCATTTGTTTTTGGCATAGATACAAAATATTTTTTACAAGACGTTCCTTGGGGCACCTGGGTGGCTCAGTCGGTAAGCGTCCGACTTCGGCTCAGGTCATTATCTCCTGGTATGTGAGCTCAAGCTCCGCATTGGGCTCTGTGCTGACAGCTCAGAGCCTAGAGCCTGCTTTAGATTCTGCGTTTCCCTCTCTCTGCCTCTCCCCTGCTCACACTGTGTCTCTCTCTCATAACTAAATAAACATTAAAAAAAATTTTTTTTTAATTCTAAAAGATGTTCCTTTCTCCACTGTACTTTTACACCTTTGTCAAAAATCAATTGACGATATATGTGGGGTCTATTTCTGGACTCTCTAATCTGTTCCATTGATCTATTTGCTTATTATTCCTCCAAAACCACATTATCCTCATAATTGCAGCTTTAAAACAAGACTTAAAATCACATAATGTAAATCCTCCAAATTTGTTCTTTTTTTTCAAAAGTGTTTTGGCCATTCTAAGTCCTTTGAATTTCCATATGAAATTTAGAAGTAGACTATCAATTTCTATTAAAATAGCATGGTAGAGTTTTTATTAGGATTGCACCAAATCTATAGGTCAATTTTGGAAGAAGTGACAATGGTGAGTCTTCTAATCCACAAACGCGGCATATCTCTCCATTTATTTACATTTTAATTTTTCTCAGCAGTATTTTGTATTTTTAATGTACTAGTCTTGCACATCTTTTGACATTTATTTCTTTTTTTAAGTTTATTTATTTTTGAGAGAGAAAGAGAGCAAGTGGGGGAAAGGCAGAGAGAGAGGGAGAGAGAGAAAATCCGAAGCAGGCTCCACACTGTCAGCATGGAGCCTGATGCAGGGCTCAAACTCACGAACCTTGAGATTATGACCTGAGCCAAACTTAACCAACTGAGCCACCCAGGTGCCACAATATATATATTTCTAGGCATTTCATAGTTTTGTTGCTATCATATATTTTTAAATTTCAATTTCTAATTGCTGCTAGTATATAAAAATGCCACAGATTTGTGTCTGTTGATCTTGAATCCTGAAATCTTCTTAAACTCACTTATTAGTTCTAGTAGCTTTTTTTTTGCAGATTCCATAGGATTTTCAGGTAGATAATCATAGAGTCTCCATAGTTATTATTTCTGGTGTTTATTAATCCTTCACAGACTTGGACATATTACTACCACTTGGTATAGTTTTTCTTATGCTTGAAAATTACCTTCAATATTTCTCACACCATGGATGTTCTGGTGACAATTTTTCTTTCTTTTCTTTTCTTTTCTTTTCTTTTCTTTTCTTTTCCCCTTTCTTTCTTTCTTTCTTTCTTTCTTTCTTTCTTTCTTTCTTTCTCTTTCCTGTATGTCTGAAATGTCATATTTTGCTTTTGTTTTTGAAAGATATTTTCATTGGGTTATGGAATTCTACATTCACAGATTTTCTTTCAGTAATTTAAAGATGTTCTGACTGCTTGTAAGATTTTTCTCTTTATCAGTGGTTTTAAGAAATTTAATTATGATGTGCCTTAGTGTAGTTTCATTTATGTTTATTGTGCTTGGGGTTCACTGAGCTTCCTAAATCTATGAGTTTACAGTTTTCATCAATTTTGGAAAATTTTAGAACATTATTTCTGCAAGAATTTTTTCTGTTCTCTTTCTCTATCTTCTCCTTCAAACTCCAATGACCTCATTGGCTTATTTTAGATTACCTAAAAAATAAATAGCTGTAGCCCATAGATGGATGGGACACAGAGAAGGTAATACAACTGGTCTTTGATTTATCATAGCAAATGAGATGGAGAAAGAGATAATCAAGGCGAGATGGGTAATGTGCTGGGTGAGAAGTCAGAAGTTCCTTGTTTGAACTGCACCAAAGTTAACTATGCAACTTGACATTTGCCCCTTTATCTTTTTGGATCTCAATATTCTCAACTGTGAGATCTGGGAGTTGTTCTAGGTGACACTTGAAGTTCTCATCAACTTACATAGTTTTTGATGCTGGGTGAATTTTGTTGAGAGGAAAGGGGAAAGAAAGGACTGCATTCATTCTCATATCTTCACATGTGTCTAGTATCCATTCATCTTCTCCCTTCTTAGCGTAACGAATTTGAGCAATCTGAGCTCAACAGAGTTAGGGAACTTGGTTATTTGGACCGATCCTCTCTTTGAAAACAACTAAAAGCTGAATTTTTAAAAATTCCTTAAAAACACCAAAGAGCCTGACAAGGTTGTGTAAAATTACTAGGCAAATCAGGAACTGAGAGAAATAAGCAGAATACTGAAGCCACGCTTGCCTGTCCAGGGAATTGATTTATTATTGGCCTAGATCCCTAAAGATAAGGATGTTCCCAGTGACTGAGAATTTGATGACATAATTTATCTTCATCCAATGGATGGGACAGTGACCTTAAGAACACGGTCCATCTCTACAGTGAATTCCTTATTTAATATTAGTTGTGTTCAAGGATTGGATGTTCTGTCTGGAACAAAAACTGTCATTATGTAAGAGAGCTCAAGCTGAGCTTTTAGATCATTAAACTACTTGACATGACTCTAAGTTCTTATTTCACAGCCAGAAATTCTTAAACCATATTCCTAGGCCTTCCATAGGTTCTGGAAAAGATGTGCAATTTCGCTGGGCAGGACCTCCCCCTCATTCTGCCACTTACTTTCCCAGTTGCTTTCATTTCTCCCAACTGTCAGGCATGTTGTGAAATTGAGTTTCAGTATCATTCTATTCCAATCCATCAGCTCAGATACTAATCATGAAACAGGTCAATGTGTTAGCTCCCAACAAAGCATTTCTGTTTTAGATTTGCCAAAATAGACTTCCAAAGGCATGTGCTTATAAGGATGATTGATGAGTCAACAAAACTTCAGTGGGGTCACTTTTAATTTGGACCTGGGAAAACTAACAAGCCCTTTGTATCTCCCAGTTGTCAACAGTGGCCCACATGAGTAGGAGGCATCACAGAAATAACTCCTGTTCAATCCAGGCCAACTCAAAGATTCCCCAGGTGTCGTGCTTATAGCTTGAGAATTATGGCAACCAGGATATAAGCAGTGCTGGAGGTAAATGTTCTCATTCTTTTGCTTTGTATTTCCAAAGTTCCCTTCACAACGTCCGTTACACGTGTGTCTGTGTGGCTTGGATGGTGACTGAGGCTCCATAAGGAGTGTTAATTGCAATGATGTAGAGAGAATAGTTGAGGCTTATGTATCCTAGTGGAAAAGCCTTTTCAGGCCTGTTCTCTGTTTTCTGCTCCTTCTCCTCAAAGGATTCCCTTTTAAGGTTTTTATTCTCTGGAGTGAGGCTGTTATTCCATTCTCTAATTCCCCAAGAGGCAGTCAAAATTAGGAGGGCTTCTGTCTCTATTGCTTTTCCTGGACTTACACATCTCCAATGTATAATTACAACTGCAACATAGTAGTAGTCTTTCCTGTAGTTTTCAGAAGCAAATTAAGCTATCAATAAACCTTCTAGATCAAGACGTTAGGAATGCATCTTTTACCCTAAATCAGTATACCTCCTATTCATGGGAATGATGTTTTGGGAAGCATACAGCCCCTCTATCACAACACACCTTTCACAACGAATATTGAGCTTTTACAACGTGCCAGGCACTATTCGAAGCCAGAGACACAGAAGTTAATAAAAACAAAGTATTTATCCCTTATCATTATCCAGCTGAGATAATACTCCCTGGCCAGTTTACTCTGTGAGCATGATCTTCGGCAAGACTCAAAGCACTGTGAATTACATTTATGTAGTAATTGGAGGATTTACATTGATTTCAACTGCAAAGGAAATGGCAATGTCCCTACCTTACTACCCACCCGCCATGACACCTAGCAAACACATACATTCTTTATACTACGTGGCTTAGGTGCTTTTCAAACCAGGACTCATGATACTGCTTATTTGTTTAAAAATAAACACTAAACATCAAAACATTAGCCGCAGTTTCAAGTAGCATACTCAATGCATATTTATTTTGTTACAGCGTTTGGAAAGTGAGAGAATTCTTTTTTGTGCCAAAATAGCAAAGAAAAATATGAAACACAATAAAGAGACTGGAGTCTAAGCTTTGACCTAAAGTGCTACACATTGACTCTGATTCTTTTTGCTTTCATATGCCACGAGAGGTTCTTTTTTTTTTTTTTTTTCTTTTCCTTTTGGCATTAAATTGACCTTATCTGTCAAACCCAAAGACTCAAGGCTGCAATACAGCATTATGCCTTTGTTCTCATAACCCTTTTACTATCTTATGTAGTTTTCAGGAAGCTAGACTTAAAAAACCAATCATAACACAGTGTCTCTTTCCACCAAAGATTTTTTCCTTCATTTTAAGAGTTTTTAAATATTTTGTAATGAATTCCAGCTGGGATGCACGTGGGTTGGGCAGTGGAACAAGGATCATTTAACTGGCTCTTGCTGAAGAGGAAGGAAAATCTTAATAGGAGAACGTATTTATTTAGGTTGCTTGCATTTAAGAGAAATGTCCTTTCCCCCCTTCCACTCAGATGGGCTGTTCATTAGCTAGGCTGAATCACAAAGCAGAAGCAGAAAGAGTCTGCTTGGAAGCTGCCACCTCTTCAACAAAAGCAGCCACGTACGTGAAGGGTTTAATTCGCTTCATGTGGTCCAGGGCTGAGTGGAGAAGGCAACGGGACATCTGGAACATAGATGAACATATTCCCTGATGGAGGCTGGGAGCAGTGCAATTCCTCTCTGATTAGCAATCTAAAACATGCACTCTCTTTGCACCGTTCATTCAGCCAGAGAGAGGCTGTTCCAGGTATGAACATCAAGATTCCACGGGGAATAAATAATTCAGCTGAGATGAAGGAGCCAATAAGAATTTCAGCTCAGAGCTCAAGGAAACTCCGAACCTAATATGTTGAGAATAAACATCTCCTATGATGGAGAACTTGTTTTGGCTCTAACCCTCTATTACCAACTGCTCTGAGGGCTCGGAACCTCTGATAGTGCTGGGAGAGAGGTTCATTCTTTTAAATTTCACCTTAACCCCTGCCAAGTGGTGTTATAGAACAAGCAGGAAAAAATGCTAACCCTTCCTCCACCATTTCTGTAACACTTCCATCTGGGTATCCATCTGGGAGAATTTCAGAAAGTCTGGAATGTGTAGACATTTCAGACACAAATTCCCACTTTCCTTTGCTCAATTAAAACTGAACATTGTTACTACTTACACTTTGTTCATTCTTGCAAGTAGCTTACTATGGTCACCTGGCCAAAATAATGACCCTGTCTTTCCTTACGCAGACTAGGCGAGTGACATCTACTGGAAATGAGATAAATTTATCCTAAGGTATCCTTGGAAACAACAGATTTGGAACAGAGGACTAAAAGTCAGAGATTGCTAACTGCATATCTTGTTTTCCTCCAAGGGCTTCAACTTTTTCTTCTCTTGCCTGCTCCTTCGGATACCCAACATTCCTATCAAGTATACCTTCCACTATCTTTTTAAAGGGCTAATTCCCAACTTTTCCATGAAAAAGTCCCTTGCCAATCTAACATAGTGACTTTCCTCCTGCCAAACCACCGAACAAATCATACATCGAACAAAATCTTCTTTGTTTCTCTCTCAAAGTACTATCACTATTGTGCACATCCAACGAGATATTTATTGAAAGGAGAATGTACATCAGACCTAGATGTTGCCCTTAAGGAGCTTGTAGTCCAGTGGAGAAGATAGCTATATTACAAGCTGAAAGTAGTAAGGAAAATAAAGAATGCAAATAAACTACTGTCCTTTACAGTGTCACTTTGGAGTGAGCAAAATCAGGGTAAACTTTGGGAAGAAGGTAAGGTGTGTGGAGAGCTGTGACGGATGAATGGCTTATGTGGCTCTAGAATTGGCAGAAAGGTCATTCCAGACATAGGAAACAACGCGGGCTCCAAATCTGAAGGAAGGAAAGTATGGATCATGTGTGAAAAGCATCAAATAGTTTCCTTTGATTACAGGGAGGTGATCAAGGAATATTTTATAAAATGGGGTTAAATAGGAAACGGGGGGGGGCACAAAATGGAGACCAAAGAGTTTACAAATTTGCATTGGGAAACACGGGAGGTTTCTGAGAAATTATATGCTTTCAGGAAACTGACCTGGGAACAGCATGTATGCTGAAATGGAGACGGTGGAGTTAGAGAATCCAGTTAGGAAGCAGTTGTATAGCTTAGAACAGAAGTAATGAGGTTGTGGCAGTGAATGGAGAGTTGACAGATTGTAAAAGTACAACTGGAACTCAGAAACTGATGAGAATTTGAACGAACCTGGAGGGCGGGAGAGGAGACACTGATAACTCCAAAGTGTTCAATTTGGAGGACTTGGAAAGCATTCACACATCGCAGTAGGGAATACAGGAGGAAGGAAAGAGAAAGGAAGAAAAGAACAATGAATTTCGTTGAGAACATGTTGAGTTAGAAGCGGAGGTGGTACATCATTGACATGTCCAGCATGCAATTGGTTTATGATGTTCCCGAACTCTGTGTAGATCAGGGGCAGAGTCACTAATGTAGAGATCATTGCTAGGGGCGCCTGGGTGGCGCAGTCGGTTAGGCGTCCGACTTCAGCCAGGTCACGATCTCGCGGTCTGTGAGTTCGAGCCCCGCGTCAGGCTCTGGGCTGATGGCTCAGAGCCTGGAGCCTGTTTCCGATTCTGTGTCTCCCTCTCTCTCTGCCCCTCCCCCGTTCATGCTCTGTCTCTCTCTGTCCCAAAAATAAATAAACGTTGAGATCATTGCTAAAAGCATAAAACTTGTTAAGGTAGAGAGCACTGTGAGAGAAAGGAGAGAGATAAGACAACTCAACTTTGGACACATTTACTGAAGGGGTAGGCTATGAAAAAAGACCCAGGGAACAAACAGAAAAAAAAAAAAATGCTCTGAAAGCAAGGAAGAAAGCCAGAAGAATACGCTATTATAGAAACTAACAATGGAAAAGTTTTGTTTGTTTGCTTGCTTGTTGTGGAAAAGTTTTAATAATAATAATAATAAAAAAAGACTTAGCTAACAATGTTGAATGCTGTAATGAGTTCTAGGAGAATTACAAAAAGTGGTCTTTGGATCTGGTGTGGCAAATTACTGACTTTTTAAGAAAGCCGTTTTTGAAGAAGCCAAGCATTTTAAAGGGTTAATGAGTAAGTTAGGGAGTGGGACAGAGAAAAGAGCCCTTGACTGGGAACCAGAGACCCTGAGTTCCAGCTTGGCCTTGCTGTTAAGCTGCTGTATGACCTCTTAACCTCTCTCGAGCTGTTTCTCAGTCTTCAAAATTCTATAAAATCTCTCCTGACTATCATTTCCAAAGATTCAAGTAAGCTAACTATGGACCTAAACTCTACAGAGATCCTGAGCTACCGATTTTTATCGGGTATATGCCAATTTCAATACTTGTAACTTGTGTAAAAGTGAGGCTCTAAGTGTTTCCTAATACAAAATAATTCAGACCATATTCTTCAAGTATCTGCTTCAAGGAAACCTTCCTCCAGCCTCCTCCCATCCCCAGTCCTTTACTTTTAAAAACTAAGCTAAGATAGTGTCTCTAGTTTATCCAGCAACTTGTCCTATTGCCTAAAATCAGGGGGTGCCCCCCAAAAGCCTTTTTTGTTTGTTGAAGTCTATTGGGTAGTATTAACAATCAATCCCCAAATCATGGCTTTCCAGCCACGTGTGATCATATACTTGTACAAGGGCATTTTCTGAAACTCAATGTCTCATATCACAAAATCAAACCAGAAATATGTTATTCAAGAAGAACCCAGATGCACTGAAGAAAGAACATTTGCTTTATCTGGGGGCTTTTAATCTATCAGGATCCTATAGCAATACAAACTCAGAATCACTGAAATGTTAAGTACTATAAAGCTTTTAGTGGGTTCAAGCACATAGTTTCGTAATATATTCGAAGTTAGTGTAGGTGTGAAGTAGTTCGATTGAATCTTGCAATTAAAGTTAAAAAACAATGCTTTGTTTTAACACACACACACACACACACACACACACACACACACGCACACGTGCGCGCGAGGATAGGATAACTTTCTCTTGTTGAGACACCAGTAAATTTTCCTGGAGTTCTCATCCCTTGCCTTTCTTTCCTCCAGAGAGGTTGGCCTGTTCTTTCTCAAGAATTCTTGTTTTAATTCCAAATGGATATTATAGAAAATAAAGGGGAAAAAATATAAGTTTGTTTTTGAAAGAACATATAACTCAGCTCCAAATTCGGTGGAGAAAAGGAGGAAAAAAAAGGACAGTTAGCATCTTTTGTGCACCTGTTATATGCCCAACATGTTCATGTACATTATCTTGCTCAAGCCTGACAATGAGACTTTGCAGTAAATTTAGCTTTGGTGTTAGAGATAAGAAAAATGAGGCTCAGGGAGGGTTAAGCTATCCTCTCAAGGTCAAATGGCAAGTTATAAAACTAGGATCGAAACAAGAGCTGAAACAAGACTCCAAAGCTCAAGCATGTTCTACTTTACCATGCAGTTCAGCCTAGTGAAAAATTCACTCTTGAAAAGGTCTTAGCATTTGAGGCATAAAAGAGTATTTGTTACAATTCACTGGAACCTCCAAATTCTGTTGTATCTGCACTGAGTCCGATCGAAAAAAAAAAATTAAACAAAACAAAAACATCCCAAAACATCACACACACTCTTAGTTCCCCTCCCAACTGAAATTCAGTAGGGAGGACAGTTCCTGAGTCATGTTCACAGAAAGCTGTCCTTGGATTCTGTTATTGAGCTCACACCCCCATTCCTGACTTCCCAAGTGGCACCGAGAAAGAGAAGAGGAAATGTAAGAAAAGTATAAGATGGGATCCTCTGACACCGTGGTGGAAATTAGCACATTTCCCAGAAGACCAAGATAAAAATGCATGTGAGAAGAACAAGGGAAGCAAACAGATGGGGCAATAAAATGGAGGCGGAATGAGCTCATCAGGATTTCCAGCACACGGTTTAAGTCCATACTGGGCTCTCAGCTGACCTGGGAGCCAGGAGACATAGTGAATGAGTGGGTGGTTACTATGCTGCAGCATCAGTTACACGAAGAGATTAGGTGGAGCTGATTCACTGCAGCAGGATCGGCACGACTTTTCAAGTGGAGGAAAATCTGTGGGCCCTGGTCTCAGCCACTCGCATAACCATCCTTATGGACAGCATGAGTCACACGTGTGGGATCCTGCAGGTAGACAGTATTGTGCCGTGAGTAAACCAAGGGCAAGCTTTCACGTTGCCAAGAGCAGGTCTCAACCACAGCCACGGCACATCTTTGTGTGAAGGTTTATCCACCGGATACGCAAACACCCCGCCTTCCCATACTCCTCCTGGGCTACAGGTGGTTCGTAACACAAACAGAAAGGACAAGGCTCCGGAACGTTCGTCACACCGAACAGTGATTCTTTTCCAAACTATCAGACCCCAGAAGGGTCTTTGGAAGAGTCTAGTCTAAGCTCCTTACCTGATACACAGCAAACTGAGGTCCAGGGAAGAGGAATGACTTGCCCCAAACCACTCAGCTAGTGACAGAGTGGGCATGAGGACTCAGTTCCCCCGTTCCTAAGCCAGCAGACTCTCTGCTGCACCAGCAAGCCAAAGTCAAACCCTAAATAGCATATACCCTGTGAACTAAGCCCTCTAATTATACTGCCTCCAAAGGAAATAACATCTTAAATGCCTGGGTCTCTCTCCCCAGGCTTTGGCAATTTCACTGACAATTTCCCGTACTGGAATCTCTTTTGAGAACTTTAAGAGTAATTATTTTCGGATATATGCTTTGTTATTTTTATGCCTTCTTACACACTGCTTTCTTTGTTCATGAGAAAATTAGGATTCTGGAAATACACTTGACTTTATTTAATTATTAAAGGAACAAGCATCCATTTCAAGTAGTTGCGAACGTAAATGTCATCGGTGTGCGTCAAGAATAGATGTATGGGAACAATATAGGCTATATTACTCTATTTTGACATCCAATTAAGATCCACTTTGGTCTCAGGAAAAATCATCAAACCTATGGAGTGAAAACTGAAGAGCGAAATCCTTACCTGGATCATTCTGAACATGTCTGGATTTGGTGCCTTTATGGAATCATCTAAAACGTAACATTTTTTAACATGTTTTGCAACCTGACTGCCTTCATTATTGCAGCCCGTGTATATGTGGGCTCCATGGAACTTTGGGGGTTTTCAAGGAGCTGATGTAAGGATGTAGAAGGAATGAGCCCGTTCAAGGTCATGCTTACTAGGTGAAGCTGATGCCTCCTGGTGACCCCTACCAGCAGCAGCATAAGCCCATTACCCAGTCTCCCTCCTCCCCACCTCATACCTTTTTTACAAACTTATATTCTTACCTGAGCCATCATCACTTCCATTGTCCTCTGCTTTGGGTGTTGTGGAGAACAGATTTTCTGGCTCTGATGTTTATCCATGAAGAGATTTCCACGAATAGAACTTTCCTCGTAATTTAGTAACATTGTCCTTGAAAACCCCGCGACTATTTACATAACAGAAGCTATTGTTTGAAGTGCAAAGCAGGTCAAAATTTGGTTTCTGGAGATTAATCACTGCGGTCTGTTTTATATTATCATAATAATTTCATTTATTTTGATACAATTTGTTTTCAGCATCAACCTCAGCTTCTGTGCACAAGTGACAAATCCATTTGTTTCTGGTATAATGGATAATGTGATTAATGACCTTGCAACAGGATTTCTTAAAAACACGGAGGAAAAAAAAAGTTTCCATTTATAATGTGCAGTAAACCAGCTCAGTCTGTAGCTGTGCCTCAAAAATCCCTCTGAACTTGTTTGCACGCCACAGCCAAGATTTTCAAACAAATTTGCTCCTGCCTTTTGGGGTTTCTGTCCAAAGCTGTGCTCTCCAAGAACGAGCGGACAGCGGCGTCAAATTGGGAAAGTGGATCTACGGGCAGCCCGCTCGCAAGGGTGGGGCCCCGGTATACTACGCGGTGCCATCTCCGTGGCCGCGCTCCGACGATGCCAAGGAGCCCAGGCCTCACTGAGTAAGGTCACACCACCTGCTGGGCTGTCGCCAGGCCCGCACGCGACGGCTCTGCGGGCGGCCTCGTGACTCCGGCCCCCGCGCCGGGCCCCCCTGTGGGGGCCGCGCGCGCGCGAGGGTGTGCGGGCGCCCCCTCCGCGCAGTCGGCATCCGGCGCGCGTTTCCGGTGCCCGCGGACCTGAGAAGTCTTCCGCAGGCGGCGGGTGGGAGTGGGGACCGGGAGGGTGGACGTGTACGGGGGCGACCGTCATGCGTCTCCTTCCCGCCTTCGCGTGACGCGGGCGCGGGCGCGGCGGCCCGCACCGGGAAGCCCACGAGGCCCGCGGGGGAGGAGGGGTCTCTCGACGGCAGCCTTGGGTTCGAGTTCCTCCTTGGGCTCCTCCTCACTGTCCTCACTTGGGAGGCGGGGGTCCCTCCCCACGGGGGGCGGCGGTGGCCGCTGAGCGAGGCCTCGCGCCGCGCCGGAAGCCCAGAAGGCGCCCCGGGGAAGCTCCCGGCTTCTCTTCAGCCCGCGACGCCTGCGTCCTCGGGTGGGTCCTCGGGGCGCCTGGACACGCCGGCCAAGGCTCGCGAAGGCACTCAAGTGTTTTTCCCCCCTTTTCCCTCAGTTCTTCCTTGCTGGGGGCCCCGGGACCCCGCGCTCGCGCCCCCGGCTCGGCCCCACAGGCCCGCCCGCCAGCCGCGAGAAGGCGCCCCCGCCCCGCCCCCTCGCTGACGTGCGCCCAGCCGGGCCAATCAGAGCTCGCGGCGCTGCGCCCCACGCGCCAGGGCCTTCTCCCCCTCCCTCCCCCCCCCAGCTTAAGAAAGGGCGCGCGGGCCGGGTAAGAGCAGAACGCTGCGCCGGGCGGAGCGAGCGCGTTGTGTTAGGCGGACGGTTCCACCGGCTCCCGCGCTCTAGCTGCCCTCGAGCGGCGTGCCCGGCTGCAGCCCGCCGCGGAGACGCCTCCGCCGCGCGCCCCGACGGCGCCCTCCCGCTCGCCCGCAGATGCTGGAGTGAGCGTTGCGGCGGCGGGATGCTGGCGCTGCTGGCCGCCGGCGTGGCGCTCGCCGTGGCCGCCGGCGCCCAGGACGGCCCGGCGCCCGGCAGCCGATTCGTGTGCACCGCGCTGCCCCCGGAGGCGGCGCGCGCCGGCTGCCCGCTGCCCGCGATGCCCATGCAGGGCGGCGCGCTGAGCCCCGAGGAGGAGCTGCGGACCGCGGTGCTGCAGCTGCGCGAGACCGTCGTGCAGCAGAAGGAGACGCTGGGCGCGCAGCGCGAGGCCATCCGCGAGCTCACGGGCAAGCTGGCGCGCTGCGAGGGGCTGGCGGGCGGCAAGGCGCCGGGCCGGACGGCCGCGGGCAAGGACACCATGGGCGATCTACCGCGGGACCCCGGCCACGTCGTGGAGCAGCTCAGCCGCTCGCTGCAGACCCTCAAGGACCGCCTGGAGAGCCTCGAGGTAGCCGGGTGCGGGGGTTCTGGTGGGGGGAGGATCCGAGGAGAGGGGCAGAGGCTGGGCGCAGGGTCCTGCCTGCCAGCCTGGGCGGGCCCGGACGCGGGGCGAGCTGCGGTTGGAGTCAGGGGAGGGCTTCTCGGTCCTGCTCGCCAACTTACTTGGGTGGCTCGCAGTCCGCCCCCACCCCGCTTCCTGTTGGAAGGAAGGGGTTAACTCCCTCCCCGCGTGCCGGGACTGTCCGCCGGGTGGTCAGTCACTTCCCGAGGTTCCAGCGAGCGAACCTCTAACCTCTTGTAGATCTCCGAGTCCTTCGGAGCCGGACGCGCTCCCAGAAGCTGTGCCCGGTGATATGAGGTTGCCGCGTGAGGTCAGCTGCCCTGGGCGTCCCGTGTTCTCCTTTTATAAATCAGCTCGTGCTGGACCCGAGCGGGCGGAGACCTGAGGGTCTTGCCGGGGGCGATCGCGGGCGGGTCACGGGCCACACCAGTTCGCGCCTTGGAGGAACCCCGTTAACTTCAAAGACACTGTCCACAAATTGCGACCTTCTGAGGTGCCCTTCCAAAGGAGAAGGAACCTTACTCCGTGCTTTCTTGGAAGGCGTATGCAGTTTGGAACTTTGAAAGAAATTCTCATGTAACTTCATTTTCACTTTCAAATCCTATTTAAGAAGCGTGGATGTTTCTGTTGGAAACGTTTACCAGAATACTTATTAGGGAAACTAGGTTTCAATTACAGGTGGTAATTATTGCAAAATTATTTGAGGATTTCCCGCGGCATGATGGCTAAATGTAGTATTTTCAGCATCTGTATATTCCCTGATTCATGATGATTAACAACAGCGAACGTTTCTAGTCACTAAATATGCACCAGTCGTGCTAATTTTAACCCTTACAACAGTCCTTTGAGGCAGATCCTACTGACTGTATTTTACAATTCGGAATGCTTTAGAGAGAGGGTACATAGCTTGCCAAGGATTCATGGCTAGGCAGTGGCAGTGTGCCTCCAGAGCCAACATGATGGTAGAGGAGTAAAATAAAGAGGAAGTGAGGATTTAGAAACAGCATTAAAAGCAGAGATTCCTGGAATTCAGAAGTGTCATGTTTTAGAGCTCTCATTTTCCAGTAACATCTCTGGCAAGCATGGTTATTCACCTTTTTGCCACATGGGAATTTGGAAGCTGTTTTCATTTCTAGATGAAGGCTCATCAGCTTTGAGTACCATTTGATAAGCAATTTTTTTTTAGTCGTAGCTCTGTTGCAGTCTTAACCCAAGAATGGTGGATAGTGATTAAAATTTTGACTTTTTAGCAAGAGGAGAAAACCAGCTTTCTGAGAGAGAAAAATGAAATTCCTAAGTTTCAGATATTGCAGCAAGGTAATTCTTGTTTGACTTTGAAATCCTTTCCATACAAAAGAAGAAAAAAAGCATCAGTGAAGTGCGCCCCTTGGCACGGTTTAACACTCCCGTTTGGGAAGCTTCTCCCTGTGTGGTTGGGCTTTTAGAGCTGCGTTTCACAATTTCTGTCTAAATGGCCTTAATACTTCTTCACGCGTCCCTCTCCCCAACTGGAAGCACCAGCTCCGAGCGAACGTGTCCACCGCGGTGCTGCCCGGCGACTTCCGAGAGGTCCTCCAGCGGCGACTGGGGGAGCTGGAGAGTCAGCTGCTGCGCAAGGTGGCCGAGCTGGAGGACGAGAAGTCCCTGCTTCACAATGAGACCTCCGCTCACCGGCAGAAGACTGAGAGCGCGCTGAACGCTCTGCTGCTGAGGGTGACTGAGCTGGAGCGAGGTGAGTTCTTGGCCGGCTCCTCTGTCGCCCTCTGGCTGACGTCCCTCCCAGCCCTCCACCCCACTGCCTTGGTGTTTGGCTGCAGGGTAAGGGCGGCTGGGCTCCAAGCGGGGCAGAGAGGCTAGCCCCGCAGCGGTCTTCCTTCCCCATTTACACATCAGGCCACTAGGGCCCTTGAGGGAGTGGTGGCTTCCAGACCCCTCTGCCTGCTGACTCTTTTTGCGCTTGGTTCTGCGGCTGCTCCTCCCACATCGTCCCCGAACCTGCCCGTCCTATGTGCGGAAAACCGCGGGATTCTTTACCATTCCAGCAGCGCTCCACTTTGCCTTCTCCGTTTCTCAAATGAGACGGGGTCTCTTTCAACTTGAGGCGTCTCTCCTGGTGCACAGGGGTTTAGGGTTTCTGCCTGAAGGTTGCCCGGCTTCACAGCCTTGTTGACACGTCTTCGACTTGGTGGAGACTGAAGGCGCCGATGGCTCCTGGGAGCGGCCTGGTTTCCATCCCTTGCAGTTGGACCCAGAGTGTCTGCAGTGATGGGGCACTGCGTGGGGATGGCCTGTGGCTGGCTGAGCAAATAATAAGTGTGATTGAGGATGGTCCTGCCAGGAATCAGCCCCAACCCTGGCCCACTGGCGTTATGCACGGATACGCTGTGTAGCTTGCCAGGCACGGTGGCCAAGTTGCTACAAGGATGTAGGTCGATAGAAGGCTGCCGAGTTAGTGTGGAGTAGTGCCAGGCAGTGTGCTGGACACGTCACACCGGTGAGACAGGACTTCTCTTACACCCGTGACACCAGTGAGAAAAATGCTCCAAAGCTTTCAGCCAGAGGTGTGTTGTGGGGGGGGGGGGGGGCCCGAGGTGGGGCCTGGGCCTTGGCCACACGGGAGCTGCCGCTTTGTCACCGTCCCTCCCATCCCCAGCCTCGTTCCAGCACCCACACTCTCAGTACGTAAGTTCTGCAGAAGCCCTCGGAGCTCTTCTGGCACAGAAAGGAGGGCCATGTCCTAGCTGGAGCCCAGTTCTGCAGGCCAGGGCCCCTGACTGGCCTTCCTGTAGGGCCCCCAGGACCTTGACTCTAGAATTCTTCTGTGTGCTCCACCCCGTTCGGGCATGAGTCTTTCGAGGAAAGTGGTCATTTGCTGACCAGTTTGTCTCCTGGGTAACTTTGAGTTTGTATCTGTCCTGTTTGTGATCAGTCTAAAGGGGTAGATAAACTCCCAGTCCCCAGATAGACCGTGAGTGGAAAATATAACGTGTTCTTCAGAGCATCCTGCTGAGCCCCGAGGAAATGGACCTCAAGCATGTGCAAAGTGGGGGCTTAAGGGGTCTCTGGCCCTCGGTCCATCATCTCCTGCCCATTAAGTGCCTGTTCTGGGCCAGACACTAGGCTGTGACTTCCACATTCTGTGACCCTTGCAACAACCCTATGAGGTAGGTATTAGTGATGGATGAGGGACCGAATCAGATGCTTGCATCCACGTGTCCAGCAGATTGCAGAGCTGGGGTTGAACTTGGTGGTGACCCCCGCAGATGAGAGGCTTGGAGGCTGTAGCCTAGAGTAGTGTGTGGGCTCTAGCCCTGTTGAGCAGCAGGCTCCCCAGAGCCCAGTGGTGAGCATCCAACCCTGAGTGCCCCCTGGACCCACGGATGCTCATTTTCTTTGTTGTGGGACCTGCTCGTCTGCAGGGGCCTCCAGAGTGGGGGCCAGCCAGCCAGGCACAGCCCGTCTCAGAGTCTGAGTAAACCTTGCCACTGGGAAGAACACTTCTCTCTTTGGCCCCCACTGCCCCCACCCGTTTTCACTTGTCTGCCACCTGCAGCCTCTGATTTATTGGTCAGGCCTTTTAATGCCTTAATTGGTTTTAACTAAGTTTCCTCTGAACCTCCAAGCTGTTTGATATAAATAGAGGGCACCAGCTTTCAGGGTGTGGGCCCCCTCCTCTGCCCCTCGGCTCTCCCAGGTCTAATTAAACCTATCTGTTGTCACCTAGCTAACGATATTACCGACACTGAGCCTTATTAAATCAGCAAGCCTGCCCACCTGCCGGGATAGAAGCTATTTCTCTTTATTAGATAACCATGCCTTCATGAAGAACACGGCCGTTTGCAGACTAAATACTAGGGGCTGCACGTAGTTAAGGGAGGACTGCCACTCCCTGCTCTGTCATTCATTAGCTGTGTGACTGAGGGGTAAGTCACCTCGCTCCTCTGAGCTTCGGTGTCTCGGCTGCACAACCTGCAAAATCAGGAGTTGGGGCTTTGTAGTCTCTTGATTTTGCTTCAGCCTAACACGGGGTGAGCCCCGGCCTATGCCCTGCCGGGGGCCCCCTCGCCTTCCCCGGGTGACCAGGTCTTGCCAGCCCTCACCAGGTGCTTAGCAGCCCCGAGGCCTGGGAGGTCAGGACAGATGAGGCAAGAGTACACAATCAGCCGATCCGAGTAAATAGTACCCATGAGACCCAGAGTCTAGTGTTTCTCTGCCGCCTGTTCCAGAGAGGTTGAAAGGGCGATGCTGAGCCCTATTGCCTTTCTGTTTAGGTCTTCCTTGGTTCTATAGTTCACACCATGGCATCAAAGAGCTTCTTATGCGTTATATACTATGAACACAAATGAATTGGGGGCATTGTAGTGGAGAAGGGCTCATCCATTCTGGCTTGCGTTCTACAGAAGGGGCTGATTCATCCACCAGAGACACAGGCAGTTTGGCTCCGTCGGTTTTGGGTCCAGAGAGCCTGGCTGTTTCTCATGGTGACGGAGTCCTTCTGACCCCTCGCGGATGTCTAATAAATACTTGTCAAATGAGCGAAGGGTGTTCGGGCTTCTTCCCTGGCAGCTTCTAATGCCCAAATAAGAGGGAAGCTTTTGCCCTGACAACTCACAGGGTTGGGTGGTACCCCACAAACTTCAGAATCTGTGATAACCAGAGACCGGATCTTGCCTTCCATGTATTTATTTTTGTTGTTAATTTTGGGATTAAATCAAAACTATTGGAAATTACTTAGACCCCGTGAAGAGTACCAGTTGCTTTCAAAGATTTTGGAAACCCCATTTACATGGGGACAGTCAGGGGGTCCTCATCAGTCCCAGGTGGACCCCAAAGGCTCCAGGCTCTGGCGAGGTGTGCCTAACCTCAGCGGGGAGGTAAACCTCTGTATTTCTCTGCCTCCCACTGGTTCCAAACCGCAGGAAATGGTCAACAGATGCAGTCTTCTCTTGAGAAAAGGGCAAATCATGAGCAAGGTGGTCCGTGTCAGGGATTTAGTCCAAAAAGCCACTTCTCAATTAAGTTGTAGTGTCCAAACATGGCCGTGGACTCCTTTGCCTGGGTGGCAGTGATTCTTTAGGGTGAGAAGTGACAGGGACTTGACAAGTGTTTACTGAGTGCCCAGGTCCCTGTTAAGACTTCCTGCCTCCAAGTCCATCAGGGTTCCAACCCCGCCCTTGCTGAAGGAGCCAGGATTTCAAGAAAATAGCCGAGGAAGGGTTTTCCGGCTTAATTTAACCAGAAAATTATTTTTGTTAAATGTTTGTTTTTGAAAGAGAGACAAAGATAGAGCATGCGCGGGGGAGGGGCAGAGAGAGTGGGAGACAGAATCTGAAGGAGGCTCCAGGCTCCGAGCTCTCAGCACAGAGCCCGATGTGGGGTTTGAACCCATGAACTGTGAGATCATGACCTGGGCCAAAGTCTGACGCTCAACCAAGTGAGCCACCCAGACGCCTCTAACCAGAAAATTAAATCCAGCTTTCCTCCTTCCTCCAGCTTTTAGGAGCAGGGAGGTTCTTGTTTACTCCTGGGTTGTAGAACTTTGAACAGCGGCTTCCCAGTAGCAGGTGCTCTGGGGCTCAAGGGACCACCAGTCTGGGGGAAGTGGGGGCCCAGGAGAGCAGTCGCTCTGGGCTGCACCAGCGGGGAGCAGGCTAACGCCTCGCGGCCTCTCTTCTCCACCCCCCCCAGGCAACAGTGCGTTCAAGTCTCCTGATGCGTTCAAAGTGTCCCTCCCCCTCCGCACAAACTACCTGTACGGCAAGATCAAGAAGACGCTGCCTGAACTGTATGCCTTCACCATCTGCCTGTGGCTGCGATCTAGCGCCTTGCCGGGCATCGGCACCCCGTTTTCTTACGCGGTGCCTGGGCAGGCCAATGAGATTGTGCTGATAGAGTGGGGTAACAACCCCATTGAGCTGCTCATCAACGACAAGGTGAGGCCTGCTTAGACTGCCACCTTCCCCCATCACGGCAACAGTCAGGGTGCTGCAGAGTCTGACAGCCAGCTGCTGTAGGGCTGTCCTTCTTGGAATGGTGACAGACTCAGCCCGGCCTAGGGCAGGAGGGGTGGGCGGCTATGGCTGGTGGAGATCCAAGGTGGGAGTCTGGCCTAGAAGCATCTCAGGGTCCAGGCCAGAGGTCATCGAAGGAACAGAGCTGAGGTCTCTCTGGGCCAGCCTGAATCGTCACTGGCCCTTGGGCCAGTCAGTGAGGGCTGTTCTCCAGGGCCATGCTGATTAGGGGAGGGGGAGTGTGTGTGTGTCTTTCTCTGTGGAGGATACTTCTCAGCATATCTTTTGGAGGTGGTTTATTGAGATATAATTTACATACAGTAAGACCGAGAGTTTTTAGCATACAGTTCGACCACTTTCGACAAATGCATGCAGTGTGTGACCGCAAGTAAAATATGAAAGCGTTCCATCACTCCCCCCTCTCCACACACAATTTCCTCATTCCCCTGCGTAGTTAGCTTCTGCCCCTACCCCAGCCCATGGCAACCACTGATCTGTTCTCTGCCCCTATAGTATTGCCTTTTGTAGAGTAAATATCCTTTTTTAATAGACGGGCTGGTTTCATCGTTCAAGAGCATGATCTCCTCGAGAACTTGGCTCTGGGCATCTGTGAGACCTCTAGGAGCCCCACTTAAACTTCCATTCTGAAGGCAGACTCAACATAGCCAAAAATGTGTCCTCACATCCTTGCTGGAGCTGAGCACTTGAATGGCCTCTCTGGCTCCCTGCTGCCTCTACCCTGGCCCCTTACCCTGCTTTTATTACTGAACTGCCCTGGGTGGGGTTTGTGTAAGTGGGAAATGGCGTGGAATCTCCCTGCCAGGCTCTGTCTCATGGTGACCATGTTCCTGAGCCAGGGATTAATTGTTCTAAATAACTCTCTTGGACACAGGAGGGCCCAGAACCTTGTTTTCCTTTTGGGTTCGGTGGCATGTAAACAGCCAATTCCCAGGAGGAAGCGCCAGGTTGCTAGGATACCAGCAGTAACAACAGGACAGTTCCTGGTTGGGCTGGTCTGTGGTGCTCACAGGATGCTTGCAGGCGACCATGTGGGTCAGAAATGCCCTTCCCCTGGTTCTGTATGGGGGTCTGAATGTGCAGCCTCCCCCTCCCCCCCACCCCAGCACACACTCCCACGTAATTGTAGGCCTTTGGTTTTCTGCACAGGAGGACACACACAGTCCCCAAGTGCCGTGGTAGAATTTGAGATCCTGCCTCGAGTGTAGACGCCTAGTCTGATTGTTTTCCAAAGATTCCTTCAGGTTCTTCAGCACGAGGCATTCGGGCCGAGTGTGGCCAGGCGGGGGCTGATTCTTCACATCTGCTTGGTCTGCGCAGTGTCCCAGATTCTCAGCCAAGCCGGGGACTGAGGGTGTCCAGTTGCAAGCCGGGCCACCGTGGGGTTAGGGGCATGTCCCCAGGCTGTCTCTTTCCTCTTGAGTGTCTGTGTTTCGCACACACACAGACCGAGGCCCTGTTTCCCACATAGCAGAGAAGGGGTAACCAGCTGGGAGCAGCACGATCTCTGGTCCCTGTGCGCATCAGACTCCTGGGAACCCCATGGGGGGGGCCTCACCTGCATGTTGCTGCCTACAGGTTGCACAGCTGCCCCTGTTCGTCAGTGACGGCAAGTGGCACCACATCTGTATCACTTGGACAACACGGGATGGCATGTGGGAAGCTTTCCAGGATGGAGAGAAACTCGGCACGGGGGAGAACCTGGCCCCCTGGCACCCTATCAAGCCAGGTGGGGTGCTGATCCTTGGGCAAGAACAGGTAGGTGCAGGGGATGCAGGATGGGGTGTGCTGGCCAGCCACGCATCACGAGGCCGCGCCTGCAGGCTACCCCCTACCCCCACAGCCCTCCCAGCTGTCAGCCTGCCACACCTGGCCACTGTGGTGTGATGGCCACCTGGGTCCATTCTGTCTTATGACCTGAGGGGCCAGGGGCGGGGGGACCCAGTTGTGGTATGGTGGGTCCAGATAGATTCCAGAATGGAGTCCACCATAGGTGGGTAGGAGTGTCCCTGAGCTCATGCTGCCATGGAGTGACCATGGGTTCTCTCTCTAGGCATTTGACCTCTGCTGGGCACAGCACTGATTCAGGGTGCCCGGGGCTGATATGGCATCTTCTGGGAGCTGCTGGCTCAGTGTCGTGGGGCATGCCTGTGTGATGCTCAGCCCCTCGGGGGAGCTAGGGGTGGGAACGTGACCGCAGAGGCTGTCCTCACTCCCTGAGACAGAGGAAATCTAAGTTGCTTGTCTGCTCTTGGACAGATAAAAGTTGATGTTTGGGTCTGTGTTTGAGGTTTGCTGAAAGCCAGGGAGTAGAGACCATTTCCTTTGAGAGCTTTGAGTCTGGGCCCATCCTTGGCCCACTCCCTGCCTCACTACCCTGTGACTTCCCCGCTGGGAAGGGCTGGGAGTCTGGAGACCCGGGTCTAGTGTTAGCTTTGGGACTTTGGGCCAGTGTCTTTCCACTGTAGCCTCGGGGTAGTTTGGCATGTCCTAGAAGTCTGGTATGTGCAGGAATCGGGTCAGGGAGGGAGTGAGGTCAGAGTTGGGGGGAGTCGGGAAAATGCTTCAGTCTCCCCCTCCCCCTCCTCACTCTGCACCCCTTCCCAAGGCCATTACATCCCTGGAGATTTAGCGGGCACGTTTGCTTTCTGAACCTGTGCCGATGTGGTTCTGTTCCCCCCCTTCCCAGGACACTGTTGGGGGCAGGTTCGACGCCACACAGGCATTTGTGGGGGAGCTCAGCCAGTTCAACATATGGGACCGCGTCCTTCGCGCACAAGAAATTGTCAACATCGCCAACTGCTCCACAAACATGCCAGGCAACATCATACCCTGGGTGGACAACAACGTTGATGTGTTTGGAGGGGCTTCAAAGTGGCCCGTGGAGACCTGTGAGGAGCGTCTCCTTGACTTGTAGCTACCTTCTTCTCTGTCTAGGGACCTGGGGCTGGTGTCTCCTGTCGGAAGTGCAAGGCCACCTGCTCCCCCAATTAAACTGTGTATAGAGCCCCTGCCACAGTGGCCTGGGGCCCCCAAAGCTTGTTCCCAGGGAATCTCTAAGACTGAGGCTCTGTGGCAGCACCTGTCACTGGATTCTTTGTTCCTTCCCAAGATTTTGTTGTGTCGAGTAGGGAAGAGGCCCTGAGTTGCAGGTGGGAAGATACCTGACTTCCTGCTGGGGGTGGGGGGGATCAAGGTCTTCGGGGCCCTGTTCAGAGCCCCTACAGTTGCTAGTGAATCACAGCCTTGCCTACCCTCCCGGATCCTTGGTGTCTCACGTGCGCCTTCTGTCTGTCCCCTTTCGAGGCCATGTGGCCATCCCACCCGAGTATCTGTGTCCCTTATGTATCGAGTGTATCCTGCTGTCCGCTGATCACGCAGCAAAGCAGCCCCCACCACCCGCGGAAGGGCTTTCTCTTGGTGTTCTTTCCGCTGTAAGGAACCCTTGAGCTTGAGGAAGGCAGGCTGCCCAGACAATGCCCTGCCTTCTCCAAGGTGGAGGGGGCGTCACTGCCTCTAGAGGGGGCTGGGAGCTGGAACTCAGAAGGGCGTTCTGGAGAAGGGCCGCGGCAGCCTTCCATGCCCCTCTGTCACCTCTCCCTCCGACCGATGCTTTGATAGGATCATCGCTGGGAATGGCTTCTCTGAAAAGCCTCTTCACTCCTCTGGTGCCAAACGTTCAGTTGCAGCTTCTACAACCATCCGGTGTGGTTAGGGGGATTTCATTTTTTTTCCTAACAGAAAAGAACAGCCATTATTAGCAGGCTCCCATTTTTGATGTTTCGCCCCACTGTGAGGAATGTGCTAGTTTTCATTCACGTTGATTGCTATAAGCTGTGGACTGTCTCAAGGATTTCCCCCAGAACTTCTTCAGGAAAAGGAAGTCATTCGGCCGATAGTTGCTTAGTGACTCCAGGCTGCTTAATTTATTGGACAGAGGATAGTAATTTATTTTAAGGACAAAGTGGTAAAGTGGGGGAAATTTATAAAGTTAAATATTATATATTTTATTTTTCATACATGTTTCAAGTGCGAATTGTGGAAATTCCATTTGTAGGACCAAGCTGACATGCCCATCCCAACATTGTATGCTATGAGAACTCTTCGGATGATGGAATTCTGATTAAAGTGCACTGGAAGATGCCTCCGTGTCTGTTTGCTCCAGGTCTGGGGCTGAGGGTGGGGGTGGGGCTTTGCCACAGTCGGCACGTCCGGGGCCTGTGTGTCTGTCGGGCCTGGGGGCGCCGAGGCGCAGCACTGACCCCTTCCCTCCTCGGTGCCAGGTGCGGACTGCGGACGCCCCACGGGCTCTGCCCTGCCTCCCCGCCTCCAGCCGGCCCCCCGTTCTCTCAACCAGGAATCGAGCTTACCTAGAGGTCACTGAGCAACCCGTCCCAGGCATGACCCCTGCTCACCACCCACTCTGTGTGTGTTCATCAGATGTCTCACTTACCCCTCCTAACAACCCCCTGAAAGTGAATCCCGATCGTAGGTGACTATATGGAACAGTTGAACGGTGACTTGGGTCACACGGCTGGTTAAGGGCAGAGCTGGGGGTCAAGCAGTCCTGAGACCCTGGAGGCCCTGCCCCTGCCGTGATTACCCTCGCGATGGCGTGGTTGACCGGGAGCCGTGGCTCGCCCAGCCACCCAGCATCACGAGTATTGTGTACTGCTTATCGCTCGCCCAGGAAGAATCAAATATCAAAACTCGAAACCGTTTCTACTGAACGTGTGTTGCTTTCATGCCATTGTGAAGTCAAAAACTTGTGAGTCAGGGACCATCTGTACACTGAAAAACTACAGAACACGATTATTTTTTTTTCTTTTTTTTTTTGATAGAAAATTATAGAGGGAAATCAAAGAGAATCTAAATACATGAAAACGTATCTGTGTTTATAGATCAGAAGAACTAATATTGTCGAGATTGCCATTGTGGACACGTGGTGGGAAAAATTTGGTTCAGATGTCAAGTCCGATGACACTCACATACTCCTGAGAGGGCACGAAAAGGTTTATTAGATCATGAGACTAATAACCGAATGGGGGAGATCATGGTGGTACCCACATGGGTCCGAAAATGGCTTGAGAGAACAGAGAAAAAACTGGCTTGGTTTTTTTATGGTGGTTAGTGGGTAGGGCCAGAGCAATGATTCTTCCGTGTAGTTCACACACCTTACTGGTGTCAAAGGAAGAGGAATTTAGGCTCTCCTGTTACTTGTCCAGATGTGGGGAAAGAGGGAGAAGTGAGGCTTAAGCGTTGTCAGCAGTCAAACATCAAAAAGTGTAGACAGACACATGATTACAGCGCACCTCAGATGTTCGATGCCTGAACTGCACCATGTTGCATTTAATTAGATTTGAACTTGTGTAAGTCGTTGTGAGGTCTGTAGCTTGAGGCTGGTAAGAATTCTGGAGGTAAGAGTCCTGTCGAATGCCTGTTCGGGGGCCCAGAATTGTGTATCTTGAGAGGTACGGTGAGTATCTCGACCCCTGTCAATAATATCTAGAACTGTGTAGGAGAGCAGTATCTTGGTGAGGTCTTGCATTGTGGCTTTCATAAGTAGAGAGACTCGTGTGATCTTGATTTATATTTTGGGTATCTGTGGGACAGGACATTCCCAGAGTTCTTTACCCCCAAAGGGGCAACCTGGCTCAAGAATCTAAAGACGTACAGATGGGTCAGTTGTTGGCCAGGGCCGCTAGTGCTAAGATTACTCTCTGAAGTTTGGCCAGTTGTGCTGACCCTTGGGTCCTACTATCCTTCAGGAACATCCTGGGTGAGGGATAAAAAACATTAACTCCCCGAGGAACACTAGCAGGTGTCATGGTGGTAATGCCATCTGAAAAATGTGAGGACTCCCTTTGCTGTTTCCTTAGCTGACGGCAAGGGGCTCCTCAGGTGGCCAAGGGGTCTGGGAGCAGGGTGACGTCCTCCAGCACCAGGACATCTGGCAGGGGACTGAGGACAAGGAAGGCCACCCTCTGCCGCAGATGAGCTATGCCAGAGGGTCCAAGATTCGCTCTGTTATGTAGCAAAAAGGCCTTGGTGACTGTGCTGAGCTTGTTGCTGGGATGTTGGCTTTCATGGCCCAAGACATATGGACAGCTGGGCATGGGAGGCCTCAGGCCAGGGCCTGTGACAGTGACTGTTTCCGGAATCACATAGTATGCAACTAGCAATTGCTGCTCTAATGGCATGTAGCATGAGGCCAAGGAGTCTCTTGTATTAGAAGCCCATGAGTAACTTAGAGTGGTCCACAGGCTCTGGGAGGCGTGAGAGGGGATTGCTGAAGCCTCTGTAGTGAAGCACCCTCTGGGGGCACTGTTGGGAATGCTCGTGGCATTGCAATCTGGACAGATTCTAGAGCCTTTTATTGTGGGGGCCCCACTTGAGGTGGGCGATTTGCAAGTAACAGCACAAGTGAGCTTAATAAAGTCTGTAAATGCAGATTGCACTGCTTCCAGAACCCAAGAAAGTCCTAGAAGAGGTTAGGCTTGTTTTAATGTTGAGGATATGGAGAGACAATAGCCATTTTTTGGCAATGTCCGAGATGGGATGGCCTTCAGTTTACCAAACAGTTATTGGGAATTTAACCGAGGTTTAGGGGTCTTGCAGTGAGAGCAGGACAATGATCTGCTATAATTGCATCAAGATACAGGATTCAGTCTGCGACACACAGATAAGTGTGGGCCAAGGCATATGACCCAGGGCCACTTTAAGGAGAGAACCAACCCCACGTTCCTGTCTAAAATGCCACTTACCTAAACTTCTGATGCAAGTCAGTTAAATCCGTAACAGTGACTCCCAAGCTGGTGTGCAGTTGGCTTGAGGACAGGGAAAGGACACTGGCTTGGTGTTTTTACAGTGGTTAGAGGGTGGGACTGGGGTGAGGTGTCCATGTATAGTTTGAACTTCTCACCTGCACCAAGGGAGAGAGCACCTGGGCTCTCTCATCAGTTTGCCCAGGTGTGGGGCAGAGAGGAAGAGGGAGGGAAAGGCAGACATCAAAAAATGGAGTCAGAGGATTTCCTTGCAGTGACAGTACCCGCCAACTGGATCTACAGATTTAACACCACCCCTATTAAAAACCAACTTGACTTTTTCCAGAAATTGGCAGGCCAATCCCAATCCCAGGTGGCTCAGTCAGTAAAGCGTCCGACTTCTACTCAGATGATCTCACGGTTTGTGAGTTTGAGCCCCGAGTCGGGCTTGGGCTCTGTGCTGACAGCTCAGAGCCTGGAGCCTGCTTCTGACTCTGTGTCTCCCTGTCTCTCTCTCTGCCCCCGCTCACTCTCTCTCTCTCTCTCTCTCGATCTCTCTCAAAAATACATAAACGTTAAAAAAATGCAAGAGACCCAGAATAGCCAAAACAATATTGAAAAGAAAGAACAAAAGTTGGAAGACTCCTACTTGATTTCAAAACTGACTACAAAGCTATAGTAACAAGATTGTATGGTCCTGGCTTAGGGACAGATGTATGGTTTAATGGAAGGGTTTCAGAGTCCAGAAATAAACCTATACTTTTATGGTCAGTTGATTTTTGACAGAAATGCCACGACCAGTCAGTGGGGGAAGAAGAGTCTTTTCAACAAATCCTGCTGGGATAGCTAGATATCCACATGGGGGGAAAAATGAAGCTGGATTTCTGCCTCACGCCATAATATAAAAATTAATTCAAAATAGATGAAAGACCCTACATTTAAGAATTAGAACTATAGGGGTGCCTGGGTGGCTCAGTTGGTTGGGCGTCCACCTTTGGCTCAGGTCATGATCTGGTGGTTTGTGAGTTAGAGCCCCACGTCGGGCTCTGTGCTGACAGCTCAGAGCCTGGGGTCTGCTTCAGATTCTGTGTCTTATACGCTCTCTGCCCCTCCCCCTCTTGTGCTCTCTCAAAAATAAGTGTGAAAAGAGAAGATTTAGAACTATAAGCTCACAGAAGAAAACATAGGTGTAAATATTTGTGACCTTGGATTAGGTACTGATTTCTTAGATGTGATACCAAAAACACAAGCAACCAAAGGAAAAATTAATAAATTGAATTTCATCAAAAGTAAAATTTTTTGTTTCAAAGAACACTGTTAATGTGAAAAGGCTACCCAGAGAATGATAGAAAATATTTGCAGCTATATATCTGATTTTAAAAAGCCTAGTATCCAGAATATGTAAAAAACTCTTAACAACCCAGTAACAAAAATGGACAAATAATACATATAAAAGTGAGCAAAAGATTTGACTAGGTCCTGCTCCAAACAAGATATACAAATGACCAATACCACATGCAAAAATACTTAATATCATCAGTCATCAGGGAAATGCAAATTGAAACCACAATGAGATACTATGTCACATCCGCTGGGGACAGCTGCAAATAAAAAATAAGTAAATAACACATCTTGGAGAAAATGCAGAGAAACTGGAACCTTTGTACATTGCTGGTGGGAATGTAAAATGGTGCATACACCTTTGGAGAAAGCGTTTTGTCAGTTCCTCAAAAAATTAAAGTTACCGTATGACCCAACAATTCCACTCCTAACTATATACCCAGGAGAACTGAGAACATATACCCACACAAAACGAGTACACAAATGTTCACCGCAGTGTTATTCATAATAGCCAAAAAGTAGAAACAACCCAAATGCCTAGCTACTGATGAATGGATTAAAAAATTGTGATACATACATACGATGGAATACTATTCTTTAATACAAAGGAATGATATAGTGATATACACTCTAATATGGATAAACCTTGAAGACACTATGCTGTGAGTGAAAGAAACCAGTCCCAAAGGACCACGTCTTATGTCATTGATATAAAATTTCCAGACCAGGCAAATTTATAGAGACAGAAAGTAGATTAGTGGTTGACGGGGCCTGGGTGTAGGTGTGGGGATAGAGGGAAATGGGAAGTGACTGCTAACGGGTATAGAGTTTCTTTCCAGGGTGATAAAAATGTTCCCAAATTGGGGCGCCTGGATGGCTCTGTTGGTTGAACATCTGACTCTAGATTTTGGTTCAGCTCATGATCTCATGCTTCATGAGATTGAGCCCCGCATTGGGCTCTGCACTGACAGTGTGGAGCCTGCTTGGGATTCTCGCTCCCTCCCTGTCTGCCCCTCCCCCACTTATTCACATGGGTGCTCTCTCTCAAAATAAATAAACTTAAAATGTTCCCAAATTGATTGTGGTGATGGTTGCAAACGTCTGAATATTTTAATATCTACTGAATTGTACATTTTATGAGTGAATTTTATGGCGTGCAAATTAGATCTCAATTTTAAAAAGGAAAACGTGAGGTTTTGGACCTGGACAGGTGGTAGATGCCATTTCTTGAGATGGGGAGATGGGGGAGAGCAAAAAAGCAGGTTTGAGAGGGAGGAGACTCAAGAGTTCTGGTTTTGAACATAGATTTGAGATGCCTTCAACTCATTTCGGTGGAGCTGTCCAGTGGGCAATTGGGTTTTGCAAGAGGTCCGATGTGGAGATTAAAATTGGGGTTAAAAACATGGCTCCTACCAGGGTGATTGCCCACCCTCTGCACTTTTTGAGAGTAAATGTAAAGAAGCATTTGAGCTTATCCTTCAGTGGACGACAGGCTCCTCCACCCTGGTAGGAGCCGTACTCATGCACAAGCCAGTCTAATTCGACATGCATTTGTGGGTCCTATTTGGGACAGTATTTAGAAGGTTGGACCTCCTCTCACAGTCTGTTGTGAGACACAGTCAAACCGATTAAGCCAAGTAAGCAAATCATCGTCTCTGAAAGCTTATAGATGGCCAATGCTGGGGTATGGGCAGTTTCCATAGGGACTTGTCTGTTAATGACCCCTTGCTCCATATTCAGCGGCAAGCTGAACCCTCTCAACCACTGACCTTGACCTCAATGGCTCATAGAGCAGCCAGTTGACTCTGCCTGGGGTTGGCTTTGGGCAGTCATACAGAAGCCACTTGAGTGTTACTAGGGATTTCAGTAGGATAGGGAAGCTTGTCAAGGCCAGGATTATGTGTGTTTGGTTACGGGACTTTGGCCTTGACAGGCTGCTGGCCTATTGTTTTCTCAGGGAAGCACCGGGCAAATTTACCAGGTGGTTTTACTTCTCTCTACAAAGCAGTCCTGCTCTCTGCAGTTGTCAGTGCAAATATCCACGAGCACATTTTAAAACCCTGTTCAAGCAGAAATAAAACACAGAAGACTGCAGCTTGTGGATAGATTCACATTTCTTTGTCACTCATTATCATGCCCCAGAGAGCGTGTCCTGAGGGAATAATGCAGTCATATCCTGGCTTTCTGTGCTCAAGGGAATGGCATAGATCATGAAGGGTCTATATCTCCACTTGAGATTCAGGTCTTGCAAGAAATACCACGTCTATTTTCTTCCAAGACTATTTTGAGACATCCTATATACAACAGACTAGGTGTAATATATGTGTGCAGTTTAAAAATAATCCTAAGTGAACATTAGTGTACCAGCCACTCGGTTTAAGGAATATTTGTTCAGGGTCTGCTTTGTGCCGGATACTCTTCTAGATACTTGATAGATGCCAATGAATGAAAGAGAAAAAAAAATCCTGCCCTTGTGGATCTAACATTCTGGAGAGAGGAAATCAACAGTAACTCCTAGATGCTTGCATGAACAGATTATAGAATTTGTTAGGGGTTGGTGAGTGCTCTGGGAAAAGAACTAGTAGAGTGGAGTGGGGTGAATAGGAGTGTGGTTGTGGGGATTTCTCAGCAAGGTAGATTGATGGGGGACACCTGGGTGGCTCAGTCGGTTAAGCATCTGACTCTTGATTTTGGCTCAGGTCATGATCTCTCTGTTTATGGGTTCAAGCCCTGCATCAGGCTCCATGCTGACAACATGGAGCCTGCTTGGGATTCTCTCTCTCTCTCTCTCTCTCTCTCTCTCTCTCTCTCTCTCTCTCTCTCTTCTCTTCCCCCCCCCCCCCATAAATAAATAAACATTTTTTAAAAGGTAGGTCAATTAAGTAGGCTTTATTGAGAAGATGGTGTTTGAGCAAAGATTTGAAGGAGGTGGGAGTTTTGACCACACAGATCTTTTCTGCATGATCAGACTATGGGCTCATCTATGACGTGATTTTTTTTTTTTTAAATAATATGACACTTTTGCTATTTCTCCAGGATGGTGTGCGTAGCTGTAATTTATTAAATTTCACCACTGTGTAGTCTTTCTTGAATGTCCAAACCTCATTCATCTATTTGTTCCTTAGCCGATGAACTTTCTTGGATGGCAGATATCTACTGGTGCAACCTGCAAGAATTTTCCCCAGGGCTAATGCCTAGGAGTGCAGTTGCTGGGCTGAAAGGTAGGAACGTCTTCACATTTAACCAAATGTTATGGTTGGAAATGCATCTCCCCACCAAAATATGTCGAAGCCCTAACCCCCAGGATCTGTGAGTATGACCTGATCTGGAAATAGGGTCTTTGCAGAAGATGGAGTTGAAATGAGGTCATTGGGATGGGCCCCAATCCAATATGACTGGTATCCTCATCAAGAGAGGAAACTTGGGTGCAGAGACAGACAAGCACAGGGGGAAGACAACGTGAGGACACAGAGAGAAGGCCATCTGTAAGCCAGGGAGCACCTGAAGCTACCAGAAGCGAGGTGACAGGCCTAAAACACACACCAATCACAAATCCCATGTTGTCAACTGTACTTCTGGCCGCCTGGCTGTAAATTGGGTTCCCATGACCTGCTCCTTGGGTTTGGTAATTTGCCAGGATGGCTCCAAGAATGCAGGGAAATACTTCCATGTATTGGTTTATTATAAAGGAAATAGTAAAGAATAACAGATAAACTTCCAGGTGGAGAGACACACAGGGGAAGAGTCCCAAGTTTAGGAATTTCTGTCCCACGGAGTTGGATCGATGACCTTCCCGACACGTGGATGTGTTCATCTCCAAACCTCACACTTTGGGGATTTTTATGGAGTATTCATCACATAGGCATGACTATTAACTCCATTTCCAGCCCATCTCCCCTCTCCAGGGTAGAGCGATGAAATTTCCAAGCATCTAATCATGGCTTGGTCTTTCTGTGACCAGTTCCATCCAGGAACCCACCAAGAATTGCCTCATTAAAATAAAAGATGCTCTATCACCCAGGAAATTGACAAAGTATTTAGGAGTTCAGTTTCAGGAACTGGGGTCAGAAACCAATGTGTATGTATTTTATTATTTCATAATGCCTCATGTAACTTTTTGGGCATACAAAGCAGAAAAACTTTTTAAGTTTATTTTTGAGAGAGAGAGAGAGAGAGAGAGTGCACGCTTGTGTGTGTGTGTGTGTGTGTGTGTGTATGCTCGTGAGTGCAGGGGAGGGGCAGAGAGAGGGAGAGTATTGCAAGCAGGCTCTGCGCTCAGTGCAGAGCCCTCCTTGGGACTCACAAACTGTGAGTTCATGACCTGACCCCAAATCAGGAGTCTGACCCTTAACCCACTGAGCCACCCAGGCACCCCAGAAAAAAATTTAAACATATCGAATGAACACTTACAATAATTGTCTTAATGTCCTTGTCTCTTTATTTTAACATCTCTGTCAATTCTGGGCCTGGCTTCCAGGAGCCCTGCCCCACAAGTGCTCAGTAGTCTGGGGAGGAGTGTGGTCTGTCTGCCGTCTCTGACGTTGTCTGCCCCTCTGTCCAGACACAGTGGGATGACTGAGTTGTCTGCCCCGGGAGGGTGGCAGGCCTGACTGGGAAGGGCCTTCTAATGACCTTCTTTTGGGCACATGCTCATGAGGCCCAGCAGCCCCAGCCTGTCATGAGCTGGCCGGTGTCGCTGGGAGATGTGGCCACGCCCATGCCCTTCCCCGCGGGGAGCTGTTCTGCAGGACCAGAACCGAGGACTGGGTCTTCATTGTCACCCAGGGCAAGACTTCAACTGGTTCCCAAGCAGCCCATTAGAAGCGGGGCCTCTGGCAGAGCGGAGGAATCCAGGTGTGGCAGATAGAGTCTGTGCCCAGGAGGATCACACCATCCTGATCCCGGCCCTTGTCTGTGCTGTATGTGTGTGTGGGGGGGGGGGGGGGGGGGCGGGGGGGGTGGAGGGCTGAGCTCAGGTATCCCCACCCAGCTGCCTCTTGGCCCTCAGAGAGGAACTTCTGCCTGGGACCTCTCCTTACAGCCCACCTCCTGTTCTATTTTAAGAGTCTCCGGTGCAAGAAATAGGAAAAAAGGAATAAATACATATATTTGTGTTCCGGCAGAGAGAGGAGGCAGAGTGTAGATGGCTGCAAGGAGACTTTGAGAACAGTGTCTCCTGAGTAGAATCAGACTCACTCCCAGGTGGGCGAGGGTAGGGGCCGTTTACCTGTGGGGAAACTGAGGCAACAGACTTCCAGAAAAGCCAAGACTCAATCTCAGGCCTCTTAGTAGTATACCCTGCATGCTTGGTCTACACGTATTATTCTCTTGGTAATAGGATGTAATCTTTTTTACTCCCTAGGATATAATTTAAAAATAGATGCAGCCTTTGGCAGACTTACAAATCAAGGTGTGTACCTGGACCCGTTAACCTGCAACCCAAGGTGACAGAGACGGCGCGCAGGGAGGGCCCCGGGTCCCTTCTTCAGGTTTCTGCAGGAACACTGAGCCCCTCCCTGGCAGTGCAGGGCCACGGGCTCTGCTTCCCTGGCTCTCTCTGCTGAGACATACTTGGCAGAAACTGTCCACGTGCCTGGCACACCCCGAGCCCTGACCCAGAATGTGGCTAAGCCCTGAGCGCATCCACAGGGCAGCACACTGATGCCATCATTCACAGCCACTCAGCTGGTGACAGTTGGTCAGGGGGGCCTCATGCCCTGAGATGACAGCAGGGCTGGGTGGCTGGGTTCTGGGCTCTGCTGCACTTGCTGTGTGGCCTTGAGTAAGCCACTTCCCCTCTCTGGGCTATCTGGAATGTGGCCCAGAGATCGCGACATCCCTTTGTCCTGGAACCCAGCTGGAGGGGATATTTACAATAATCCCTCATGGGGATGTTCCAGGGGGCTGGAATTCATTTAAGCCACGTGGCATCCCTGAAAAGGCAGGCAGGTTTGTTGTTCCCATTTCACAGATGAGGAAAATGAGACCCAAGCAAAAGAAGGGGCTTACTGACACAGACGACGCCCACCCAGGATCTGGCCTTGGACATGCTGTCCTGCAGGCATATTTCACCCAGAGACTCGGGGAATAGGGGCATGAGGTGGGGCACGTACCCCTGGGTATTACTAGAGGCATCTGAGTGCCCCCTCCCCCTGGGGACCTGGGGACAGCCCCCAGCCAGCTGCGGGCACCCACAGCAAAGCCTCGTTCCCATATCCTCAGGTCCCTTCTCCTTCCTACCTGGCTCTTTCTCTCTCCTTCAGCAAATATTTGCTATTGCTCGGCGAGGTGCTGCCATGGTTACAGGCATCCCAGGAGCTAAGGGTCCAAGTCGGACTTTAAACCTCTTTAAAATTCAAGACCCAGAGTAAATAGCTGCTTCTCGAGAGCTCAGTCCTGCAGATGACAGTGCTCCCATCACTCCAGACTGCAAGGCCCTTGCCGGCGGAGGGGCTGAGAGCGGTGGAGGCGGGGCTCCAGGGTCGCATCAGGGCCCCACAGCCCCGGGTGGGGGAAGAAGAGCTTGAGGTCACGCAGGCCCCCTTATGGGGACACCCGGGCGTGGTTTCTGCTCTAAAGAGGTGCCTCCTCTGGGCAGCGGGGACCCAGCTTCCAGTGACGCCAGGGGACTGCGGACCGGGGCCTGAGTTCTGATCGGGCACCCTCCATCCCAGGTGTGAGCCCGGGGAAAATCTCGATTCTCTGAGCCTTTAGTTTGCTCATCTATAAAAGGTCAATTTAGCCCTCCAGGGCTTATTTGGAGGAGTGAAGCCTTCAGAGGAGGACATGTTTTCTGAGTAGGAAAGCGTGGTTGTCAGCGGATGGGAGGCCCAGAGGTCTGGTTCTAATAGATGCGAACGCCCAAGTTTCTCTGCACAACCTCTCCCCTGGGTGACTTGGGGCCGGGGACTCCTCCTCTCCGAGTTGCAGTTTCCTGCCTGTGTGATGGAAGAGAAACAATGCACAGCACTGGGTTGTTCCAAGAACTGAAGGAGCTAAAAATGCGTGTATCACTTATCTGTTACTGTGTAACGAATTACTCCGAAGTGGAAGGAAGGTCTGAAGCCAGGCAGACCTTTATTGTCTCCCCAGTTCTGTGGGCCTGGAATCCAGGAGTGGCTTAGCTGGGTGGTTCTGGCTCAGAATCTTGAGCTTGTGATTAAGACGCTGGCTGGGGCTGTGGTCTCTGAAGACTTGACTGGGCCGCAGGGGCCACTTCAAGATGGCTGTTGGCAGACCCCAGGTCCTCACCATGTGGGCCTCTCCAAAGGGCTGCTCGCGATGAAGCAGATCTGACCGCAGTGGTGTCTGTCGTAACCTAATCTCGGGGGACGTGCCATCACTTCTGCTGTGTGCTACACGGCTCCGAAAGCCCTGATGTGATACAGGGGCAGGTGGGGCTACTCAAGGCTGTGTGTTCAGGAGGTGGAGATCATGGGGCGCCATCTTGGAGGTAGGCTACCACCCCTGGAAAGGGCCCACCCAGTGCCCCAGTGTACGGGAGGAGATACAGTTGTTATGCAGCACTTACAATGACTTAGGTTGGAGAAGGGAATGCGGGAAAGATAACAGGCTGAGAACTAAGGCTCCAGGTGCCAGCTGAGACACGTTCCCTGGGCCAGGCAAAGAGACTCGGTGACCAGACTTACAGCGCCAGCAGGAGGGGCAGGAGGGGATCCCTCAAGGGGAGACTGGCGGGGGCCAGGCACAGATAGGGCCGGGACAGCCTCCGTCACTTACGGCCAGATCCAGGTGACACGCCACGGAGCAGACAGGCAGGCTGCGGTGGCGTGGACACCCTGGGCACTCTTGTCCTTGGAGCTTCCCTCTAAAGCTGCTTGTCCCATGCACACTGTGTCCACATGCACTGTGAAGTCTTGGGAGCAGCTCTGCTTGGCTTCTTAGGGTTTCTTCTGATATGAGTCTATTCCAGGCACCAGTCACTTTCGTGCGTTCTCCTGAGCAACTTGCTACTCACCTGTATTCCCGAAGCCTCATTCACCCTTCTTGGGATGAATTCAACAATCGCCCAAGTGCTTGGAAGATGCAGTCTGGAATGAGATTCTCTCCACATGCCGCCTCCCTCCCATCGCCCAGGAACCTACTCAAATGACACGGCCCCCAGAGAAGCCCCCGTCTCCAGGGCCCCATCTCTCCTTCCCTGACCCCTACCCTGCTTTGCCTTCTGCAGGGCACAGATGGTGCTGTGCCCATTACCTTGCATTTAGGATGGCTTGTTCACCTGCCGTCTCCCATAGGGCCGAGGGCTCCAGGAGAAGCTGGACTGTGTCTCCCCGCCTGGTTCTGTATCCCCTGAGCCCAACCCCGTGCCAGCACCCTGTAGGTTCTCACGAAAGTTTCTGTAGGAAAGTGAATGAAGGAGGAGAGAGGAAGCTGCCACTTTCTGGTGGGGAGCCCCTGCCATGCCCAATGGAATAGCCATTATATTTTGAGACACAGATGAGACCATGGAGCCTCCTGGCTCTGCAGGGACAGGCTGTGGGAACCCAGGGAGAAGGCAAGGAGAATGGGGAGCCTGTCTAGCAATTCAAGACAGAAATGGCGGTGGCTGAGCCAAGGGTGGTGGCAGGGGAATTGTCGAGAAGGGCTTAGCTTCCAGACTGACTCCCAAGGTAGGGCCGCCAGTGTTTCCCTGCAGGTTGGCTGTGAGGATGAGGGTTTGGGGCAGAGCCCGGGGTGTGCTGGTGCTGTGTGCTGACCCTGAGAATAGGGGCAGTGGATTTGGGGACGTGGCGTGGCCGGTGTGGGCGCTGGAGCTGGAGGGGTCTGTAGGCATCCAGTGGGGACAGGCGTCAGAGTCCAGAGACCAAGAGTCAGGCTGGGGATGGGAATGTGGGAGCTGAGGCGCAGAGATCAACATGAAGCCATACAGCACCCAGGTGCCCGAGGGGGCGCTGGGTCCTGAACACCCCAGGTTAAGAGGTCAGGAGAGCAGAGGAACTGAGTAGGAGCAGCTGGGGACAGGACGAAAATGCACAGTGTGGCATCCAGCACGCTTTGGGAAGGAGGGAGACAGGCGACCACCTGCCGAGTGTGCTGGGTTGAAGACCTACCGCCCCAAATTCATGTCCACGTGGCCCCTCAGTGTGACCTCAGTTATAGGGGCTTCGCAGTTAAGATGAAGTCATACTGGATTCGGGTGGGCCCTGCGTTCAGTGACCGGTGTCCTCATAAGGGGGAGACACAGAGACACAGAGGAAGGGGTGATGTGGTCACCGAAGTAGGGATGCAGTTACTAGCCAAGGAGTGCCACCTGTGAGCTGGCAGGGGTGAGGACAGGTCCTCTTCTGGAGCCTGCAGAGAGAGCATGGCCCTTCAGATACCTGATTTTGCAGAACTGGGAGAGAATAAATTTCTGTTGTTTGAAGCTGCACGGTTTCGAGGCGCTTTGCCCCAAGAAACGAACACAGATCCCTCTCTGTTTCCAGCCCACCCCAGGGGACATCCAGAGGGTTGTCCAGAGGGTTGCACCTTGACCCACTCTGCTTTGTCCCCTCTGTCCTCCTCCTACCCTGACACACCGCAGCCGAGACATATAGTGACTCTCTGTGGGGAGCCTCTAGATGAGACCTCTGTGTCCGGGGGGCCGGGGTTCGAGTCCTGCTCTGCTACTTTTTAGCCTTGCTTTGTCCTCACCTGACAAATGGGAGCAACAGCATCATGAAGGCCTGAATTCGCCCACAGAGGTCTGCCTGGAGGGCCCGGCACAGAGTAGGCTCTTAGAAATAGCAGCTTCCGGGGCGCCTGGGTGGCGCAGTCGGTTAAGCGTCCGACTTCAGCCAGGTCACGATCTCGCGGTCCGTGAGTTCGAGCCCCACGTCGGGCTCTGGGCTGATGGCTCAGAGCCTGGAGCCTGTTTCTGATTCTGTGTCTCCCTCTCTCTCTGCCCCTCCCCCGTTCATGCTCTGTCTCTCTCTGTCCCAAAAATAAATAAAAAAAAAAAACGTTGAAAAAAAAAATTAAAAAAAAAAAAAAAAAAAAAAAAGAAATAGCAGCTTCCGCTCCCCACCGTGCCCAGGTGGGGACATGATCTGTGGAATTCACCAGGGAGGATGAGCCCCGCCCCCTGCATCACAGGATGTCGTGGATGGAAAGAAGGAATGACAGGAAGACTGTTGTAGGTCTTGCTGCAGAGGAGAATCTTTGCGCCGGCCAGCTTTGGGGGTGGAGGTATGTCTGGGCTACAGTCTACCTTTTGGCACCAGGGGAGCACAACACGCCATACTCTTAGGGTTAACAGTTAAATACGGGATGCCCAGTAAAATCAGAATTTCAGATAAACGGCAAATAATTTGGTAGTATAAGTATATCCCAAATACTGCATGGGATATACTTAATGATACCAAGTTATTTGCCGTTTATCTGAAATTAAGCGTGGTGGGGTGTTTTGTGTTTTTATTTGCTAAGTCTGGCAACCTTTCATTTGCTAAAGCTTGCTTCCCTCCACCAGGATTTACGGCCAGGTCTTGTGAAGAGGCCATCCACCGACCTCTTGGCTAGAGAAACACAGAGTCATCCCCTCACCCACCTCAGCCTCTCTCCACCTCCCACAATTTGGCTCCTTGTCCGCCATGGGCAGAACACTCTTTCCCGTTACACCTACGCCCCCAAATATGAGGAATCAATGACAATTTTAGGAAGAATTGTTTTAGGTGTCGTGGGAGAAAGACGGAGCGAATTCAGAGTTCATTAGGCAAGCTAATCAAGTTGTCCAGCCGTGCCTTGCTGCTTCTTGGAGCCATCTGGCCCTCCTGGATAAACGCTGGGCCCAGTGGGAGGTGTTTTTCAGTGGAGGAGGAGCACAGAGATGCCCGCAGGTAACAGGACGGGAGACCCCGGCAGAGCCCGGAGGCCCTCGGAGTTCATCACCTCACGCAGGGCAGCAAGCTCAGTCAGGACCTCCCGCCAACTCCCATGCTCCTTTTCTCTTGAGCTTCCTGCGCAGGAGAAAGAGGAGCAAAGGGCTGCCATTGGCCGAAGAGCGTCTGCTCTCCCACCGATGTGTCGTGGGCTCCCGCCACCCTTCTGGGCGGTGAGTCGGCCAGACCACATTCCTGTGCTCCCAGAGCTGATAGTCCAGACTGGGTGAGGCAGTCAGCACAGTAGCAAGGACTTTCAGAAGGACTGGCTTCCCGAGCTGCAGGACTGCTATGGCCCCCACCCAGTTCCCTGGCAGGCCCGACCCCCTCAACCACAGGGGCCAGCGATCTGTTGTCTTGGTGGGCACCAGCACCAGACAAATTTATCCTTTGCTTGGCTGGCACGTCAGACCCCAGGGTCAGAGAGCAGGCTCGCTTGCCCACCAGAGCCCAGCCGCTCTGGATTCTCAGCATTTCCCTCCCACCACCTCCCTTCTCCCTGCAGAGCATACTGTCTGGGCCGAGGTGCCAAATGGCCACCCAGAAGCTGCAAAAGCTCTTCTGTCCCTGTCCTGTATGTGTCTTAGCTTTGGTTCCCCAGGAGCAGACCCGGAACAAGGACTCAGGTGCAGGTGGTGACTGGGGAGGTGCGCCAGGTAGGCACGGATTGAGGAGCAGGGAGAGCAAGGCGGACAGGGAATCAGTGAGGGGCGTGTTAATGAGCGGGCTCCCGTGGGAACTGGGACTCACGATTGTCCCACCAAGAGACGATTTAGCTACTTCTCAATCATGTTCCTTTCCTCCACAGCTGATGCTGATTCCCAGGGTGTTAAGTCCCCGGATTGCCTGGGCTTCTCTGACCACGGGCTCGGCTCCTTCCCAGGCACCAGAGGCAAAGCTGCCAGTGTGTCCAGGGGCTGCCCGTGGGGGCGGGTGAACCCAGAGTCATCTTCCCAAACTGAAGCTCTGTCCCCATTAAACGCGAACTCCCCAGCCCCCTCCTCCAGCCCCTGGCAACTACCATTCTACTTCCTCTAAACATTCCACCATCTGACTCTCCTAGGTCCCTCCTATAAGTGGAATGATACAGTGTATGCATGTTTGTGCCTGGCTTATTTCATAACATAATGTCCTCAAGGTTCATCCATGTGGTAGCATGTGTCAGAATTTTCTTCCTTTTTTTTTTTTTTTTTAAAAATGTTTATTTAATTTTGAGATAGGGAGCACCAGCGGGGGAGGCACAGGGAGAGAGGAGGGCAGAGGATCCAAAGCGGGCTCTGGGCTGACAGCAGAGAGCCCGATGCGGGGCTCAAACTCATGAATCGTGAGACCATGACCTGAGCCAAAGTCGGACACTCAACCAACTGAGCCATCCAGGCACCCCTAGAATTTTCTTCCTTTTTAAAGGCTGCATAATATTCGATGGTAAGTATAGACCGCATTTTGTTTATCCATTCACCTGTCGATGGATACCCGGCTTGTGTCTACATTTTAGCTCTTATGGATAATGTGATGAACACGGGTTTACTCACCAGGGATTTCTGAAGAGACTTGAATGAAGGGTCTGTTGACAGAGTTATGGGCAAAATGGAAGAACCAACAAAAAATAATGATACACCCAGAGACTCCCAAGAGTAGAAAGTCATTACCACCTCCAAGGCCTGATGGGCAAGGTCAAGGAGAGGAGGTAGCAGAGTCCAGGGAGTATTTGGGGTTGTTCAGCAGGAACTGTAGCTTCTAGAACCACAAGGAAGCAGAGGGGTGGCAGGCCCATTGGTGATGGGGCAGTGATACCCTGACATCCTTCCTCCAGCTATCTGATCTGGTGAGGCCTTCCAACAGAGCCTGGGTGTGCACTGGTCAGCTATTGTCATTATCATGCTGGTAACGTGACATTCAGTGGCTTCAAACAACAATCACTTATTCTCACATTCAAGGATAGTCCGATCAATGGGGCAGCTCTGCTCCGTCTATCTCATATCTCGTCCTGTGGCCCAGCCGGTACCCAGGGCGTGTCCTTGTCGTGGCCGAATAGAAGCACAGGAAGGCGAGCGCATTTTAGCCTGAGTTCCTCACGTCCCTTGGCTTCCTGTTGGCCAGGTCAGTGGGTGGGGAGGACCACTCTGCCTGCCACCAAGCCACGGCAAGGGCATGGGGGTGTATTTCTGTTATTGGGGAGTGAGGAATCAGGAGCGGTGATCCATCAACTAGGGAAGGGGGCGGATAGTCTTCAGAGTCAGGTTCCGGAAGCCCAGGGAGGTGGGGGTAGTTGGATGGGCAAACAGAGTGGGGAGTAGGCCCCTTCCCTCTGCAGGCTCATCCCACCCCCTCTCCACGTGAGTCTGCATAGTCCCCCCTCCCTGCCACCAGCACACATGCCCTGCAGAGACTTAGCATGTGGTGCTCTCGGCCGCCCTGGTCAGAGGCCGGAAGGGTTAACTGGAGAAGAGTGCACCGAATCACAGAGACTTTTTCAAAGACTTGATAAATAAATCACCACTCATGTTTAATTCAAAGCCCCCGCTGCCTACAGAGAACACAGGGAAGAAGCGATCTTTCAATTAAAACAGCTCTGAGGGGCTTCTCCTGCTCTCCTGGGGCTTTCTGGCCTCTCCCTCTGGCTGGCGGAGGCCCCGGCAGGGAAGGCCAGCGTGATCCTGCAGTGATCCCAGGACAGCTTGGAACAGAAGGCAGACCCCTCATGTGGGCTGTCCGGGGTCCCGGCCTCGGCTCACGGGCCACCCTCCTCCCCGATCTCACTCTCCCAGATTGCCCCTTCCGGGTTCCTCTCAGAACCCAGTTTTCTCTTCGCCATAGCTCACGTCCTTATGCGAAGTTTTTCTGTAGGTTTTCCTTGTTTCTGTATCGTCTGTCTCCCCGGCTAGAGTGTCATCTCCATCAGAGCGGAAACTGGGTTCATCTCGCTCCCTGCTGAATCCCTAGCATCCAGGAGAGCACTTAGTAACACAGTAGGTGCTCAATAGCTGTGTGTCTATGTTTGCGCCTTCCCACTTCTAGGCTAAACACCCCCAGCTCCTCCGTTTTCGAGCACGAAGCAGGACCTGGAGCATCTCCTTTGCTCCCTGGGTTCCCCGAGCGTAGGTCTGAGCAAGAAGGCCGGAGAAATGTGGGGCCCCATGTGGCAACAGGCCGGCACCATGCTGAGCACTTTGCACGGATGGACCAGCCCGGCACCACCAGAGCCCATTTTACAGATGAGCCAACCAAGGCACATTGAGATAAAGTCACTTTGGCCAGGTGGCACCATTAGTAAGTGTGGTGGAGGCAGGAAGTGAACCCGGGCCCAGGGCGTCCAGAACAGGAACCCTGAGTCACTCTTCTCAAAGGTGAGAGCTTTTTATAACCAGCGGGTGCTGTGAGGGTTGGGTTACCACACACCTCAGGAAACCCCAAGTGGCAAAGTCAGGACTGGAGACTAAAGAGAGACCGACTATTCTTGTAGGCTGGGATCAAAATAAACTCTCAATCAATAGTTTGGACTTAAAACCTAGTCTTTCATGTTTGTCAAAAATATACCCTGTTCCCAGGATAGCTCTCTCTTTTAGGAGTGATCTAGGTGCCAGCATTCAGCACACCTTAGGTGATTTATCTCAGCAATATCATGCAATTGATATCTTTTAAAAAGATTTTATTTTTAGAGAGAGAGAGAGAGAGGAAGCGTGTGAGCAGGGGAGGGGCAGAGAGAGGGAGAGAGAGAATCCCACGCAAAATCCATACTCAGCACAGAGCCCGACTTGGGGCTGGACCTTACCAACCGTGAGATCGTGACCTGAGCTGAAACCAAGACTTGGATGCTCAGCTGACTGAGCCACTCAGGTGACCCCATGCAATTGATACTTTAAATCTCCATTTTCTCTGTAAGAAAACTGAAGTCCCCCGAAAGTTGAATAACCCAGTCATCCCCCTTGGGAGTGTCAGAGTTCGGACCCCAGAATCATGTTCTTTCTACAGCAATCCCATAGTAATTACGCTGTTTGTTGTAATCATCCTCACCAACATTCAACGGATACTTACTGGATGCCGGACCGTGTGTTCAGCAATTAGAGTTGTTAACTCATTTGATCCTAATTACAACCCTAGGAGGCAAATACTATTTTTATCTCCACTAATTACAACCCTACAATAAAAAAAAAAAAAAAAAAATTTATCTCCATTTTATTTTTTTTAAACATTTTTTATTAGTTTATTTATTTTGACAGAAAGAAGGAGCTGGGGAGGGGCAGAGAAAGAGGGGGACACAGGGTCCGAAGCAGGCTCTGTGCTGACAGCAGCGAGCCCAGTCCAAGGCTTGAACTCATGAACCATGAGATCATGACCTGAGTCAAAGTCAGTAGGTTGAGCGTCTGACTTATGATTTTGGCTCAGGTCATGACCTCACGGTTTGTGACATTGAGCCCCCCTGTCGGGCTCCGTGCTAGGATTCTCTCTCTCCCTCTCTCTCTCTCTCTCTCTCTCTGCCCCTCTCCTGCTCGCACTTACTTTTCTCTTTCTCTCTCACACAAAATAAGTAAATTAAAAAAAAAATAAAGATGAGGAAATTAAAGTCCAGATGGTTAAGGAACTTTTTAAAAATGTAGGTTGTACATTAGCATTCAGGGGTGTTGAGGCCACCAGATCAGGAGACAATTGCCATTGAAAAGATAGGTTGTTGGGGCACCCGGGTGGCTCAGTCGGTTGAGCGTCCAACTTCAGCTCAGGTCACGATCTCCTGGTTTGTGGATTCGAGCCCCGTGTCAGGTTCTGTGCTGACAGCTCAGAGCCTGGAGCCTGCTTCGGATTCTGTGTCTCCCTCCCTTTCTGCTTCTTCCCTGCTCACATTCTCTCTCTCTCTTTCAAAAATAAATAAACGTTAAAAAAATTAAAAAAAGGAAAGATAGTTTGTTTCTCATAGTTCCCAAGAGGCCACGCCACACCATGCCAAGCTATGCAGGTTACACAGGAAATCACTATCATTGGTCAGAAGGCAGAGGCAGTTAGGGAGAAACATGGGCAAGAGACTTTATTGTGGCTTCCAGGGGAAGGCGGGCTTAGGACTGGCTAGTGTGAATAAGTTCAGAAGGCTCCGGGGCGTAGGGCTATTGCTAGTTGTCTGGTACCTGGCTGTGGGGTAATGAGGGCAGGGGGTAGTGGCCCACAAAGTAAGAGCCTGATAGACAAGGGGGTTGAGGGTATGAGCTCCAGACTGGTTGGTATGCATGTAAAAGACACAAGGTGAGCACTTGAGAGGCCCCAGGAATTGGCTTAGCCCTGGGATGGGCCAGTGTCTCCAGGGTCAGCAGGCTCCAGATGTCAAAACGTCAGCAGCACATGGTCCCCCGAGGTCACCCAACACAGGACCAGAAACCTAGGTGGGCTGGCTTCAGAGCCCATGCTCTTAGCCCGTCTACAGTGAGATTTCCTCTCTGCGGCAGAGATCCGCTAATGCAGCTTGGGGGGAGCTCAGGGGAAGTGACCGCAAACACTGATGTCTGAACAGAGATGAGCCGGGGGAGGCTGCAGGTGGGAACGGGGGGAACAGGAGCCAGGAAGGCTGTTTGGGGCTTTCTTCGGGCAGACAAAGAGTCCCCGAGAGGCTGGTTAGGAGCCAGCATTGCTGTTGTTCATACTATCATTTCAATTTGGGAGAAAACCAGCCACACCTGACGGCAACGTGAATCCCACCCCCATCGCGAAACAGCCCAAACTGGATCCAACAGACCCCACTGCCTGGCTGGGCCGCATCCTGATTGTGTTCTGACACGGGAGCGTCACCACCGAGTTTCCAGATTATTTGGATAATATGCCTTATTTGGGATAGGCAGCTGGAAGAGAGGAACAGCCTGCACTGAAATAGCAACATCTGTTGAAACCTCCCAGGAGAAAAATTCTCCTTTTGTTGTATATTAAGTCATTAAAACACAAAAAAGGAAAAGGGACATTAATTTCCCCACCATATGCAGACAATATTTTAATGCAAAGGTACCAAGGGAAGTGTCGCCTGCCTTCTGCCGACAGTCTGTGGAAGGAGTGTCAGGCAAGCAGGGGAGCGGGGTGGGGGGGAGGGTGACCCTCCACAGGAACCAATTTGTCCCCTGCAGACAGGGGACCAAGGAGCCTGGACTGGCTCTGCTCAATCCCATATTCTGAGTTTCTTTCTGCTTCCTGGGTCTGAGCTTGGCTCGGAGCTCTGGGGTCTGCACCGGGGTCTCGGGCTCGTGCTTAAATCATTGTCCCAGGTCCTTTTCTTATTTTATTTTTTTAACATAATTTATTGTCAGATTGGCTAACATACAGGGTGTAAAGGGTGCCCTTGCTTTTTGGGGGTAGATTCCCGTGGTTCATCGCTTACATACAACACCCAGTGCTCATCCCAACAAGTTCCAGATCCTTTTAGAGGCCACGGTCTCCCCGAACCTGGGTTCCCTCACCTTCTGACGGCTGATTAATGACACTCGTTCTTCCTGTCCCATCGTGCTCATCCGGATCACCGCACGCAGAGTGGGCAGTGGCTTTGTCCAAGCTGGCTCATGAAAGGTTCTCTTGTCATGCGACCCCTTGTTGCAGGGGCTTTTTGGCCCACTGCCTCTAATACCCTCTGCCAGGGTATTAGCCCCTGCACTCTGCCTGGTGAGAGTGCAGCAAATGCACAGAGCCACTGCCTGTTTCTGTGTTGAGGGAGCAAATTACCCACGGGCCCGTGCCTCTGTCCTCTGCCTTCCCTGACTTCCTTGGTCCAGACAGAACATCCTTTCTGCTCCATCCCCTGGGCACAGGGGCCCCATCTCTGCCCTGAGCTGGACATCCGCCCAAACAGCTTCCCCAGGCAGTGCCTTCCAGGCCAGGCCAGCCCTTAGCAAAGCCTGTTTGCATCTTGAGTATCAGCCCTCACACAGCCACTGCCTTTTTATTTTTATTTTTTTAAGAGAGAGAGAGAGAGAGAGGCAGAGGGCGGGGGACAGGGGGAGAGAGAGAGAGGCTCCCAAGCAGGCTCCAGTGCAGAACCCCCATGGGGCTCGATCTCACGAACTGTGAGATCATGACCTGAGCTGAAATCAAGAGTTGGATGTTTAACCAACTGAGCCACCCAGGCGCCCCAGAGCCACTGCCTTTTGTGTGCCTGGGACAGCCCTCATGAGTGGATAAAAGCCAACGTCTTCCTTCCAGAATGCCCTTGATGCTCCCTCTTGGGGAAACATGGTATTCGTTTTCTACCCTAGGAACAAAAAGCCTAGAACAGAGTGTCGTTTGCAATGGTAGCAATCACCCCAGCAAGGATCCTGGACCTTGTTACCAGTTTACTGAGTAGTTTACCTGGAAGAGCATATTAGTCAGGTTAAGCGAGGCTCTATGGCAGTAATAAACGCTCCCAAATCTCATGGCTTTAACCCAGTTGATGTTAATTTCTTGCTCACATAAGTTCCGTGGCTGGTCCGGTGACTCCCCAGACAACCTTCCTCTATATGTTGTCCTGACGGATACAAGCTCTGTGGTCTTCAGTCTCCCCGTCAGCACGACCTTCCCAGGGAAAAGGGGTCCTGGAGAGTCACACTAGCTTTCACAGGGTTTCACATGGAAGGTCACATGACCCTGCTGCTCCCATTTCATTGGCCAAGGCAAATGACACATCCATGCCTGGTTCCAGAGGAGGGCAGGAAGGTGCAAGCATCCTCGGGGTCAGAAGGAGAGGAGAGGTGGAGGGTGGGGGGCAGTAGTAATGTCCCCCACAGCCAGCCCCTCGCAGCGCTCACCGTGATCCAGCTGCTGTGTGTGAACCCATTGAATCCTCATGGTGATCTACTCTCATCCCCTTTCTACAGATGAGAAAACTGAGGCTCAGGTGAATGAAGTGACCTGTCCAAGGCCTGCACAGCCATCCAGTGGGTGCCCCCTCCAGATGAATAGCACTGATAGGGACACAGAAAGCAGATCCCGAGCTTCTTGGATTCCCCCAGAGCTGGCTGGGGCTGGACTCCAGTCTCCTCGGAGTGGGAGGGGGCAGTGGTGGCAGCGGCCCAGCAGGGTATAAACTGAGATCAACACCAGATTCCCAGACCTCCTGCGGGGAGCAGCTTCTCTGCAGGGACCTCAAAATCTTTGTCCCAGTCATGACGCAGTTGAGCCACTGAAAAAATGGAAATTTCTACCCCTAAAACTCTCTGGACACTCTGGTGGTGTTTTAAAGTCAGAATTCTTGGCTTTTGACAAATTGAAGTTCATTCTAATGCTGTTTTCCAGGGCCCAGCCCAATGCCCCCTTGATGAGCAGCCTCAAAAGTGTGCAACACCATGGACTGTGGAGGCCAGGGGCCAATTATTTTTATTTGCTCATAAGAAGCTACAAATCCAATAAATGGTAGATGAAATAAGTAAGAAATGTCTTTGCATCATGAAACAAGGAGCCTGGGGAGGGCTACCCATGGATGTCATCAGAAATCCAGATTATTTCTACACTCCTACTCTGCCATCCTTGGCATGGGGATTTGACCTCATGGTTACAAGATGGCTGCTACGCCTCCAGGTATCATGCCTGGACTCCAGACAGAATTAAAGGGCAAAATTTGAAAGGCTGAATTTGCTCCAAGAGCTTCTTCCTGGTTCTTTTCGCTTACACGTCGGTGGCCAAAACTGGTCACTTGGTCACTTCTGGCTGCAAGGAAGTCTGACGAGATGAGTGTTTTAGCTTTCCATTCTCTTTGGAAGAGAAAGAAAGCAGGTCGGGAATGGCTCTGGGCACCGGATGTTCTCTGGCTGCCAGAGACAGGCAGATCTGGCAACATCACTTACAATGACCTTGCACAAAGTATTCCTTTGAACTTCTATTTATTCACTTGGAAAATGAGGACAATTACAGCGCCTCCCTCCCAGAGTCGCGATGCCTGGAATACAGAAAATATCGAATACATGGTAAATATTATTTTAATTATTACAATGGGAAAACAACATTTATGTAAAAGGCAGGCAGCAGACCCAGTTAATATATTTCTGGAAAATTACCCAACTATCCCAAATCACACAGAAATGTATTCCAAAAGTCCCTGTAGAGGTAGCTTAGAGTTCTGCTTGAAGAGGCCTGAGGGTGAGGTGGAAACCCCTAATCTGCTTCCCTCCGCAGCCTGTAGGGGAGCAGAGCAGGGAGGAAACAGAAGGAGAGTGTGACCGGGGTGGGGCGCTCCCAGGGCCATAGCTCTGAGCCTGCCTGGCCCCTGCAGGACTCATGACCGGATGAGACAGCAGAGTGACAGAGCCGCAGGAACCCAGCCGCCTGCCTGGCCCACCCTTACCACCCCACCCCCCACCTCCCCGCAGAGCTGGGACCCTCCCCACCCCCACTCACTATGATGCATTTTTTTCTTGGAACAAACAGATGAAAGATGAAAGAAAGCTGGGGGCGGCTGGTCGGGCCACTGGAAACATCTCCGAGCAGGAAGCAGCAGCTGAACTGACTGCCCTTTGGAGCCGCGGGCTGCAGCCCTGGTTGCCCTGGGGTTCCTGGGGTCCCGTGAGGATGAGAACCGGAGAATGAGAAGAGCAGGCAGGCTGAACTCCTGGGGAGGAAAGTTCCAGTCTTTGCTCCTCTGGCCCAGGGAGCCCCAAGGGGTCAAGAGTGGGAGAATGGACGGATCGACCATTGGGCGCCCCCAAGACCATTCTGGTTGGAGCTTGTCTCCTAGGAGCCCTGTCACCGCTGATCCTAAGGAAGGGACGTGGAAGTGTCCTGGGGTCGTGTAGAGGCAGCAGCCACAATCCGTGTGGGCCGAGTGGGTAGACGCAGTATCCGGGATATTGTAGGTGCTCCAGAAATCCGGGCTGGGGTGGCAGATGTCAGGTGCCGCTCCAGGAAATGCACACAGCCACTACTGAATTGGCTGGATGCCTGGCCTGACTCCCTCTGATGAGCGACCTCTGTCCTGCCACCTCCCCAGCTGGCCCGCCTCCTCTAGTGTGCCTTTGCAGCAGGAGAGCCAAAGGGGGACTAGAAACAGAGCATCCTGACTGGTCAGGTCACGCACGCCTAGTGAGCATACATTGAGCACCATCTGTGTGCACGGCCCTGGGCCAGAAGGGGTCAGCGCCCAGCGTTGGAGGCTGCCAAAGGTCTGTATGCAGCTCGCGATTTTCATTTAAAATCTGCTGTTTTTCATCTCCGGCACGTTCTTCTTAGAGACGACTCATGGAGTTAGTCACTCAGAGAGACACAAAGGAGAAATTAAATTAGGAGTATTCCTGTCCTAATGGCAAATCCAAACAGACACCAAGCAGCTGGCTCTCTTGGGGAATCAGCCTCCCCACGTGAGGTTGGATTTGGGAAAGAAACCAGAGGCTGTTAACTGACACATAGGGCCTCCTTCTGGGGCCTGTGGGCTAAGCTGGGACGGGGGAATAGCGTCCATCCGTCCATCCCTCCCCCCACCAGCCCCCACCCATCCCCAGAGCCTGACCTATAAGCAGGTTTGACTCATTTATTTGAGCTTCTCATTAACCTCCAAGGTCATTCATGCCTCAGGCCCTTTGCACTTGCTCGGCCCTCAGCCAGGGAACGGGTTCTCCCGCAGGTCTTCACAAGGCCCTTTCTCAGGCTTTAGCTGTCAGCACAAATGTCATGACGTCCTAAGAGAGGTCACTCAACCCCTGTGTCCTTTCTCCTGTTTTATTCTTTACTAACACTTGCCTTGAGACGTCTCCTTCTCCGCTGCTGATTTGTTCACTGTCCTCCTCCCTTCACCCGGGAGCGGGTGTCGTGACCCCAGTACCCAGAAGGAACGTTCACATGGTAGTGCTCAGTAAACATCATCGAGCAAATGAAAGAACCCTATTTGGCAGGTCATACAACGGAGGCCCAGAGGCTACCAGAGTTGCCAAAGTCCACAAAATGAGCCAGTGCCAGGATTCAAATCCAGGTCTCGGGTCTCCACATCTTGTGTTCCTTCCGTCTAGCCCCACTCTCTTGAAGTTTCCAGGCTTCTTCTGGTTTCTGTCACAACTTACCCCTCCTGGCTCCTGCTCCCTTGAGAAGGGCAGTGACCTTTGAAGCCAAGCATCCCACCTCCCTGGGAGGCGTTTGGTGCATCGACCGGGCCCAGAGGTTGGGCGGCGTGGCCTCTGAGCTCAGTTCTATCACTCACGGCCGCTCGACCTTGTTAAGTCACTTACCATCTTGTGCCTCTGTTTCCCCTTCTGTAAACTGGGGGTGATAGTAATATTGCCCCTCTTAAAGAACGTGTAGCAGTTAAATGAAGTCATACACATAGAGCCTCAGAACTGACCCTACACAGAGGAGCAACAAAGGAACGTCGCTGTCATTTAGGGATGGCCTGTCCTCCTAGCCATCTTGCCCTGAAGGCCACACGGCATCTCCCGCCAACCCTCCACCCTCCCCACACGCCACTGCTCCCCTCAGCTGCAGCACCTGCCACGATCCCTGAAGCCAACGAACTAACGAACCACATCCTCCTGGTGGGAATGCTTTCTTTCCTCGGAAAATCCCTCTCCACAGCCGCCCCCTCTGAGAAGCCTTCCTGGATTCCCGGCCCCGCAGCAAGCTAACACTGGAGCGATACCACAGGGAGGTCAGGTGGCAGGGAGCCAACTCACAAGCCACGTGGAGCCATTTTAGAAGCAAATCCTCCAGCCCCGGGTGAGACTTGCCACTGATGTCTCAACTGCAACCACCTGGACCCTAAGCTGGAACCACCCAGCTGCATCACTCCCAAGTTCCCAAGCCACAGAGAGCAAGATGGTAAGTACTCTTGTGGGTTTTTTAATGTTTGTTGGTTTATATATTTTATTTACTTATCTATCTATCTATCTAGATTTATTTATTTATTTAATTTTTGTCCAAAGCTTTTATTCCCATGCTTGGTACAGTATCCATACAAGCAGCTGGCCCTAAACGGTAGTTGTTCTCAAATAGGTCACTGCCACACCTCGGCCAGGTGAGTTAAATTCATGCAGCCTCAGGACCGAGACCAGTTCCTGTCAAGTAGACCGCGGTCTTCAAACTGCTCCCCGCCCCTCACTGCCCTCCCTTCAGGGCCCCCCACGACGCGGTTAACCCGCAGGTCCCGATGATCACGGAGAGGACAGCACTTCCACAAAAGGAACAGGAACGTGCGGACACGGAGTAACAGGGCCTATAGGACGTCTCCCCGGGGCCCTTTCCACAAGGACCCCCACCCGCTCACGGTTACAAGGGCCGCTGGGGGGGGGTGGGGGGGGGAGGACCTGGCGGGCCCAGTTATGCGCAAGCGCATGCGTGCCGCCTGAACCCGGCGCCACGCGCAGGCGCGGCAGGGGCTCAAAGGCAGCGCGTAATGTTTATTCATTTTTGAGAGAGAGAGAGAGAGGGCGCAAGCGGCCGCGCAGAGAGAGAAGGCGAAGGAGAATCCCGAGCGGGCTCGGCACTGTCAGCGCAGAGCCCAACACGGGGCTCGAACTCACTGACTGTGAGATCATGACCTGAGCCGAAACCAAGAGTCGGATGCTTAACCCACTGAGCCACCCAGGCGCCTCGTAAGTACTCTTGTTTTAAGCTAAGTGTTGGGATGACTTTTTAATGCCGCAATAGATGACTAATGTCGCGTATAAAACCCCACCAGAGGGCATTGCACGCTGATGGGGTGACTGCGAGGTGGTGCTCCGCCCGAGTCCTGGGGTGTCCCCATGGGATTACTTCCCGTATCTCACTCTCCCACCCCATACCCTTCCCTCCCAAATAAGCCACTTGTCCTCAAATCCTTGTCTCTGAGTCAGCTTCTAGAGGCCCAAACGAAGACACAGGGAATGTCAGTCTCCACCATGTGGTCCTGCCTCCTCTCTGAGTATCACTGCCTGGGGGGGGGGTGGCTGCACACACACAGCTCATCCAGCCCTGAGGGCCTGCTTCTTCTATGGGTCTCTCACCTCCCAGGAAACTCACCTCCTCTTTCCTGAGCAGAAAATCCCTCCTGAATCCAGGCTGGTGTCAGCACTCAAGGCCTGAGGATCCCAAGGGCACCCCAAACCCTTCCCTGTCCACTCCTGTTCCCTGCATGCGTCCAAGAGTTCCTACCAGTGTAGAGAATCTGCCCTTCACTCCCACTCTGCAGCTGGCATAAATACAGTCTCCCCACAGTGGATTAGTTTTCAAATGTATGGAGATGGTGTGATAAATAACTTTTAAATTCTTTTTTAAAATGTGGGGTGCCTTTGCACCCCAATGTTTATGGTAGCACTATTGACAATAGCCAATGTATGGGAAGAGCCCAAATGTCCATCGACAGATGAATGGATAAAGAAGAGGTGAGATATATGTGTATATACACAGTGGAATATTAGCAATAAAAAAGAATGAAATCTTGCCATTTGCAACAACGAGGGTGGAACTAGAGTGTAATATGCTAAGTGAAATTAGAGAAAGACAAATATATGACTTCACTCATGTAGAATTTAAGATACAGAACAGATGAACATAAGGGAAGCAAAAATAATATAAAAGCGGGGGGGGGGCAAAGCGTAAGAGACTCTTAAATATAGAGAACAAACTGAGGGTTGCTGCAGAGGTTGTGGGTGGGGGGATGGGCTAAATGGATAAGCGGCATTAAGGAATCTACTCCTGAAATCATTATTGCACTACATGCCAACTAACTGAGGTATAACTTTAAAAAAAAAAAAAGTGTGCCTGAATTCATTCGAATAGCTGTTTGTTCTCTACTGGTGTCTCCATCCACAGGCTAAGTGGATTTTTCTGACATTACAAAGGGGTCCTCCCCCTGATTAAGGTTGGGGCCCCGTGGTGCAACATAGGCCATTAACCCAGGGTAGCAGTGTGGTGACAGCCGTGGGCAGTGCCAGTTCAGGAAGGGAATTGGGAGGTGGGGGAGGCTACCTCACAGGTGATGTCCAGGTTTCCCAGGATACGTGAGACTCCAAACGGCGATCTTGCTGTCAGACGTGGGGTCTGATTTGTGTTCTGAAGTTGAGGTCACTGAGGCCTCGGTGGCATCTGCATCAGCTGTCCCTGTGTCAGGACTTTTTGCCTCGGTCCTGGTTGTTGATTTTTCTGCTCTTGATTTGGGGGGGGGGGGCTGCAGCATCTGGGACCCCCAACAGGTCTGTTGTCTACAGTTGTGCAGGGTCATAGACACATGGTCCTAGAGGAGCCCTCTAGAGGGTCCTAGAGGAACCGTCTAGGAGAAATCCTAGAGCATTCCTGCCTTCCTGCTATTCTCATGCTTTTCATTTGCTTGTCTGTGTCCCTCCAACCCCGAGCCCCATGTGAGCTGAGTCTTTATCACCCCTGTGCTGCGTGCCCAGCTGAGGCCGGGCCATCAACACGGCCACCAGAACCATCACACCAGCCACACGTGTGATCTAAATTCTCTAAGAGCCATTTTAAAACAGCAAATGCAGGGGCGCCTGGGTGGCGCAGTCAGTTAAGCGTCCGACTTCAGCCAGGTCACGATCTCGCGGTCTGTGAGTTCGAGCCCCGCGTCAGGCTCTGGCCTGATGGCTCAGAGCCTGGAGCCTGTTTCCGATTCTGTGTCTCCCTCTCTCTCTGCCCCTCCCCCGTTCATGCTCTGTCTCTTTCCGTCCCAAAAATAAATAAACATTGAAAAAAAAAAAAACAGCAAATGCAGCAGAGGAGATGGATTTTAATATTATATTTCATGTAATCCAAAATACCCAAAATGTTTATCATTCCAGCATATGATCAATGTAAGATTTATTAATGAAATGTTTTATATCCCTATTCAGATCCCTAAATTTTCACCAGAAACACCTGATCTGTATTTAGACTTCATAAAATTTGTGGTTGAGAAAAACAGATTCATGGGGCGCTTGGGTGGCTCAGTTGGTTAAGCATCTGACTTCTGCTCAGGTCATGATCTTGCAGTTCGTGGGGTCGAGCCCCGCGTTGGGCTCTGACAGCACAGAGCCTGGAGCCTGTTCAGATTCTGTGTCTCCTCCTCTCTCTGCACCTCCCCCACTCATACTCTCTCTCTCTCTCTCTCTCTCTCTCTCTCAAAAATAAATAAACATTAAAAAAAAATTTTTTTTTAAGCAGATTCAAATGTCCAAGTTGTTCCAAACATCCTTGAGGGTTTTCCAAGAACTGTGTCAAGCATCTACTTTAACATTTAAATGAATGCAAAACAAACAACAATTTTAAATGAAGCGTTCAGCTCCTTGGTCACTCTAACAACATTTGGGGCCAGTGACCACTATACTGGGCAGCGTAGATCGAGAACATCCCACTGGGCAGAGACTTCTGTTGGACACAACAGATCCCAGTCTTCATGTTCTTTGGACAGGGGTGCTTATTAACAATGAATTGGGACCCGTCTGGACGCTGACTCAGACCCTCACCTCACCCCCGAGGGGTTTGGGGTGGAGACGCACACTCCGCCTGGCACCCCCACCCGTGAAACTCGTAATGCCTTTACAACCCTCAAACACAAGTCTGCAAACGACGTGGGCAAGAAAGCCCAGAATGAGATGGTGGATTGATTCAATATTCCCCCTAGACCTTTGTGTTCCAGATGGGGCCTTGGAACCTAAACATTTCAATGTGCTCTTCAGAGACCAACGCTTCCAAGAACGTGTGGAAAAGCAAAGTCTGAGACCAGCGTATCTTTAAACATTTCCCGGGTGGGGCCCATCTAGTTCATTTCTGGTGACACTTAAGGGCGGTGAGGGGCTGTCTGCCCATTAAGCCGGCCACAGCCTGCCGCTTTAATTTACTTTCCGCTATTTTGGGGCCTTGGTCTGCTTGTGTGGATTTTCTCTTAGCCTCAAACAAATAAATAATTCATCCCCAAAGTGGCACATTTGCTGGTATTGCTTAGATTAAAATCCCTAAAATATGTATTTCATTTGGATTTGGTGGGGCCGTTATCAGTCTCAGATAGCACTGGAGCTAAAATAAAATCTGGAGCTCTTAGGAGATAACCCACAAGTCAACTCCGGACGTTCTCTGAATCTGGATTCTTCTCACTGTGGTCTCTCCTAATGACCGGCCTGGAGACAGCAAGTGGCGGTGTTTTTTATAGCGCAAGCTGGTCCTCTGGCTGAGTCCTCCTAATTACCGTGTTGGAGGGCATGTAGCACCTGCTTCCTGTGCTTGTAGAACTGAGGAAATGTGCTATGTAATATTTATGGTTCCTGTAAAAATCACGGAATAATTTGTGGTGCCTAGCATTTGGTGGTGTTTGCAGCAGAGGCTCCCAGCCTTCGAGAAGGTGCACCCTCCCCACCGCCTTCGCCGGGGTCAGGCACACCTGCCCAGGGATTGTGCCCTCCTTAGGGGCGTGTGGCCGGGCTCTCCTGGCGGCACTGGCCTGGGAATTTGGGTCGGTGGTGGGATTAAAACCCCATTTAAAGATGCTCAGAAACGTGTTAGCCTCCGGCGAATTCATTCGGAATCCTCACAACTGTCCTGCGTTGACCTTCATCGTGTGTCTGGCAGAAGCCGGAAGAAACCAGGGAGGAGAGGAGAGTCTTGAAGATGGTAAAGGTGGAGGGGAGGGGGGGACCCCAGGAGACCCAAGATTCTGCCAGCCTTCCTCCCTCTCTCCTTCCCTTCCTCCCTTCCTTCCTGTAACATTAAAAACTTTTTTAGATGGGGCAGCTGGGTGGCTCAGTGGGTTAAGGGGCTGACTTCGGCTCGGGTCATGATCTTGCAGTTTGTGAGTTCGAGCCCCGTGTCAGGCTTTGCACTGACAGCTCAGAGTCTGGAGCCTGCTTCAGATTCTGTGTCTCCCTCTCTCTCTGCCCCTCCCCCACTCACTCTCTGTCTCTCAAAAAAAATGTTAAAAATGTTACAAAATTTTCTTAATGTTAATTTATTTATTTTGAAAGAGAGAGAGTGAGTTGGGGGGGGGGGGGCAGAGAGAGAGAGAGAGAGAGAGAGAGAGAGAGAGAGAATCCCAGGCAGGCTCCAAACTGCCAACACAGAGCCCCACATGGGGCTCCAACTAACAAACTATGAGATCATGACCTGAGCTGAAATCAAGAGTTGGACACCCAGGTGTCCCCTTCCTGTAACATTTAATAAATACCTACTAGGGGCACCTGGGTGGCTCAGTCGGTTAAGCGTCCGACTCTTGGTTTTGGCTCAGGTTATGATTTGACAGCTTTGTGGGTTCGAGCCCCACATTGGGCTCTGTGCTGGCAGCATGGAGCCTGCTTAGGATTCTCTCTCTCTCTCTCTCTCTCTCTCTCTCTCTCTCTCTCTCTCTTGCTCGCTGCCTTTCTTCCACTTGTGCTGTCTCTGTCTCTCTCAAAATAAACTCTAAAAAATTTTAGTGGGGCGCCTGGGTGGCGCAGTCGGTTAAGCGTCCGACTTCAGCCAGGTCACGATCTCGCGGTCCGTGAGTTCGAGCCCCGCGTCGGGCTCTGGGCTGATGGCTCAGAGCCTGGAGCCTGTTTCCGATTCTGTGTCTCCCTCTCTCTCTGCCCCTCCCCCGTTCATGCTCTGTCTCTCTCTGTCCCAAAAATAAATAAACGTTGAAAAAAAAAAATTTTTTTTTTTTTAAATTTTAGTAAGTACCCACTATGTGCCAAGTACCCATAAAGATGCCAAATATCGCCAACGACACAGCCACGTCCTTGAAGCACACGGTCAAGAGGCACACAGCCTGGAGAAGGGGAGTTACCCTCAGGAATCACACGTGTAAATGCACAGTGGTGCCAAGTGCTACAGAGAAGCATTCAAATGACTGTTTCTTGAACATGTCAGAGGCTGGGGCAGTACAGGTTTTGGTCCTCAGTGGCCTGATACCCACATGGGCACAGGGCAAGGCCTCTGTGCGTGCCGGCACTGTGACGCCCAGCCCGTAAATGTCCGCGTCCTCGATGCCTTCATGCACTCCCTCCATCCCCGAGCACTCACTGTGCGGGCCCCGTGCTGGGTGCTCACAGGCGACCCTAACCCAGCTAGGAGACACCAGTGGCAGGGGTGAGCTGTGGAGGGTGAGGCCTCGTGCTCAGGGAGGAGAAGGGGGGGTCAGTGTGGACAAAAATGAAGGCCCCCCCAAATGAGGACCAGCCACGGCTATTTATTCAGAGCCTCCTAAAGCAAATAAACCTGTCATTCATGTTTGGCAGAGATGCAAAGGCGGGCAGCGGGGTGGTGGAGTTTTACAAGGGGCCACAGGGAAGGCTCAGACTCGCCCTGGCTGGGGGGCCTGAGGAAGCTGGAGGCGGGCTCCCTAGAAGTGGGACATTCTATGTGATCGGTTAGGGGACCGTATTTGGCTTTCTCTGGTTTGTCCTAAGTTGGAATCAGGAACCAAAACGAGCAAAGCGGACAGCCGATGAAGTCCTGGCCGTCTGGGGCCCGTTGCTGCGGGGGGGTTCAAGTTCTGTCTTCACATACGGTCTGGCCTCTGGTTGGCATTTCAGTCTCTCCTCTTGAGTCCCCCTGCTCCCTGTCACCCTTCGAATGAGACTTTGTTCCACGTCCTCACTCACATCAGGAAGGCATCATAGAGGAGGGGTGCATGAGCTGAGTCTGGAAGGGAGAGGAGAGGTGAGTTGTCTCGGGGAAGGGCACTCAGGGCAGAGGAAGCAGCCTCGGGAAGGAGCCCGGGACCCAGGGAGTAGTGAGCACTTGGGGACGGGGGCACCAGAGGGCTTTGTGCCCACAGAGGCAGGGAGATGGGATGAGAACAGAAAGAGCGAGAACCCGGGTCATCCGGAGTCTGGAGGTTACCTGGGGGCAATAGGGAGCCACCTGAGGGCTTTCAGCAAGGGCAGGCCACGATCTAAAGTGAGAACTAGAAAGTGGGATGTGCCATCCTGGGGACAGTTCACTGTTGTGGGGTGGGGGCTGCGGGAGGCGGTGCTCAGGGGGAGATGGGAAGATTTGCTGTCGCACTGGTCTGGCCAAGAGATGAGGGGCCAGAGCCATAAGAAGAAGAGTTAGTGGAGACAGGATGGACAGCCCCAGCCGTTCCTGTGGGGGATCCTGGGTGTGGAGGTGACACAGAGACGCTCCTGGGTTCCACGCAACAGCCTGGGTGTCCCTAGGAGCAACCCTCAGGATGTGTGGTGCCATATTCTCCAACTCGTCCTTCACTGAAATGTTACGGGGCAGTACCTCATAGTTAGTGCAAGTTAGCTTGCACAGATGACCAAGGAGGCCGTGGCCAATCACTGAGCATGTGCAGTGTGGTACTATGAACGAATGCACGCACGAGTGAGTGGGTGAGTGAAGGAAGGAGTGAATGAATGATACAACAAAGCTCCTTCATTCAACCAGAGCACTTCCTTGCAAAGCAAGAAGTCGGCTCCCTCAATGACTGGGATGTAATTTAGTTCCTAATGAGCCCTTGAGTGTGTATCGTAATTAGGGAGCGCTCTGGCGGGCGAACCTGTCGGCTGGACAAGCCACTTCTTTGTTGAGTTGAACTAAGATGGTGATTTACCAGAATGAAAACTAATAAGATTCCACAGTCACCAGCTTTTATGTGCAGTCGTATAATACGGGTGTAATTATACGCGCGCATCCGTAAATTGGACACAGACCCAAAGAGCACGCTTCTTCTGGTAGCAAAGCGAAAGACTCGGCAAAGCCATAAAAGATATCACGGTGCCTGCTGTGTGCGTGTGGAAGCTGCCATTGGTGGGGTGTCTGTTTCCACGAACTCGGTGATCTGGGGGCTCTTTTGTGATTCGGCAGTCTTGCCCTTTCTTCTTGAAGTCAGGCAGTGCCCAGTCTTGGCGGCCTCCCCACATCTCACCCACTAACGTCGGCGAAAGCTTTGTGCTGGCTGAGAGCATTTCTTGCACTTTGTGTGGCTTCCAGCCGTGTTGTTGGTTAATCACAGAGCTTAAAATGTGATCAGACAAGATCTGACTTTAGCCTTTCTAAGCTGGCAATTTTGCAGAAGGCCCACGGAATGACATTCGTTACTTTAATTGTAAAGCCCTTGAACTAGTGGTTCTACCTGAAGCAGATAAAGTGGTGGTGGCTTGGGGGGGGGGGGGGGGGCGGGTGGATTGAACAGCAAGCCTGCCCCCTCCTGGAGCCATTCCTTCTCCTGTAAAGGAGGGGTTTGGTCCAGGCTGCCTCCTTGTAAGGACCCCCCCCCCCCGGCCCTGCCACGTAAAATTCTAAAACCCTAATTACTCCCTAGGACATGGCTTCTGTAACTGTCTTTTAACTCCACCTTGTAGGAACCAGCCCGGAATTGGGTAAAAAGGCTGAGAAACAGATACCCAGGACATTTTGGCTGCTCAGTGCTCAAATGACTCTGGGGAGACACTCTTGTTACCCATTTGCCAAGTCAGGTTGATTCAGCCTGGCCCTTGCAGGCTCTTTGAAACCCTGGAGGGAGAGTCTGTCGGGGGGCTGAGCTGGGGTTTTAGGGGGGTAACTTCTGTGCAGATTTCCCAGTGCTTTTGCGGCTAATCCTATGTGTCGGCTGCCCTCTGGGGAGGCTGTGGGGGTGGGGGGGATCCAAACTGTTGAAGGTCTCTGAGGCCTTCCAGGAGGAGACAGACCAGTGGTCACCTCACCAGCTGGGTGGGACTCTGTTGGACAGATAGAAAGAGACAAGGCATTCCGTGTTTTCATCTGGGCGGTGACCACCTGGCTATGTGTGCAAAGGTGCTGAGCCCTTGGAATGCTCCACCTGATAAGAGTGTCTTTGCTTACTTGGAGGCCTTGGGCAATGGCAGACAGCCTAGTAATATGATTTAGGATGGGGGCTTTGGGTCACAATGGTCAGCTTGACCTCCAGAAGGGCTGGAGACTGAGGTCAGCCATACGGGGAGTCAACCATGTCTGTGTTATGGATCCCCAGTAAAGACCCTGGGGGCGCCTGGGTGGCTCAGTCGGTTGAGCGTTCAACCCTTGATTTTGACTCAGGTCATGATCCCAGGGCCGTGGGATCCAGCCCTGTGTCGAGCTCTGCGCTGGGCTTCTCTCTCTCTCTCTCTCTCTCTCTCTCTCTCTCTCTCTCTCTCTTCCCCTCTGCCCCTCTCTCCCATTTGCATGCTCTCTCTCTCTCTCTCTCTAAAATAATAAAAATAAAAATATAAGACTCTGGACACCGAGGCTGGGGGGCTTCCCTGCTCATGCATATTGTCACATGTCACTGGGAGACATCTGCACTGCCCTTGACTCCACTGATAGGTGACAGCTGGAAACTCCGTGTTTGCATCTTTTCTCTCCTCTGCCCCATGAGCCTTTTCCTTGTCCTGATCTTCATCTGTATTCTTTCACTGTCATAAACCTTGACCTTGTGTGTAACAGCTCTTGGCGAATTCTGTGAGTCCTCTCGGTGAATTAACCAAACCTGAGGGTGGTCTTGGGGACCACTGACGTCAGAAGTAAGGACTCGTGGACTGTTCCCCTGACTCTGGAAATGGCCAGGCCCGCAACTGGGTTTTCTACCATTTGCAGAATACATGCTCAGTCTAGCTCACACCGGCCACCTGCATCTGGAGGAGATGAGGGAGGACGAGGGAGAAGTCCCTTGAGGCCCTTTCTGGAAGCTATTTCTCTTCAGAAGAACAGGTCGCTGCCACCTGGGTCCTCGCACAGACACTCCCACAAACAAAGAAACAGGCACATTCCTGATCCGCAGAGTTACGGACCCTCCTTGGGACAGGGCCCTTTGAGTCTCATCCGCCCTTCCCTTCCGTTTTCGCACCTGCCTCTCCTCCCCAGTCACGTGTCCCCGGAGGAAAGTGAACGTTTCCAAGAAACCGCGGACCGCGTGAGATCAGTTTCTTTAGATCCCATTGGGCGTTCCCCCCCCCCCCCCCGGTACCCACAGAATCTGAAAAAAAGCAAATGAGTTCTGGAGAGAATTTATTGGGGGAAGAGGAGATAGCAAACAATTATGTGTATCTGTTGGTTTGTTTTTCACATCTGGTCACCAGGCCAAAGAAACATAATTAATTTTTTGGTTCCAAAGAGACAATTCCACCAATGATACACATCTTTAATTAGCCCAGCTCAACAATTGTGCCCCGGTACTTTATTTCAGGGAGCTCCACGCTGACACATTAATGGAGGATGGTTCCAGACTCCGGGGTAAGAATAAAAGTGATTGCGCAGGCCTGAAATGAAGGTGGTTGCTTACACAAGATAAGCCCTGGGTTTCATTCTAGAAGTGATCTAATCAGTGGCGCATCTAGGAGCCACATGCAAATGGGAGAAGAGCAGTGTGGAATCCGTGGGGGGGGGAGGAGGGGGTAGGTAGGTCTCTTGAGGCCGTATTTTGCAAGTGGTGGAAATGCAATACGGACTAGCTTGAACATCCAAAACTTTTGTCATCTTACAGATCTGAAGGGTTCTGTGGCAGGGCTCTCCGAGCGGCCTCCGACCCGGTTCTCTGCCATTCTCTCACCTCCCTTCCTCGGCTTGTCGGCTTCCTTCTCACACTGGTTTCCCTCCCAGTCACAACACGGCTGCCAGGAGGCCTGGCAGGAGGCACGTGGCTGCAGGCCTCCTCCTTCTCGTGGGGAGGGTTGGGGGGAGTGAGCAGAATAGCCTCCCACAACCCTCGGAGTCCTGAGCTCGGCTCTGATGGGACCAACCCGGCCGGGGCCTGATTGGCTTAAGTGAATGACTCATGTATGTACCAAATGGCCACACGAGGAGGAGCTGAATGTGGTTAGAAAGGAGCGATGGGTTGGGGGGCGCCTGGGTGGCTCGGTCGGTGAAGCCTGTGATGCTTGGCCTTGGCTCAGGTCGTGACCTCACAGTTTGTGAGTCAGAGCCCCGCGTCAGCTTTGGTGCCGAAAGTGCGGAGCCTGCTTGAGATTGTCTCTCTTTCCTTCTCTCTCTGCCCCTCCCCTGCTCTCTCTCTCTCTTTCTCAAAATAAATAAATTAACATTAAAAAAAAAAAAAAAAAAGGAGTAATGGGTTGATACCAGTAGCATTAGTAGGATAATTTGAAGAGAGCTGACTAGAGACTCATCAGAGGCGTGAGCAGGGGGAGAGGAAAACCGTGAGGCTGAGGCGGTGCCCTGGGCTCCGTGACTGCCCCTAGGCCTGCGGGGGCCAGGCGCGGGCATGGTCACTGAGACTGGCATCAGAGGGACCAGAGGGGAGGGAACCACCTGACAGGACCCGTGGCCCTGATCCAAAGAGCAGCCAGCTGGTGCTGACAGTGCCCATAAAGAGCTGAGAAACAAATCCCAGACCCCGCTCTCTGCCCTCGCTCTATCACCTGCTGGGCTCCCCATTGCCAAACCTGACAAGAAGCCAGAGGGCAGGGAGCCTCAGGGTGTGGCCGGCACAGAGCAGTCCTGGGCCGAGAGCAGCTTGGAGGAGCCTGGAGGAGGGTCCCCAGGGCAGGAGACGGAATCCTGGCCCGTGGCGTGGGGTGCAAACACAGCTCCCGGCTGCGTCTCCCTCCAGGAACCAGGCAGGGGCATCAACGACGGGTCAGACCAGCTTCCCCAGCAAGCCTGTTGGTCCTGATGTGTGAGCCCTCTAGGACCAATAGGGAAAGTTTGCTCTCCTAATCAAAAAGTTGCTCTGTGAAATCTAAATCGGACAGATCAGGTTTCAAATCGTGGCTCTGCCATTTACCAGCCTTGTGAATAGAAAGAAGTTAACCTTCTTATAATCTAGCTTCCTCATTCATAAGAAGGGAAGGATAACACAACTGGCTGTTAGGGGCATTAAGTTAAATAATGTGTGCCAGATGCCTGGCATGTAATATGTGCTTGATATATGCTGTTACTGTTTTTGACTGAGATACACTGTGATGTATTTACATTGTGGTACAATGTGATACATTGCCCATAAAGCCTTAGAAGATGCTCTACATGGGGCCCTGCGCTGTCTTTTTTTTTTTTTTTTTTTTTTTTTCATGCTTTCTCTAAAGAGGTGGCATCTCAGCTAGACCAGAATGGGCAAGAAATTTTCCAGATGAATGCCACTGTAAGGAAGATCTTTCTCTATCTGCTCCTTGATCGCATCATTGTGCTGCTCAAACATCTGCTATGACTCCCTATTTCCTGCCATAATAATTCTGAGCCTGTGTGACCTGAAGTCATCTGCCCACACCATCCCCATCCATGGGAAAGCTGTGCCCGGGCCCATAGTTCTAAACAGCTGGAAGTCTTCCCCCCCCCTCCACATTCTCATCTTCCCAAATCCATAAATCCCTCCCACTTAAGCTTCAAGACTCAAGGAGGCTCCCCTCATCTGCGCAGCCCTGTTTCCACACCCACACATCCCTCCCTGTTGGATTGCTGCTATCCGCTAAGGCCCTTACTCACCAGCTCTGAGTTGCTGGATGTGGGAGCTCAGAATCCTGGCACATAGCCTTGTTCACAGTAGGCACTCCATAAATGTTGGTTGAGTAAATATGTCATTATTTGCAACTTAATAATAATTTAATATTTTATTAGTTGTGGTAAGTGACAAAGAGTCTCCATTTTCTCATTGGTGAATCTTCAGGATTATGATGAAGAATTAACCGATATGAGTCCCCACATTTGATGTATAAGACTCATCACAGAGACTCATATATATATGAACCCCTTCCCCACTAAACACACCCTCACTGCAAACTACAGGTAACCATTGGTCTGCTGTCCAAATGGAATAGAGTTCTCTTTCCTAAAGCGTAATGAAAGAATTAGACTACAAGTGCTCTTAGTAGGTTGGCTTCTTTCACTCACCGCGATGTTTTTAGATTCACCCATGTTGTTGTATTCCTTTTTAAGACTCACTAGTATTCCATTTCATGGATGTATCACAATTTGTAATTTGTCAGTCTGTTCATTTGTTGATGGACATTCGAACATTGTCTGATATGGGTTATTATGAATAAGCTTTCATGAACCTTTGTGTATGAGTCTTTGTGTGGACATATGCTTTCTTTTGGGTAAATACCTAGGGGTGGAATCACTGAGTTGTACAATAAGTGTATTAACTTAATAAGAGACTCCCATGGGGCGCCTGGGTGGCGCAGTCGGTTAGGCATCCGACTTCAGCCAGGTCACGATCTCGCGGTTCGTGAGTTCGAGCCCCGCGTCGGGCTCTGGGCTGATGGCTCAGAGCCTGGAGCCTGTTTCCGATTCTGTGTCTCCCTCTCTCTCTGCCCCTCCCCCGTTCATGCTCTGTCTCTCTCTGTCCCAAAAATAAAAAAATAAAAAAATAAAAAAGAATTAAGAAAAATAAGAGACTCCCAAACGGTTTTCCAAAGTGGTTGTAGCATTTCACATTCTGGCCGACAAGGTATAAGAGTTCTAGTTGCCCCAGATCCTTGTCAACATTTGGTGTTGTCAGTGTTAAATTTTAGCCACTCTAGTGGGTGTAGAGTAGCATCTCACTGTGGTTTTAGTTTGCAATTCCCTGGCAGCTAATGATGTTGACCATCTTTTCATGTGCTTGTTGGCTATTCATGCATTTCCTTTTGTGAAAGCTCTGTTCAAATCTCCTGTCCACTCCTATGGTTTTAAAGCCTGCCTCCCACATAAACCAAAAAGAAAAAAAGAAAAACAAATCCTGAGTATCACTTTCCCAGCTTCCCTTGCAGCTAGCCTGTACTCGTGAAATCTAGGATTGACGAATCCAAGGCACCCGGCCCAATCTGTGCTTTCTGAGCTGGTGATTGGACAAGTAGGGATGTTTCTGCATTGGTGGTAACACTAGCTGCTGTGGTACCAGTGGCCACACACATTGACTAGTGACCTCTATCAAGTGTTGAAGTGAAGCCCAACCCGCTGGATTTTTTAGAGCCCAGCAGCAGGGGCCTCACCATGTCAGGCCTGTGACTGACTCTGGACCAGCTTCCCCAAATCCTGCCTGTGATCCTGGAGCCACTCAACCTCCTTTTAGTGACCTCCTTTCCTGCTTGCATCAGCCACATCCACTGAGTCTGTTTCTTTCTTTTTTTTTTTTTTTTTTTTCAATTTTTTCAATGTTTATTTGTTTTTGAGATAGAGCGTGAACAGGGGAGGAGCACAGAGAGAGGGAGACACAGAATCCGAAGCTGGCTCAAGGCTGAGCTGTCAGCACAGAGCCCGATGCGGGGCTCAAACTCACAAACTGCCAGATCATGACCCGAGCCGAGGTCGGATGCTTAACCGACTGAGCCACCCAGGAGCCCTGCTGAGTCTGTTTCTATCAGGACACAGCTTGGAGCACAGTAGGTTGGTATGTTGATTTCTGGCGTACTGGGAATGTCCAAGATTGTGACTTTCTCGGTCTGAACGAGAGCCCATGAATTAACATGCCGCTGGTCACCGCACCCATTACAGGTTTGGCTTGCTTGTCAACTTTTTGCCAAAGGGCTTGACAATAAAAGACACTGTTGAAAATGAAATCTTATAATTGCCTTTTTTAAAGAGGGCTCTTTTCCAAAGGCTGGATCTCCGCCCGCATTTGCATTTGGACTTGGGAAGCGAAAACAGTATGATAAGTATTTATTTTTAATAATCTGATAGCATGCAAATACATTTCCCATTTCCCCACTTCTTTCCCTTTGTGAACCTTTGTGCCCCTGACAGAAATAAGAACGAGCAAAGACTCAACAACTAAAAATGCAGCTGGGGGTTTCTCCACCACTGTCCTTTGGGAATTGCTAGAAAATTTCTGAAGTTACAGACTTGGCACCCCACTCTAAGTACAATTTTGGGATAGCACTTGTCAGGGCAGGGCAGGGTCTAGGTTTTGCAGGCTCTGAAGCGCCTATGATTTGGGGGCTAAGAAGAGAATGCAAAACTATCACGAAAGCATTAGAAGCAGGCGTTGGAGAGACACCTGGCTGGCTCAGTTGGCCGAGCGTCCGACTTCAGCTCAGGTCGTGATCTCACGGTTCTCGTGGGTTTGAGCCCCATATCGGGCTCTTTGCAGACAGCTCAGCGCCCAGAACCTGCTTCAGATTCTGTGTCTCCCTCTATCTCTGCCACTCCCCTGCTCATGCTCTGTCTCTCAAAAATAAATAAATGTTAAAACAAAATTAAAAAGAAAGAAAGACGCAGGTATTGGAACGGGCCCTTGCAAGGGAGGGAGCTGAAGCCTGAATTTCATTAGCTTCATAATATGTCTGTTTCTTACTACCACTGCTATTCTTTAAACATCAGCAACAAATTCTAGAGGCTGTGTGCTTCCTCCCATGTCGTTGGTCTACCAGTTGGTTGAACTGCCCCCAGAGCTCTGGGCTTTCTCCACTTTGGTCTGATGCCCAAACAGGGTGAGCCAAGGGACACAGATTTCCGTGCTCTGTGGTCAGGGCCAAGTGTAAGTTCCATGCTTGTACAAGCGGCACGGGGTCAGCTCATTCTCAGCCAGGACGCTGCCCTCGAGTAGCTGAATACATGCGCTACATCAGTGCGGCCGTAGGAGCAGCAGATGAAGCCTCACCACGTGACTCACTCCAAGTCTTAGCACGAAGGAGGACGGAGCCAGAAGACGATTTGCAGCATGATCTTACATTTAAGATCGTGTGTGTGTGGTCATAGATACCCTTACAGTGAGGATGAGTCTATGCTCCAGAGATGGCTGAAACCTCATTTCCTCCCTGCCAGCTCTCCTGCAGTGTGACCTCGCTACTCCCTTACCAAGGGCTGGGAGGGTCTAATTCTCTTGCCCTTGAACCTAGGCTGGCCTTGTGACTCACTTTTAACTGATAAAACGGAGGGGAAAGGGAAGCCTATGACTTGGAGACTGTTGAAACCCTTCCTCTCCAGACCAGTTCCTTTTGGGACACTCCGTGCGCGAATTGGCTGCTATGCTGTGAGGATGCCCACGCCACACGCAAGGTCACGTTTAGGCACTTCGGGAACATCACTTCCAGGTGGGCCCAGCCTTCAAGACATCCCAGTTCAGACAGTGGCTGCGTGAGTGGAGAAACCTCCAGAAAATCCAGTCCCCTGTCGCTGTAGGAGTCTTTCCAGCTGAGGCCCCAGACGTGTGGAGAGCAGCACGTGCCCTGCCTGGATTCCAGACCCACAGACACCGTGAGCTTTCTAAAACATGTGTGTTTCATGCCATTTAGCTTAGGATAGCTCATTATGCAGCAACAGATAATGAGATATATAGCTATATGTTTGTTCAAGGTAATATGAACAGAGAAGGGATGGGTTGAGATGTATGCCAGGCTGTTGACATTGGTCAAAGATGAGGGAAGGCAGGGAGGGAAGGAATGGGGGAGAGAGAGAGAGAGAAGGTAAGCCAAAGAAAAGTTTCCCACGATTCAGTGTGCTGTGTGTCTGTGTGTAAATGTTTGGTTTTTAAAAATTAATTAATTTATTTTTTAATTTAAATCCAAGTTAGTTAACATATAATGTAATTATGATTTCAGGCATAGAATTTAGTGATTCATCACTTACATATAACACCCAGGGTTCACCCCAACAAGTGCCCTCTTAGTACCATCACCCATTTGGCCCATCCCCCACCCAATACTCCACCAGCAACCCTCAGTTTATTCTCTGTATGTAAGAGTCTCTTTTGGTTTGTCTCCCTCCCTGTTTTTATCTTATTTTTGCTTCCCTTCCGCTATGTTCATCTGTTTTGTTTCTTAAATTCCACGTATGAGTGAGATCACATATTTGTTTTTCTCAGACTGACTTATTTAGTTTAGCATAATACCCTCCAGTTCCATCCACGTAGTTGCAAATGGCAAGATTTCATTCTTTTTGATTCCCGAGTAATACTCCATTGTACATATAGACCACACCTTCTTTATCCATTCCTCAGTCAATGTACATTTGGGCTCTTTCCATACTTTGGCTATTGTTGGTAGCACTGTTATAAACATTGGGGTTCATGTGCCCCTTCGAAACAGCACACCTGTATCCCTCGGATAAATACCTAGTAGTACAATTGCTGGGTCGTAGGGTAGTTTTATTTTTAATTTTTTGAGGAACCTCCACACTGTTCTCCAGAGTGGCTGCACCAGTTTGCATTCCCACCAACAGTGCAAAAGTGTTCCCCTTTCTCCGCATCCTCACCAATATGTGTAAATATTTAAAGAGATTTTCGTGAGAAGTTGGTCTCCAAAATGTTTGTGATCAAATGTAGGTGGTTTTTCTTCCTTATAATTGTCTATGTTTTTGCAATTTTCTTTACAATTATCAGGTATTTTTATATAACCAGAAAACAGGACAAGCTTTTTTTAAAGTTTTTATTAAAAATTTTTGCTTAAAAAAAAAACTGTTTTGAGCGGTCCTCGCTGAGCAGAGGGTCATGCTACAGTGAGTCAGTCATCCCAAAGCCCATGGCTAGGTGCAGCCTCTCAATTATTGACCCTTTCCTGGACCAGGGTCCCCAGCCTTGTGTCCGGGGCTCTGCAGTGGCCTCCAAGGATGTGGCTTTCTGGAACAGCCTTCACTCGCCTCCCTCCATGGCCTTGACCCTCAGGGGATCCTCTGTGAGTCCCACCGTTTGCCTGATCAGCCACTGGTCATGTGGATGTGTGACCACCGGCATGACCTTCCCCCTCCAACAGGACCTGCGTTTTCTTCCACAAATGATAGTAGAAGCCAGAAGAGGCAGGGGTTGAAGGAAGGCCTGCCTCTGGATTGACACCTTCCCCTGAATTTTTTTTTTTCTTTTTTTTGAGAGACGGAGAGTGGGATAGAGGCAAAGCGAGAGGAGAAAGGGAATCCCAAGCGGGCTCCACGCCGTCAGCGCAGAACCTGACGCGGGGCTCCATCCCACGAACTGCGAGATCGTGACCTGAGCCAATAGCAAGAGTCGGACGCTTAACTGACTGAGCCACCCAGGCGCCCCTGCCACTGGACTTTTTAAATAGCTTTATTGAGATATAAGTCACATACTCTACACTACACCCACTCAAAGCAGACGAGCCAGTGATCTCTAGCATATTATGTAAAAATTTTTAAATTGTGATAAAATACAGATCACGTAAAAATTGCCATTCTAATCATGTGTAGGTGTATAATTCGGTGGCATGAAGTGTACCCACAATGCTGTGCAACCATCACCACTATTTATTTCCAAAGCTTTTTCATCACTCCAGACAGAAACTGTGTATCCGTTAGCCAATAACCACCCCCCCCCCCCACCACCCTCCTTCCCCCAGCCCCCGGTAGCCTCTGATCTACTTTCTGTCTCTATGAATTTGCCTATTCCAGATACTTTACATAAGCGGAATCACAGGGTACATGGTCTTTTGTGTCTGTCTTCTTTCACCTCGTACAATGTCCTCAAGATTCATTTATGTCGTAGCACGTGTCAGTAAGTTCTTCATTCATTTAAAAAAAAAAATTAATGTTTATTTATTTTTTTTTTTTAATTTTTTTTTCAACGTTTATTTATTTTTGGGACAGAGAGAGACAGAGCATGAACGGGGGAGGGGCAGAGAGAGAGGGAGACACAGAATCGGAAACAGGCTCCAGGCTCTGAGCCATCAGCCCAGAGCCCGACGCGGGGCTCGAACTCACAGACCGCGAGATCGTGACCTGGCTGAAGTCGGACGCTTAACCGACTGCGCCACCCAGGCGCCCCAATGTTTATTTATTTTTTAAGAGATGGAGAGACAGAGTGTGAGTGGGGGAGGGATAGAGAGAGAGAGGGAGACACAGAATCTGAAGCTGGCTCCGGGCTCTGAGCTGTCAGCACAGAGCCCGATGCGGGGCTCGAACTCATGAGCTGTGAGATCATGACCTGAGCTGAAGTCGGATGCCCAACCGACTGAGCCACCCAGGCACCCCCAGTTCTTCGTCCATTTTTATGTCTGAATCACACCCCGTTGTACGGATGTACTCCATTGTGTTTATCCATCCCCTGGTGAGCATTTGAGTTGTTCTGTCTTTCCTGCCACTGGCTTTTTTGAGACCCAAGAGTGTGTTTCTCCTTGAAGATACAGGACACATTTTCCTTGATCAGGATTCAAACTCTGTCCTGGGGACATTTCAGGTCTGGAGTAGGGAGGGGCCGGGTGAGGAGGAACAGCTGTGGCTACGGATGGAGCCTCACAGGTGGCCGGCCCACACCTGCCAGTGGCTAACACAGACTCTGGGTCATTCCCTGCACTCCGACCTGGGCTAACTCCACACCCTCTCCGGAACTCAGTTTCCTCGCGAATGCCTCCACGTGGGCTGCTGCAAGGACCAAATGGGATGTGCGGGTAGAACACTTTGCCCAGCGCCCGGTCCGTGATGAACACACAGCGCGGGGACATCCTGCAGCTGGCACCTTCCACCTGGCACCGTCTGCGTCCCTCTGCCTGTGGCTTTCCTGGAAGCCCTGATGGTGCCCGTGGCACAATAGACAGGGACATACAGCCACCCCTATTCCAACAGCCTCCCGCCAACCGTGTGTGAACACCAGCCCCCTTGCACTTGGGTCTGGGTATCCAGGTGAGTGTTTCATAGTGCTTCCCAGAGTCCTCAGTGGGGTGAAGCTCCAGTTGTCCCTGGGGGGAGGCCGGCTTGGCGTCACCCCCTCTGCTGGCTGCCTTCTCTTCCTCGTCTCACTTCCCCTCTCTTCCACCGATGTTCCGTGGGCTTCCTGAATAAACAGCATGCGCTTGAATCCTTGTCTCAGGGTCTACTTCTAGGCAGAATTCCAATTAAGACCCCCATACACTAGTAGGAGTAGCAGCAGCCGTCAACGGGGTCCCATCTCAATCTCCACCTCCTCCAAGAGGCCTCCCCTGACTGCACCCACCGCAGGGACCACCCTCTCCTACAAAGTTGCAGCCCTCGGCGGCCGGAGCTTTCATTTCTCTCTTGAGCACGTCCGCCTTATTTCGTTCCAGGTCTCATCAGTTGCATGCAGAAAATGCTAATTCTGTGGGCTGGCCCAGGGGGCTGACAACGGCACGCTCTGAATCTGTGATGAAGCCATCCCGCCTTTGATGGAAACAGAAGATGAAATGTGGCTCAGCGCATCCCGGGGAGACGGGGCCCGGCATGCAATATTTAAACGGCCCTTTCATGAAGGGGAGCTACCCAGGCTCTTAACATCGGTGTTCAAGAAAGTCAGACTCGATTTTTAGCCTCAGACTGATGTTTGGGTGCACTTCGTGTTTTAAATACTCATTTCTGTGGCCTTGATATATGAATCCATCTCCTTTCAAGTTTTACAAGCCTAACGTGCTGTTGTCGGTACTTTGTTGGGAGGTGGGCGTGAGAGGTAGGGACTCATCGCATCGAAGAGGGAATTTCACTGTCCCTCAGAGGTCAGTAAAGCTGACGCCTTCGACGTGGAGACATGAGACACCAGAGGCATCGTCCACACGATTCAGGGCCTTGTCTGTTCTTCCTCTTTCTCTTCCCTCTTTGTTTCTGCTTTTTTATTGAGATATAACTTCTGATAAAGTGGACAGATCTACGCTCACAGCTCAGTGAATGTGTGTGCATGTGCCCCGTGTAACCACCACCAGATCAGGATGTAGAACATTCTGTCACCCCAGAGGGACCCCCCATGTTCCTTCCTATCCGGCAGCCCTAAGGAAACCACTATTCTGACTGTTGTTGCCTAAGATTTGTCTTCCATGGTTTCAAACTTCGTATACAAGAGGGGTGCCTGCGTGGCTCAGTAGGTTAAGCATCTGACTTCCGCTCAGCTCATGATCCTGTGGTTCGCGGGTCTGAGCCCCGAGTCGGGTTCTGTGCTGACAGCTCAGAGCCTGGAGCCTGCTTCGGATTCTGTGTCCTCTCTGTCCCTCCCCTGCTCATGCTCTGTCTCTCTTTCAAAAATACACATTAAAAAGAGAAAGAATTCTGCTGCATGGACCTTCATGTACAGGTCTTTCCATGAACATAAGCAGTCATTTGTGTTGGATGTACACCCAGGTTTGGAATCACTGGGTCATACAGCATCAATGACTTCAGTCGATCCTGCTGAAATAACTCTTTCCCAAAGTGGTATACCAGTTGACCTTCCCACCTGTTGATGTGAAGTTTCTATGTGTTTGGCATCTGTGACAGTATTTGATTGTCTTTTAGCCATCCTAATGGAGATGCAGAATCATTTCTTTTGTAATTAACTTTTTATTTTTGAGTAACTGTAGACTTACAGAAATGTTGCAAAGATACTACAGAGTTCCTGTATTCTCTTCACCAGCTTCCCTGAATATTAACACCCGAAAAACCACACATATACATATATATTATTAATTTATTAATACTAAGTCCTTTAAACATTTTTTTTCTATTAAGTTTATTTATTTTCAAAAGGGTGGGGAGGGACATAGAGAGAAGGGGACAGAGGATCTGAAGCGGGCTCCATGCTGACAGGAGACAGCTTGAACTCACAAACCGTGAGATCATGACCTGAGCCGAAGTCGGACACTTAACTGAGCCACCCAGGTGCCCCTTAACACTGACTCCAGGTTGTCAGAAAGTAAAGTACATTCTCCTATGAAAAAAATAAGATACCCCCAACCTATTCTGCACAATAACTAAATTTGCTTGTATGCTTGTAAATGTTAACATTTTCAATGGTACCAATGAATGATATGTCACTTGTTTAACGAAAATATCTAAATTACGCAGGCACCTTAAAATGAGCTTAGGCCATACATTTATTTTGGATATTTGGAATTTGTTTTCAGGATAACGAAGGTCTTCATACTGCTCCTTATTGTGGTTAGAGAATTAATCATTCTATGCATATATTGAACAAATTCTCTTTATTAAAAAAAAATCATTTAATGTTTTTATTTATTTATTTATTTTTTTTTTTTCAACGTTTATTTATTTTTGGGACAGAGAGAGACAGAGCATGAACGGGGGAGGGGCAGAGAGAGAAGGAGACACAGAATCGGAAACAGGCTCCAGGTTCTGAGCCATCAGCCCAGAGCCTGACGCGGGGCTCGAACTCAAGGACCGCGAGATCGTGACCTGGCTGAAGTCGGACGCTTAACCGACTGCGCCACCCAGGCGCCCCTGTTTTTATTTATTTTTGAGAGAGACAGAGACAGAGTGTGAGCAGGGGAGGGTCAGAGAGAGAGGGAGACACAGAATCCAAAACAGGCTCCAGGCTCCGAGCTGTCAGCACAGAGCCCGACGCAGGGCTCGAACCCACGAACCATGAGATCATGACCTGAGCCGAACTCTGATGCTTAACCGACTGAGCCACCCAGGCACCCCCGAACAAACTCTCTTTAAATCATCCCATTTTTTTTTCTCCTTACCCCCCAAATCAGAGGAGAAAATCAAACAAAATTATCAAATACCTATATGGGTAAAGTTCACACTTAGATTTCTTTTTAATGGTGGCAAAATACACATAACAGAAAATCTACCATATTAACCATTTTTAAGGGTACAGTGCAGTCACGTTAAATACATTCACGTTGTGGGGCGCCTGGGTGGCTCAGTCGGTTGAGCGTCCGACTTTCGCTCAGGTCACGATCTCGCGGTCCGTGAGTTCGAGCCCCGCGTCAGGCTCTGGGCTGATGGCTCAGAGCCTGGAGCCTGTTTCAGATTCTGTGTCTCCCTCTCTCTGACCCTCCCCCGTTCATGCTCTGTCTCTCTCTGTCTCAAAAATAAATAAATGTTAAAAAAAATAAAAATTAAAAAAAAAAAATACATTCACGTTGTTATGCAGCCGGTCTCCAAAACGTTTTTATCTTGCGAAACAAACTCTATACCCATTTAGGATAACCTTATTAAAGTATAAACCAGATATTCTCTTGCTTAGCGCCTTCTGAAGATTTCCCATTTCTCTTACAATTAAATCTAGGCTCCTAACGATTAGGGCTTGCCGAACCATCCGGGGCCCCGCTGTTCTTGTTTCTTGGCCACATGCAGCCCTCCCCACCAAGGGCCTCTTCCGAATCCTCCCATGGCTGGTCCCTTCCTTTTTCATTCTAGTCACCACCGTCTGAAGTGATCGTGCTCCGTGATGGATGTGCGGTCCACTGTCTGCCCGCCCTACTGGATGCAAATGCCTGGGCTGCCTTCCCGATTACGGAGACCCCAGGGCCTAGCACGGGGCCTGACGTTAGTAGGTACTCAACTAGGGTTTGTTGAGTGAATAATCAAAGGTCGATGGTGACAGAGAAGGCGACAGGCTAGATGCTCTGGAGGAACACACAACCCACTGAGGCAAACGTGCCTCCCCACCCCCGCCCCCACCCCCATACACCTGCAGGGGTGCCACTGGGTCAACTCGAGAGGACACGAGCAGTGGGTGGTGGCGAATGAGTCAGGGCTACATCAGAGCCACAGAGCGATGCATACAGAGACTTACTGTCGGTGTCATGGGCTGAATTGTGCCTCCCCCAACCCACTCACAGGTTGAAATCCGGTACCCCAGAATGTGGCTGTATTTGGAAATAGAGTCTTGAAAGTGCCTTGATTCTGGACTTCCAGCTTCCAGAACTGTGAGAAAATTAATTCTGTTGTTTAAGCCTCGGGCATGCAGCCCTGGTTAACTCATACAATAGGGTTGACCCTTCCCCCATTGAGGACCCGAGGGGCTTATGGCTCGTGACCTGGCCAGTGGCAGGTATGAGCTGGAGGGGAGGGGAGGCAGGCAGGACAGACCAGGCCTGCCAGGAGACTAGGACCCGTGGGGACTGGAGAAGATGCCGCTTTTGCTGCAGAACCCCCCACACAAGGGCATGTGGCTCAAAGGTGGAGCTGCTTCAGCTCTGTGGCCAGAGCTGGAGGATTGTGCTCACCTTCAGCGAGCACCTGCGTGGCCTGCTGGCCAGACCTGGCTTCCCAGGGACTTGGAGCTCAGTCAGTCACCCAAGGGATCAGCAGATCGGCCTTCCAGTGGTGTGATGGGATGCCCGGGCCACAGGGTGGCACCGATTTCCTGGACTTCTGCAGACAGCTACAAAGGGTGCTTCTGTTGGGCCAACAGGTGCCCAGCGACCCAGGTCACCGCATGGCCCCGTGCCCCGTGATCGGATCCTCATTCCTCATGGCGTTTGTTACTTCTGCATTTCGTGGCGCATTGAACCGGTTGTTCAGCTCTTGGAGAATCACTCCGTGGATTCTGTGCCCATTGTGCGTGTCAGATGAAGCCGCATCCGACGGCTACTTATCAACGAAAGTGACTGCATCTCGAAATAAAAGTTGTACATGTAATTTGCCACAGATCGCATGGCTGAGACTTTAACAAGACACAGGAATTTTGAAAAAAATGTTTTTACTTATTTATTTTGAGCGCGAGAGAGAGACAGAGAGAGCAGAGGAGGGGCAGACAGAGAGAGAGGGAGTGAGAGAATCCCAAGCAGGCTCTGCACTGACAGCACGGAGCCCGACATGGGGCTCGAACCCATGAAAAGTGAGACCATGACCTGAGCTGAAACCAAGAGTCAGACGCCTAACCAACTGAGCCACCCAGGAGCCCCAACAAGATTCGGGAATTTTTAAGAAATATGCTGCCATTAGAGCATCAGCTTTTCCAGGATAAGCTTAGCATGCGGGAGGTTAACCAGCCAACCTTCTATCAAATACAAGCAAGAGTGAATCTTCTGTGTGGCTGGAACGTTATTACAGTTACAGAAAGAAACCACAGGCCTTAAGATTCGAGCTTCTTTTTCAGACGTATTTTAAAAATCTCAAACCAAATGATATCTTAAGTAGACAGAGACTGATTTTCACATAATCCAGGATCATCTGTCTCAGTGGCTCACAGACAAGCCCTCGTTAGCTGTTCCACAATATACTGGAGTCGAACGTTATCGCTTACATTAAGCATCGCAAATTAAAGGGAAGGCCTGATTTGCTTGGAACAGAATACTCCATATGCCACATCAAAATCACAGAAATAATTGGATGTCAGAAATACGTTTTAATTGCTGATGGTGTTCTGCCAATAAACAAATTACTTTTTACCGGATTGTGTTTTGGGACATCCGGCCGACCCTTCGACACCAGAAAGAAGGATTTCCCATAAATAAAAGCTTCAGGGCAATTTCATGTTGTGATTAGTGTTTCTTTCCCATGCCACCGGATTATTAATAGTTGGGATTTGTGTTTCATATCAGGGCAGGAAATTAATCACGTCATGTACAGGACTCCATGTAAAGAAATACTTCACGAGGTCCCATTTATTTCAAAAAGGAAAAGGTAGTTAAGCATTTAAATTAAACAAACGGATCGATGTCACAGCAATTGCTGGGGAATGATTTGTCACATGGCAAAGGAAACGCATTGAAGATACAAACAGCTGTTTCTCAGCTTAAAGTTTATAGTGTTTCAAAATTCAGGAAATGACTTTATAGTGTTCTGGTTAGATTCAAATTTGTAAAATTAACAGAACCAGCCCGTAATACAGCGTTCTGCATTATAAAGACATTTGGATACATTTACCAAAGTACAACATTCTGGCAAAATGGCCCACTTGTCTGTCATGCAATTAAAGCAGGCTTCGTGTTAGAGTTACGTATTATGTTAGTGATAATTTCACTACCAAGATATCACTTATATACCAAACCCAAGGCCCGTGCGTAGCTTTGCGTGGCCGTTGAAAGAAGAGTTACTGAATTTAATGCAACGGGGTAATTATGGTATAAAATGTAAGTAGCTTTATTCTGAGGTTGGTTCAAAAGTAAGATCCGGCATCTGAGGCCTAATAATCTTTGAGAGCTCTCCCTGGAGAACGTAATGTTATATTTATTCCTGAGAGAGAGGGGGAGACAGAACATGAGTGAGGGAGGGACAGAGAGAGAGAGAGACACACACACACAGAATCCAAAGCAGGCTCCAGGCTGTGGGCTGTCAGCACAGGGCTTGATGCAGGGCTTGAATTCACAGACTGTGAGATCATGACCTGAGCCAAAGTCAGATGCTCAACTGACTGAGCCACCCAGGCGCCCCTCCCTGGAGAGTGTTTAACATGCTGATAACAAGTTAGATCGAGCCGACTTTTCAAATATAAAGTCCCCATGTGAAGAACAGAAACCCCAATCAAGGGGTTTCTCCACCAAACCCACCCCAGCTGATCCCTTTGGTTTGCGCTTTTTTTCCAAGGTCCTCACTAAATATCTGCTTTCTTAAGAGAGGGGATTTTGAGCATCAGTGAGAGAAATCATTGCAATGATTGAAATAACTGATTCTTTTGGAAGTTGGTTAATAAAAGCAGGGGGAAAAAATCAAGCATTCATCCTGCCTTTTCTGTATAAATGTTTCCTCAGAAAAACCAAATAGTTAGGGGCATTTTTTCCTTTGTAGAAATCTTCCAGCTAATACAGAAGAGAACATACACATTGCAAACTAAGCAATGACACAATCTTAAAAAGAGGCCATCTGCCATAAAACATGTCCTGCCGTCACTCATGAAGCGATCTCGCCAAAATCTCAGCCTGAATCTGACAAATCTTTGGATTTACTTGATTGACTTAAGTGCAGGGGACAGGGAACAGGTTACAGGACACCAGGTAGCTGCAATCAGCAAACTCCAGATTGGGGAATCCAACGGAGCCAGCAGCCGAGTTTCTTCAACAAATAAATCACAAAGGAGGGAGGGGAGAAAATAAAGAGAAGGATCGAGGGGGGGCGGGAAATTCTCCACAATAAAAGAGACATAGGATGATACCATTGCAAAGTGTGGACCTCATCTGGATCCTGATTCAAACAGCCTGTAGTGGGGGCGTCTGGGTGGCGCCTGGTCAGCCAAGTATCCGACTCTTGATTTCAGCTCAGGTCATGATCCCACGGTTCGTGAGTTTGAGCCCCACATTGGGCTCTGTGCTGACAGCATTCCCTTGGAATTCTGTCTCCCTCTCTCTCAGCCCCTCCCTCACTCTCTCTCTCTCTCTCTCTCTCTCTCTCTCTCAAAATAAATAAACTTAAAAACAATGTTTAGTTAAAAAAAGTCAAATAGCCTGTAGAAAATATATACATTTTTAAGAGAACTGGGGAAATGAGAAAATCGAATGCTTGAAAATATTTGTGGTATTGGGGACTTAGAGTTAAATTTTTAGGTATAATAATAATACTGTGGTTATGTTTTTTAAAAAGCAAGTCTTTGGGGCACCTGGGTGGTTCAGTCAGTTAAGTGGCAGACTTCGGCTCAGGTCATGATCTTCCGGTTCGTGAGTTCAAGCCCCGCATTGGGCTCTCTGCTGTCAGCACAGAGCTTACTTTGGATCCTCTGTCCCCCCTCTCTCTGCCTTTCTCTCTCTCTCAAAAATAAATAAACATTAAAAAAAAAAAAAAACACAAAACCTTATCTGTTAGAGACACATTACCGAAACATTTGCTGATGAAAGGTGATGGCTGGAGTGTATTTCAAAACAGCCCCGGGTGGGGAGGGTGGGTGTGACGTGGGGGACAGAGGTGGACCACGAGTGTAACTGAGCCCAAGCTCCTTCCTTTCACAGGACGGGCCAGTAAGTCAAGGAACAAGATGTTGGGGGCAGGGAAGGCAACTTTACTCGGAAAGCCAGCAAACAGAGCATGTGGTGGGCTCTTGTCCCAAAGAAACAACGCCTCTCGCCATGAAATTCAAACTTCTTTTCTGCCCGCAGAAAGGGGGACGAGTGAGGGGCATTGGAGTCAAAAGATCACTAACCTCTGTAGCCTGGAGCGGAAGGTCACGCAATTTTTTTGTTCTCAGTCAGTTGATGTGGGGGTCATGCCATTCCCATAAATCTTAAACATGGAGTCATTTCTGTCTTCCTTGCCTCCTCAGGTGAGGTAGGTTTTGGGTAAAGAAGCAGCTTTTGCAAATCTGAGCTGTAAGCAAAATTCCTTCGATGAGCAGCAGGCCTATGTGCTAATCAGGAAAGTTCCTGAGCTAGAGGAACTCTAAGCGTGACTCTCGGTTTCGGCTCAGGTCATGATCTCACGTTTTCATGAGACCGAGCCCAGCATCCGGCTCTGTGTGGAAAGTGCAGAGCCTGCGTGGGATTCTCTCTCTCTCTCCGTCTTTCTGCCCTTCCCCTGCTAATACTATCTCTGTCTCTCTCAAGGTAAAATAAACTTAAAAAAAAAAAAAAAAAAAGGAAGTTCCTAAGCTAATAGGTCACAGCAGCAAGGGAAACCTTAGCAACATGGAGTCAGACATGCTAAGTTTCTCCCTCGGGAGTGACTGTAAGTTGGCCACTTACTGAAGCTGAGGTGGGGGTGGGGGCGGTGGGTACTTGACATTTACTTTCTCTATTGTTATTTGTATTTGAAATTTTCCTTAATAAAAAGGATTTTGTTTTTAATTTTTTTTTTTTTGATGTTTATTTTTGAGAGAGAGACAGACCATGGGTGAGGGAGGAGCAGAGAGAGAGGGAGACACAGAATCTGAGCTGTCAGCACAGAGCCCAACGCGGGGTTTGAACCCACAAACCGTGAGATCATGACCTGAGCCAAAGTCAGATGCTTAACCCACTGGGCTGCCCAGGTGCCCCAAAAGCCTTGTTTTTTTTTTTTTTTTTTTAATTTAAGATGCAGTGAACTTCCCAAACTAGTAATAACTTTTTAACCAAGTTCAGAAGTTAATTTTTAATTGGCTAAAATATCTGATCAACAAATAGGTTTTCTCTCAGTGGAAGAAAAAAGTGATTTTTTTCCCCCAGAAAAGAAAAATTTGCCTGATATGTTATGCTTACTAGTAAATTTAAAAAAAAAAAAAAAAAAAAAAAAAAAATATATATATATATATATATATATATATATAGCCAGCTTGAGGACCTCAGTGAACCTAATGTCTTACCCCCACCTCTGTGATGATTTCTCTGGAACCCTGTTGCCCAGCCCTGTATGCCCAGGGTCTCTATGCCTCCCAAGGCAGTTCTCCCAATGCCTCAGCCTTTTTTAGGTACCACCCTCTCCAAACCTTCTCAGTAGCTGCTAGCATTCCACAGCCCAGTACTCCCCCCCCCTGCCCCCCCCCCCCAGCCCCTTTGTGTGTCTTTAAGGCCAATCTGTCCCTGGCTTCCATGGCTTTGTTAATTAAATTTGTTCTCAAAGGTGTGGCTTATAAACAAACCTTGCATTTACTGAAGTGGCCATAAAGGAACTCCTAGTAGGTCAAATTTCACCATTGCCCCTGCAGGCTCATCTACAGAAAAGTTTTGCTTTTTGCTAAAAGGCATGCCCCTCTGGGCTGAGGGCTCAGTGTGCCCGTGGGACTCAGTCGTCTGTCCAATTCATCAAACCCACTGATTCGGTCCCCAGGAGCCAAGAGTTTTGCACTGCACATGTTGAAAGGGTTTTCCACAGGTGTTCAAAGACATGCCCTAAAGTGGAGGTCCTGTGGCGCCAGCAGCCTGAGCGGTGTCTGTGGCCCCCTGCTCCTTGACCATGTGTCTCAAGGTCTGAGGTCACGAGCACCTCCTGGGATCTGAGGGGTCCTTCGCTGTCAGCGTGGCCTGCCTGTCTGGGACAGCTGCCGCGGGAGCGACCTGGACCCAGAATCACCCTCCAGAGAGCAGGGAGGGAAAGTTGGCCCTGACACAGCATCTCTGAGCCTCAGTTTTCTTGTCTGCAAAATGGGGAGAGAATAAGCGTACCTACTGTATTGGTTTCCTGGGGCTTCTATAACAAATGACCACAGACTTGGTAGCTTAACACAACAGAAATTTGTTGTCTCACCATTCTGGAGGCCAGACGTTCAAATCCACGTCCCTGGTCTAAATTCAGGGTGCTGGAAAGACTGAGCTCCCTCTGGCGGCTCTAGGGGAGGATCTGATTCTTGCTTCTTCCAGCCTCCAATGCTGCCTCCATTCCTTGGTTTGTGGCAACATCGCTCCAGCCTCTGCCTCGGTGGTCTCGTGGCTTCCTCCTCTTCTGTGCCAAACGTCCTTCTGAATCTCTCTTATGAAGACACTTTGGGGAGCATGTTAGAAATGCAGACTCTTAATGCTCACCTGCAGAGATTCTGATTCTTTAGGCCTGGGGGCAGGAATCTGCACTATTTTTTAAAGTTATTTGTATATATTTATCTTTTGAGAGAGAAAGAGAACAGGCTGCAGAGGGGCAGAGAGAGGGAGGGAGAGAGAGAGAAATCCCAAGCAGGCTGCACGCCATGGGCACAGAGCCCAACGCGGGGCTCAAACTCACAAGCTGTGAGATAGTGACCCCGAGCTGCAACCAAGAGTCAGACGCTTACCCAGCTGAGCCACCCAGGCGCCCCTACGTGTTCAGAGCTTTTATGAAAATGTTTCTGAAATGTATTACGTATTCTCCCCGACAGTGTTTCCGGACGGTAGCTCAGCCTTTTACAGCGAACACAGCGATGGCGGCCACACGATTCTTGCCGTGCCCACCTGTCATCGGAGCAGCCCAGCAGGTGGAAAGACGGCGAGGCGTCTGCTCCAACCTGAAAGCATGGACGCCTGTAGCACTCAGGTTCCCGTTTTCAATTTTCCAGTCTCCTTCCTCCTGCCAGGTAACTATTGTTTCATCTGGAGGCATCCCTCCTGCAGGCAGACGTCCCCTCTCTCTCACTTCCCCTCATTTTATTTGGACTCTTCTAGTAGCTGTGGGCTGGGGAGTGATACTACCGAGGCTTGTTAGCACTTTTTGCAAAAGAAGAGTTAATGGCCTCGAGATAGGAGCCTTGAGGAGGTCTCCGAGGACAATCATCTTTTATTATTATTATTGGCTTATGTACCTTCCTCCACCACCAAGGAGAAACGCTTTGTATCCCTCACTTATTTTTAGTTGACTTCAAATTTTTTCATGAATTTAAATAGTTGCAAAGGATAAAATGTCTTACAGGTTGTAAATCTTAACATTGTAAAAATAATACTATCATAGCACTCTCTTAAATGTAGCCAATGAAACCTAAATGCCATAGTAATTTGATATCCATCGTCCTTCATTTAGAAGATACACAAAAAAGTTCTTCTTTTTTTTTTAATTTTTTTTTTCAACGTTTATTTTTGGGACAGAGAGAGACAGAGCATGAACGGGGGAGGGTCAGAGAGAGAGAGAGGGAGACACAGAATCGGAAACAGGCTCCAGGCTCTGAGCCATCATGAGCCATCAGCCCAGAGCCTGACGCGGGGCTCGAACTCACGGACCGTGAGATCGTGACCTGGCTGAAGTCGGACGCTTAACCGACTGCGCCACCCAGGCGCCCCATCTTCTTTTAATAGTCAAAAATTTTGTAACTTTTGTGTCTCTCCTTGAACTCATATTTCCATTCCATTTCTTCCACAAAATTGCATTCTCACGTAATATATTTTTATGCTTGAAAGTATTTTATTAATCATCCTATCATAATTCTCTCAACAAAAAGTACAGAAGTTAAAATTACATTTTTTAATTACCTGTGACCATAAAGCTCCAGAGTTAAATTTTTTTTTCTGGGGTTTGAACTAACAGTACAATCATGACTATCCAATTTATCAAAACCAATTCATCGCACATCTTTATAAATAATTATAAGCATAAAAATAAAAGTTGTTAGGACTGCATCTCTTAGTGAGTTGGATGAGGCTGTCTTTATTGTTAGTTCGGGAATCTGTGGATGAGCATAACCCTTGCTGCAAAGACCCAGAATTTAGCGTTGATTTTTCTCCTGTTTAAAAAAAAAATTTTTTTTTAAATGTATATTTGTTTTTGAGAGAGAGAGACACACACAGCAAGCGGGCAGAGAGAGAGGGAGACACAGAATCCGAAGCAGGCTCCAGGCTCTGAGTTGTCAGCACAGAGCCCAACACGGGGCCCCGAACTCACAAACCGCGAGATCATGGCCTGAGTTGAAGTCCGATGCTCAACCAACTGAGCCACCCAGGAGCCCCAGATTTTTCTCCTTTTTTTTTTAAATGTAAATTTAAAAAACAGACTGGTTCAGGGGTGCCTGGGTGGCCCAGTCGGTTAAGTGTCCCACTTTGGCTCAGGTCATGATCTCTCAGTTTGTGAGCTCAAGCCCCACGTCAGGCTCTGTGCTGACAGCTCGGAGCCTGGAGCCTGCTTTGGATTCTGTCTCCCTCTCTCTGCCCCTCCCCTGCTCATGCTCTGTCTCTCTCTCAAACATAAATAAACGTTAAAAAACCAGACTGGTTCATAAAATAAGTAGATGGGAATGGAAGGGGTTTTGTTACAGCAGCTCTCCTCAGCCATGTGAACTGTCAGCCTTATGGCCAAACCTCACGTGCTGGTCTATCATGAAAAACTTTCCATCCGGTGACAAGTTCATTTGGGCTGAAAGCCCAGTTTTGGAAACACTGTGATGGGTACCCATTCTCCCTCTGCAGTAGGGTTCTGGATAGAGGCAGAGAAACTGGGCGGGTTGGGCGGGGGGGAGAGGAAAGAGAGGAGACAGGAGACAGAGAGGAGAGAGGTAGAGAGAGGGGAGAGAGAGGAGAGGAAAGAGAGGGCTAGAGATGGGAGAAGGGAGTCTTCGGAGGGCAAGGCAGCTAAGGGAAAGGTTGATGTCAGCTGCCTTCTCTGCTGAACGCAATCCAGGAAGCTGATTTCCTTAACCCCGTGCGCCTCAGTTGAGATGGGAGTGCCAGAAGCTCCCAGAACCTGGCCTCGGAAGCCCGACCAGGTGAGCGCTTGGAATGATGGAGGGCTGTCTCACGCCTGGAGAATGTCGGCTCCCTGGGGACAGCCCTCCTGGGCCTCGCTTTGCTCAGTCCCCAGCGCCTGCCCAGGGCTGTCCACGCAGGCAGGGGAAGGGGATGTGTGAGGCTGAACTGTGGCGGGAGGCTGGGCCGGGAGACCCCCACGGCGAAAACGCCACGACACCCACGCTGACGATCCAGAGTGAGGAGGCCATCCGGGCATTGCTTCCCTGGTGCCAGCCTTCAGCTCGGCCCGTTTCGACGTGTTTCTGACAGAGCTAACCAGAGAGTCATCAGCAGAGCTGAAACCCCTTTCCTTTTTCTTTTTTTTTTTTTTTTTTTTTTTAATTTTTTTTTTTTTTTCCCAACGTTTATTTATTTTTGGGACAGAGAGAGACAGAGCATGAACGGGGGAGGGGCAGAGAGAGAGGGAGACACAGAATCGGAAACAGGCTCCAGGCTCCGAGCCATCAGCCCAGAGCCCGACGCGGGGCTCGAACTCACGGACCGCGAGATCGTGACCTGGCTGAAGTCGGACGCTTAACCGACTGCGCCACCCAGGCGCCCCATCCTTTTTCAATTTCACATTTGTGTCCATTTCTTCATTCACCGATTGGGCGGGCAGGAAGCCTTCATTAGGTTTCTGCCTTCCGTGTCCCGCACCCCATACGGAGCACAGGACACACACGTGAGTTGGGGGAGCCTCCCGTCCTCAGGGGCCTCACCATGGGGAGGAGGGACCGACAGGGAGACAACAACCCTCACCTGGAACAGAAATCCAACCCTGGATGTGGCAGGAGGAAAAGAGATCCGGGATCTGGAGGGCTTTTCGGTGGTGGCCCTTCACGCTGTCTGCTCTGGACGGGCACCCACACCCACCTTTTCCCATCCGGGTAGGTTGGCATTTGGGGGAGGGGCAACTCTGATCTCGAAGCGTTCCCCCAAACACTGACAGCTTCCAAACGGTGCCTCTTTTTAATTTTTTTTAATGTTTCATTTTATATTTGAGAGAGAGAGAGAGGGGGTGAGCAAGGGAGGGGAAGAGAGAGAGGGAGACACAGAATCTGAAGCAGGCTCCAGGCTCCGAGCTGTCAGCACAGAGCAGGACGCAGGGCTCGAACTCATGAGCAGTGAGATCATAACCTGAGCTGGAGTCAGACACTTAACCGACCCAGCCACCCAGGCGCCCCCACACTGTGCCTCTTTGATGCGTGATGTGAGAAAAGTTTTGGGGTGGGGAACTTCAGTGTTCCTGATCTCCCCAGGTGGGTGCCCCCAGCTCCCCATCTAAACCAGAGCTTAATGCTGGGCTGTGTCAGGTCACTGTCCTTGCCTGACTGTCCTTGTCTTCTTGTCTCTCTGTTTTTAAAACAGTGATGATTTAGAAAGCTTAATGTTTTGTTGAGCGTTATCTTTTTCTTTCTTCTCTCTGTCTCTCTCCCCCACCCTATTCCCCACCTCCCTTCTTCCTTCTCTCCTTTTTTTTTTTTCATTTTGAGATCAAATTTATCCAAGCATAATTTACATACAATAAAATTCCTTCTCCACTTAGACATTTCTAAGAGTTTTCACAAATGCCTATAGCGTGTAACTCCCATGGTCAAGATACGGAACATTTCCATTGTGCTAAAAAAAACTCCCTCACACCCCATTGGAATCAACCACTCCCCCTCCCTCACCCCGGCAACCACAGACAGAGGGACAGATGTGTTCTCCATCCCTAGAGTTTTGTGTTTTCCAGATTGTAGGTTGCCTTTCACTTCTGGCTTCTCTCAGCATAATACACATGTGATTTACATGTGAACTACAGGGTGTCGATCCACTCCCCCCATCGAGGGATGCCTGGGTTGTTTCCAGTTTGGGGGTGATTATGACAGATTTGCAGTGGAGATCAGAGCACAGGTCTCTATGTGGACATAAGCTTTCATTTCTCTTGGATCGATGCCCAGGATTGTGCTGGCTGGGTCAAATGCTAAGTACTTTAAGTTACTGGTTCTCAACAGGGGATGATCTTGACCCTCAGGGACATTTGGCAACGCTGAGGCCATCTTTGGTTGTCACACGGCAGGTGCACATGACAGGCCCTGAGGCAGAGAGCTTTTAGGCCCAAACGTCCACGGGCCTCAGGGTGAGAAAGTCTGGCTTCCGCTTTTTTTTTTTTTTTTCAACGTTTATTTATTTTTGGGACAGAGAGAGACAGAGCATGAACGGGGGAGGGGCAGAGAGAGAGGGAGACACAGAATCGGAAACAGGCTCCAGGCTCTGAGCCATCAGCCCAGAGCCCGACGCGGGGCTCGAACTCACGGACCGCGAGATCGTGACCTGGCTGAAGTCGGACGCTTAACCGACTGCGCCACCCAGGCGCCCCTGGCTTCCGCTTTTTAAGAAACTGCCAAGCTGTCCTCTACGGTGACTGAGCCAGCGTTGACTGAGAACTTTGGTTGTTCTGTGTCCTTGCTGGCATCTGATGCTGTCAGTCACTCCTTTTCAAAATATTTTTTTATTTTAGGGGCATCTGGGTGGCTCAGTCAGTTAGCGTCCAACTTCAGCTCAGGTCATGATCTCACGGTCCATGGGTTCAAGCCCCGCGTCGGGCTCTGTGCTGACAGCTCGGAGCCTGGAGCCTGCTTCAGATTCCATGATCTCTCTCTCTCTCTCTGCCCTCCACAGCTCACACGCTGTCGGTCTCTCTCTCTCAAAAATAAACAAACATTAAAAAAAATTAAAATATTTTTTATTTTAGCTGTTCTAATAGGTCATGTCTCCTTGTGGTTTTAGTTTGCATTTCCCTGATGACTAATGACACTGAGCATCTTTTCAGGTGCTTTTTGCCCGTCCATGCACAGGTGACCCTTGCACAATGCAGGGGTTAGGGGTGCTGACCCTCAACCCCCCTCCCCTAGCTGAAAATCCACGTGTAACTTTTGACTCTCCCCAAATCTAACTGTGAACAGCCTACTGCTGACCAGAAGCCTTACTGGTAACATAAACAATTAACACATCTTTTGTATGTTGTATTATATACTGTGTTCTTACAATGAAGCAAGCTTGGCAAAAGAAAAATGCTATTAAGAAAATCATAGGGAAGAAAAAAATACATTTACAGAACTGTAATGTATTTATTGGGAAAAAAATCTGCCTATAAGTGGACCCGTTCGAACCCGTATTGCTCAAGGGTTAATTGTACTTACCTTTGGCGGTCTGCCCAAATCTTTTGCCCATTTTTTACGGAATTATTTGTTTTCTTTATTATAGACATTTCTTATTTCTTTCCTATTTTAATCCCCATAATAATCCTGTGAAATGGATTTGATAACTCACATTTAATACATAAGAAATAGAGACTCTGAGATGTCATAGGACACACGGGAGACCCCAGGGATGTCTGACTCTTCCCCGCCACCCCCATCCAGGCATCTTTGGTGACAGAGTCCGTCCCGCCACCCCCATCCAGGCATCTTTGGTGACAGAGTCCGTCCCGCCACCCCCATCCAGGCATCTTTGGTGACAGAGTCCGTCCCGCCACCCCCATCCAGGCATCTTTGGTGACAGAGTCCGTCCCGCCACCCCCATCCAGGCATCTTTGGTGACAGAGTCCGTCCCGCCACCCCCATCCAGGCATCTTTGGTGACAGAGTCCGTCCCGCCACCCCCATCCAGGCATCTTTGGTGACAGAGTCCGTGCTCTAAGCCATAGAGAGCATCGAACCACTTTCCTTCCTCCCTTCCCTCCTTCCTTCCTTCCTCCCTCCCTCCTTCCTAACTTCCTTCCTTCCTTCCTTCCTTCCTTGATCTGTCCCTCATTTTCTCTTTTCCCCTCTCCTTTGTCAGACAAGTTCTCTTTGAATGAACAAGAAAGAAGCCAAACCAATTTTTTTAAGGAAACAAATTCTGTGTATTTCTTGATGAATTCTGGCCTACTTAGCTCAGAGGAAGAATTTGAGAACAGAAATTCTTTGCTTTTTCCTGGCGAGAACTCATGCTGAGATGGGGGAGGGGGTTAGATTATTATTTTGACAGAGCTAAGAATTATTTGGATGAAAAATGGATCCCCACTTGAGTGGGAACGAGATCTCATGGCAAGAACAGAGGGGTGAGGTTACCGATGGCCTTGATATACGAGACTCCAAATTAATAACTTAACTCCCGCCTTCTTGCAAACCTGAGATATCAGCAGTGTTTCCTTGACTGAGACTTAATAATTGCAACCTGTGTTCCAAGGAAGGCTTCGTTCTTCTCTAAATGAGCAACACAAAAAGCCAGTTTCCAAGTATGTGCAGCATGAGACACATTTGGTAGAGTTAACATCAGAATCTCATCAACAACAAAAGAGAGGAAGTAACACTTTGGGAGGCTGCCCGTTCGATTGATCCAGTAAATTCTCCCAACAAAACACCAGGGTCCCCAGCTTTGCCGCTCACGTGCTGTGGTGACCCCACCACCGGTGCCCATGACCCTGGCCGCTCCTTGGAAGAAGCAGGAGGGCACAAACGTGCAGCCCATTACATGGCCGGGCTCGTGGGCGGAGTGGGCTCGCCGCACACCGGAAGTCCCCAGGTCTCTGGCTGGTCCCTCATATCTGCTCCCACATGTCTCCGTTTATGAGGACTGTCTGATGTCCTTTTCCTTCCCGACACCAAAAATGTAATGTCTTCTCTGACATCCAGTTCTGCAACTCCCCACACACCAACGGCGTGTCCTGCAATTCAGTCTTATTGTGACGCTAAGTCCCAGGGTTGGCACGGAGCCCGCATGTTAAGGACTCAGGCCCACAAGACTAGCCCCCTACTTTAGACACCGGTCACAAGTCCCAGGGGCCACCTGCACTTGTGGTTGGCCGGCTGTCAATTCAGGGGTGCCCACGCCTCCTCCTCAGCTTTGATAATTTGTTACAACAACTCACAGAACTCGGGAAAATACTGCTCACATTTACTGGGTTTCCTATAATGGATACAACTCCAGAACGATCAGGGAAAGAGGTGAGGTGTGGGGGAAGGGGTACAGATCTTCCGGGTCCTCTCCGGGCGCACCACCTTCCTAGTGAGTCCGTTTGTTCACCAGCCCGGGAGCTGATGCACGTTTATAACCCAATCTCCAGCACCCCTCCCCTCCCCATAGTCTGGGGGGGGGGGGGAGGGGCTGGTGAGGCTGAAAGTTCTCACCTTCTTTATTTGTTTAATTTACTTTTTATTTCATTTTTAATCTTTTTATGTTTATTTTTGAGAGATAGAGAGAGCAGGGGAGGGGCAGAGAGAGGGGGACAGAGGATCCGAAGCGGGCTCTGGGCTGACAGCAGCAAGCCTGACGTGGGGCTTGAACTCACAAACCGTGAGATCACGACCTGAGCCGAAATCATGAGCCAGACGCTTAACCGACTGAGCCACCCAGGTGCTCCATAAAAGTCTTCAGCCTCTGGTCCCATGTTTAGTCTTTCTGGGGACCAGCCCCCATCCTGAAGCTATCTAGGGGCCTACGCAGAGTGACCTCGTTAGCAGAAATTCAGGTGTGGTGGCGAATGATGATAGCAGTTAGTGATGAGGGGCCTGAGAGCGGGCTGGAGGGCAGGGGTGACTCAGGGGTGGGGTGTAGACATGAGCTGGTAGGGCCTAAAGGTGGGTGGAACCAAAAGTAAAAAAAAAGTGGGAAGAGGGAGAGGCTGGCAGGAAAGAGGCTGGGATTAGGCGGGCGGCTAGCCAGCCCAGGTGCCCTGTGCGCCACCCCGGCCGGCCAGCCCCTCCCCCTGCGTGTCCCGCTCTGGCAGGGCTAGGTTTGTGCACATCAGTGGGAGCCAGGCTCCAGCTCTGAGGGAGGAGTGGCGCGAGGGGTCAGGAGAGTTGCTCCATCCACAGTTCAGTCCGTCCGGCTGCCATCAGAGGCAACTAGAATTTGATCCAGGGGTTCCTGCTAACCCCAGGGAAGAGACCAAGTGTTAGATGCCAGTGCAGAAAGGACACCCGGGTGACTCAGTCGGTTGAGCATCCGACTCTTGATTTCGACTCAGGTCATGATCTCACTGTTGTGGGATTGAGCCCCGCGTCAGGCTCTGCGCTGAATGTGGAAACTGCCTGAGATTCTCTCTTTCTGCCCCTCCCCCACTTGCACTCCCTCCCTCCCTCCCTCCCTCTCTCTCTCAAAAAAAAGAAAAAAAAAAAAAATCCAGCGCAGAAGGGCAAATGTGAGCACCACCCCCTTGAAGGCCAGCCTGCCCCAGGCCATGGAACTCACAGAATTCACAGCTGCCCTGTTCCCTAGACCCACAGCCAGATCTGCCAAAGGCTCGGAGGCAGGGAGTACCCCTCCCCACTTATTATGCCAGGCGGGGCCTCTAGGCTCTGACGTTGACCCCAACAAAGGCTGAGGCCCCAGTGGTGTCCTGCCAGCTCCTGGGGTAACAGGTAGACCAGGGTCCACGTGGTTGTTCAGGAGTCATAATGAGAATGCTCCAAGCCCCTAACCACCAGGTTGCTGGGGATCCAGAGCCTGGAGATACCATGACTCATTAGCTATTATTTTTAGTTTTATGCCACAGAAGATGTGCAGGAACGAGATCAGCTTAAATGTCTTGCTATAAAAAGGATGATGGATGGGGGGCGGTGGGAAAAGACAGAAAGCCAGACAGACATGGACAGACAGAGACCGAGGGGAAGAAACTAAGAAATACACCAAGATGTTAGCAAGAGTTTCCCCTAAGCGGCAAGATTAGGAATAATCTTAAAATATTTCTATAAAGAATTCATATTTATTTTTATAATAAAAAAATACATGTTAGATAAATGCACAAGGCATGAGAAGTCCTGAGAAGCTATTCTAGAATCAGCATTACGCAGGCCTTCTACCTAGTTACTGGCCTTGCTGGTAGAGAAGACCACTTCTCTCCCAGGGATTTCAAAGAAAGTTCTGGAACCAACATGAGCTACACATGCACTCCTGAAACAAAAACGGCTTTCTCACCTCCTGGAGTTCACACTGTGTAGTCCTCTCTCCGTGGACAGGACTGGTCTGTGTAACTAAGAGAATGTTGCTGAAATGAGGGAGTGTGACTTCAGAGTCCAGGTCATAAAGGACATTGTAGCCTCACCTTGTACATCTTAGCTCTCTCACTGTAGCCAAAGCCAGCCGCCATGTCAGCAGAATACTCCAACAGCCCTGTGGAGAACTGAGGCCTCCCTCCAACAGCCAGCACCAACATGGCAGCCATGTGAGTGAACTTCATGGAAGGGGCTCCTCCAGCCCCAGTCAAGCCTTCAGATGACAGCAGGCTGGGCTGGTCACCTGACTGCAATGTCATGAGAGACCGGGAGCCAGAATCACCCAGCTTAGCTCCTCCGGAATCCCTGAGCTACAGAGACCGTGTAGAACCTTTGTTCTTTTAAGTTTGAGGTAATAGATAATTAACACAAATGGTGACCTTATTTTTTGTAATGTTTATTTTTGAGAAAGAGAAAGAGAGAGAGAACGTGTGAACAGGGGAGGGGCAGACAGAGAGGGAGACACAGAATCTGAAGCAGGCCCGATGTGGGGCTCAAACTCATGAACCGTGAGATCATGACCTGAGCCCAAGTCAGACGTGTAACCAGCTGAGCCACCCAGACGCCCCTATTCTTTATTTTTAATGTGGCCCATATTCTATTTCTATTTGGGTGGCACTCTTCTGGAATCTTCTCTGCTTCTTTCGCCAGGACTGTTTCCTGAGTACCCTTCAGCTGAAGAGGAACTCCTCTTAGAAACTCAGCCTCGACCATCCTAGTTCATCTTGGGGCTGTATGAACGCCCTTGACTTCCAGAAAAGAAAAGCACAGAGGTAAAAATTGTAAAATATTGTCTCATTTTTGGCTTATCTCCCCATCACTCCCTTCTGTGGGAATGGAGACGCCCATGTGCTCTAGCACTTTCTCTCCTATCTGTCTCTCTCTCCCCTCTTGCTCTGCCCTTCAGTGACATCTCTTCTCTTCCACCTCTAGCGGCCCACATGTGTGTCCTCAGACACCCGGAGGGCGTTGGGAAGGGGGGAGACCTGGAAGGTGCAGCCAGGACCCTAGGGTAGAAGCCGCAGAAGGTGGGTTTCAGCTCCAAGAGAAAGAAATGCATGGCCTGTCACGGCCACAGCATGTGAGACAGGCCCCCTTGGGAGTCTGAGCAGAGGCCAAATGATCAGCACTGGGGTTACGGTGCAGCACAGGCTCTCAAACGCTCATCTGCACCAGAATCGCACAGGAAATACATTTAAAAGGTGGATTCCCAGGGATCCACGCCCCTAGAGGTTCTGAGTCATCAGCCCTGAGGTGGAGCCCCAAAGCCTGAGTTTTTACAAGGAGATCAAAGGAACACATTCTGAGAAGAGGAAATCCCTCCGCTGGCTGGGATCAACTCTAGTAGGCTATAGGGCTGGGTGCTAAATTGGTGTTTGTTGAATGGCTATATGCAACAACAAATAATGAATGACTTTGAAGACGTATTAATACTCCTCTGGCCTCCTCCCGTCTTGGGTGAGGCAGGCAGCAGCTCTCGGAAAGGAGACTTTACTTCAGCAACAACGCTCTGGAGTCCTCAGGGGCCTGAAAAACTTGCTATCTTCAACAATGTTATATTAAAAGTCTTGGCTAACTTGACCTTGAGACAGAATCCTTCCAGCCCAAGCATCCTTGACATTCTCAGACGAGCACTGGGTCTGAGTTAGTGAGAAGAAACAGGCTACTTTATCTCCATGGGTCATGTGAGAGTTATTCTGCTCAGGCCACCATAACAGAATACCACAGACCGGGCAGCTCGAACACCCAAAATTAGTTTTCTCACAGTGCTGGAGGCTGGAAGTCTGAGGTCAAGGTGTCGGCAGGTTGGTGTCTCCTGAGGCCTCTCTCCTTGGCATGTGGATGACTCTCTTCTCCCGTGTCCTCAGTGGTCTTCTGTCCATGTGTGTCTGTGACCTAATATCTTTTTTTTTTTTTTTTTTTAATTAAAAATATTTTTAATGTTATTTATTTTTGAGAGAGAGAGAGAGAGGCAGAGCATGAGCAGGGGAGGGGCAGACAGCTAGGGAGACACAGAATCCGAAGCAGGCTCCAGGCTCTGAGCTGTCAGCACAGAGCCCGACACAGGACTCGAACTCATGAACTGAGAGATCGTGACCTGAGCCAAAGTCAGACGCTCAACCAACTGAGCCACTCAGGTGCCCCTCTTCTTTTTTTTTTTTTTTTAAGTTTATTTATTTATTTTGAGAGAGAGAGCCCGAGCAGGGGGAGGGGCAGAGAGGGAGAGAGAGAGTAAGGGAGGGGCAGAGAGAAAGAGGGAGAGAAAGAATCCCAAGCAGGCTCTGTGCTGTTAGCGCACCATCTCACAACCGTGAGATTGTGACCTGAGCTGAAATCAAGAGCCCAATGCTCAACCAACTGAGCTACCCAGGCACCCGTCCTAATCTCTTCTTATAAGGACACTGACATATTGGTGAGGGTCAACCCTACTGACCTCATTTTAACTTAATTCCGTCTTTAAAGACCTCATCACCAACTACAGCCACATTCTGGGGGCCCAGAGGTTAGGACATCAACATACGAATTGGGAAGGGGGCCCAGTTCAGCCTGTGACCATTTGCAATCAGAAATTTCTGATTTCCAAAGAGTGGTGGGTCCCCATTTATTGGAATGGAGCCTATACCCCAAAACCCATGGAGGTCAGGGCTCCTGTGGACGCCCAGATCTCACAAAAAAAAAAAGTGAAGCAGAGTCATTTCTATATGTTCTGCATATGACATGGTCACAATGTTGGTGCCACTTCTGTGGCTAAGAGGTGGCACATAGGGTGGTTTCCTTAGTCACCACACAGAGAGGGCTCTGTCCTGCCTGCCCCATGGACACCCTTCCTGACATGACCCCCTGTCTGGGCACAGCCTCCCCCTCCCTGATCTTTCTCTTTTCTCACATTTGGGCTTGGGGGAGGTTGAGTCACTGAAGGAGCTTGAAAGAATGGCTCACAAAAGTGGTTTTATTTTAATAATTATCAGCCCCAGATGCTTCTCCCGTGAGGCTCCTCACTTGAGCTGTGATAAACACAGCAACCGGAAAGTCACTTTATTAAACCATAAACGTTTGCCACAAATCACAACTAAATTAGCCCTTGGTGGAAGATGCACAGAAGCCCAGCCTGCTGCTTTCATTCCGTGAGTTGGGGAAAGGTAAAAACACACTTGGAACACTGTCTCATTAGGCTATAAAAAATCCCCAATGCCTGCGGGTTTGGACGTGCGTGACATAAATGCACACGAGTGGGCACGTGTGTGTCGAGGATGTTGAGAGTGGAAGGGACAGGAGCAGAAGTTGCCCTTGCTGCCATCCCAGGCACACTGGTCCCCACCTCAGCCCACCTGTCTGTCAGTCCTGCTGCCGAGCAGAGGGCCACCAGCACTGGACTGGTCCCGCCCTGGGGGGGCCCCAGATCTCCCTCCACCTCAGTGATGCCCACATTGGAGCAACGACCATCCAGGGAGCCAACGCTGCAAAAACTAAGCCAGGAACCCCTCTCCCAACATGTTCTTGAGAATCCCTGCTTCTCTCTTGGACTCCTTTTTTTTAGCTGTAAAATGGAGGAAATGGGGTAAATCAGTGGTTTTCAAACCATACCCCATGGAACCCCAACAGAGACACATCAGAGACCCCGGTGATGATCCAGGGGCAGTCTGAGCAGGCAGGCTCCAAGTTCCCACTTCACTTCCACCCAAACAATTCTGTCTTTACCTGCTTTGTATGTGGTCCTGGAGGGGGTTTGTTTTAAAGGGGTCTGAAACCAAAAACTGTTCACAATACACTTGACTTAACGGCCTCTAGGGAGGTTTCTGGTTCTAGGCTTCGTGAGATTGTGATTCATTCATGTGATTCTGGGACCAGAACAGCCTCTTGGTGGGGAGGGTCTCTTCCCAAGCTGCTCATCAGTGGATGGTCACCTCCACAGCTGTCTGGTGGTGGGGTCTTGTGACTCTACCTGGTATCATAATTAACCCAGTGCTTGCTGCTTGTTACTATGACTGACTGCTCCTATGTCCCCCGGAGAGCCAATCAATCACCATGCTTTCCTGCTGAGCCCAGACTGGCGCTATTCATTCCATTGTTCCAGATAGCCCCACCAATTGATATGCAAAAGCATGCAAGATACAACCTGCTTGCCATGCTTTTCTCCTTCCCTTCCTGAAAGAAAAGCCCCTGAAAACATGGGGACGGGCTTTGTTGTGGCTTGTACGTGATGTTCTTCAAAGCATTTCCTTACCCATTCACAGGGAGCTTGGGGAAGATCTTCTGTATTTGTGGTGGCTCTTATCCAAGAAGGCCCCTCGCACACTGAACACAGCTGACCTGCGTAATCCCTGGGATGTTGTGGAAATGACAGCATGACTTCAGACACTAGATTAAGTAAGACCTTGTGGCTTCTGCCTTGTTTTTTTTTTTGGGTCACTCTCCCTGGAAGAAACCAGCCACCGTGTTGTGAGGTGGTACCCTGTGGGGAGGCCCGCATGCCACCAGCAGCCAACACTTGGCTTGCCAGCCACGCAAGCGAGCAGATCTTCCAGTCCCGGTCAAGCCTTCAGATGACGACAGCACCAAAAACCATCTTGACTGAACCTTGTTAGTGAGCACCCGGCTAAGCCGCGCTCCCATTCCTGACCCACAGAAATTGTGTGAGATGATAAATGTTTACTGTTTTATGCTGCCAAGACTCTGGGGGAATTTGTTATGCAGCCATGGGTGACTGTTACAGTATCTGAATCCACACGTGCCGGAGCAGAGTGGGGCACTCCAGTACAAAGAGAGGTACTATGGTGATGTCATAACTAATCACGGATTGTCACAGAGCTCTGTAAATAGAGGATAATTTGACCCCAAACAAGGTGGGATGTTAGTAAGGAAACGGAGTGGGAGTTTCTTTGACGTGGTTCTGACTCACCCAGTGATTCCTCACTCCGGTTTCCTTTTCCTGCCATCTCTGCTTGTGTAAGCACGTCTCGGACTGTATTTACAAATCAAAATCAGAAAGCCTCAGATCTCTCTCACCCTGAGAACTTATCATCTAAAATCACAACCAGGAGGCCTAAATAAAGAGAAAAGAAGGAACAAAAGGAAGAAAAAGGAACGTTTTGGTCTCCCACTGCCCTTTCTCTTTCTATTAAAATACTTGTCCATCACGGTTATGAATCTTGAACCCTAATGAGTCGCCAAGCACTGCTGGTGTTTATTGCTGTGATATGAGACCTTTTTGTGTTATTTGTTAGGACTGGAGCTAAGTCATAGATTTACTGCTTTCCTCGTGACCGGTCTTAAAACGCGTGATTTAAGCTGTCAGAATGCAAATAACTCCAGATATCCTTGTAAATGGAGACACCAAGGAGGGTTTTATTGTTGGAAAGAGAATAGTGGATGACAAGTAATGCTGATAACAGTACAATGGACTCTATCCATAAAAGAAAATAGAAAGAGAAAAGAGACACCAAAAGAAGGAGGAAAAGAGGGGAGGGAGAAGTGTTAACAGCTAAATCTCTGGCCAAACTTAATTTGAAAATCCAGACAACCAGCCTCCCTAACTCTTACACCATCAGTGGTCTGTGAAGTTAAAGGCCCACTTTCCTGGCCTGTCTCTGGAATGTCTCCCCCCACCAGCTGACCTACAAATACTTTATATATAGAGAGAGAGGACCCCATGACCTCACAATGGGTCCAATCGATGGATTCTTGGCTGCACATCGGCCACTCTCAATGCTGAACCACCAGCCCGGTGCCCCCTAAGCCAAGGCTGCTCAGCCAATGTTTGTCAAGTGACCAAGTGAATGAAAGATGTGTCCTGTGCAGTTAACTGGCACTTGTGACTACGATCACGCTGGAGTCTTGACTGAGCCTGGCAAGGGAGATAATATTCCCATTTTACAGATGAGGTTAAAAGGCAGGGCCAAAGTTCCAGGGGGTCGTGGTGAAGGGAAGTGGGCTCCATCAACCTGCAGCCGGTTTGTACACCCTGCAATCAGCAGACATCCCATAGTGATGCCTTCTCAGCAGTAGAATGCAGGTTACGGACATCGGCTGGAACTTCAGAATATTCTGTCCCCTTCCTCTGATAGCAGCATCTTTCATGTTTGGAGGCTGGGGAGGCAGGGAGAAGGCAGCGCGGTCTCGATCGTCTTCCAGAGGGTCAGCCTCCCCTCCTTCTTGTCTCTGCTCAGTGCCCCTCAGCAGAGCTGTTCTTAACCTGACTGCACACTGGACTTACCTGGGAGCTTTAAAAAATACCACTGCCCTGGCCCTGGCCCAGAAAGTCTATAATTCAAAAGCACACCAGGACCGAGAAGAGCTGCCGCAGGGAGAGATGGTCACCTTCTGGGAAGAATGTTCCAGCTTCATAACCCCTGGGAAATACCGCCGTCTTGATGTTGGAGCTCTTGGACTTCAGTTCTGGAATCCGGGCCTCACCCCGGCCACCTGGTGATCTGTTTGAAATGACAGATGTCGTCCCCAGCGTCTGATCCAGTAGCTTGGGTGGACCCATGAAGCGGTGGCTTTGTTGAGACACACGTGGCTGGAGAGATCCAGGAACTGGGCTGGGTTCGGATGGAGAGAAGTGGCTCTCTTCAACTCTCCCTTCGGCTGTGTCCTCTTAACCACGAAGGACAGGAGTGCTAACGGCTGCTATTGGGGAGTAGGTGGTGCCAAATCACCTGCAGGCAGCCATTACTCTCTGTTAATGGGGGAAGGGCCTCCGGGGAGCCGCTGAGCCCAGGGTTGTATAGATGTATGTATGTGTGTGTGTGTGTGTGTGTGTGTGTGTGTGTATATATATATATATATATATATATATATATATAGATGTATATAGATGTCACTTCTCAGAGTTGGTCTGCCATCACTGAGGTAATGGTGGCCCCAGTGCAGGGCTGACCGCCATTCTGGATCTGCCGGGAACGCCTCCACCCCCAGTAGGTGCATTCGGATATAATTAGGCCAATGGGCACTGAACCCCACTGTGCGCCAGGCACTGCGCTGAGCCAGGGGGACAAATATGAGGGACCCTACCCCCATGAAGTGACCAACCAGGAGTAAACAAATGATGAGGCCACATGAGGAACGGACACTAAGCAGTGGGGGAGTAGGACCATGGGGGCTTCGTGGGAAATGTAGCCTTGGGGGAGTGTCTGGAGGAGGGAAGTTTTCTTAGGTAGACACTCAAATGGGGCAGAGTGACAGGGGTTGAGGAGACAGCGCTAAAGCCGCAGAGGCCTGATTACCAGGGCCCATGAAGCCAGGGTAGGGGTGTAAGCCATGATCTTAAGAACAGCAGAAAGGCTTTGAAGGGTTTAGCGGGTGGTTCAGAAATGGGGCCAGCAGGAGGGGGCTTCATCTGCCACTGGTCTGGGCTGAGACCTAGGCTTTTGAGTCCAGAGGCCAGGTGTAGACCCTGGCTGTGTCACTTCCTGTGGGGACTCCCTGGGCAAAGTCTCTACTCTCCTTGGTTCCCATTCCCGCTATTGTAAAATGGGGGTGAGGGTACCTGCCACATGAGGAGGGGGAGGGAGCGTGAAGTCTCACAATGCCTGTGAAACATTCAGCACAATGTCTGCCCCATGACAAGCTGCCAATAACTGTCAGCTCTTACAATTATTCTCCTGCAGCTCCTAACATAGTCCCAAACATATCTGATGTTTAGACTATATGAATGAATGAATGAATGAATGAATGAATGAAGTCCAGCCTCATTTTTTAAAAAATTTATTTATTTAGGGGTGCCTGGGTGGCTCAATTAGTTAAGCATCCGACTTCGGCTCAGGTCATGATCTCACAACTCGTGGGTTCAAGCCCTGCATCAGGCGCTGGGCTGACAGTTCAGACCCTGGAGCCTGCTTTGGATTCTGTGTCTCCCTCTCTCTCTCTGCCCCTCCCCCACTTGTGATCTGTCTCTCTCTCTCTCAAAAATTTTTTTAAGAGAGAGAACATGAGCAGGGGAGGGGCAGAGAGAGAAGGAGAAAATCCCAAGCAGGCTTTCTGTTAGCACAGAGCCAGACGTGGGGCTTGAACCCATGAACCATATGATCACGACCTGAGCCAAAAGCAAGAGTCAGATGCTTAACTAACTGAGCCACCCAAGTGCCCCGCTCTAGCCATATTTTATAAACATAGGACCTGAGAAGGTCAGGTCAATCAAATCTATGGCCCAGGGCAACACAGGTATCAAGGAACAATTTAAGACAGATTTGTACACTGAGCATGAAGGGCCAAAATAATAATGCAAAGCCCTCCAAAATACTGCAGTGCCTTCATCAAAGCTCTCTCAGGAGAGACACAGTAAAGCGATGGTCCGAACTGGAGTTGTCACTGAGTCTTACCATATTTCTGTTATTTTAAAGTTCTTGTATTAGTCAGTATAGGAGAAGCTTTGTGCATTAACAAAATAAGCCTAACATCTCAACAACTCAACACAACACAGATTTCATTCTAGTTCACAGTCTATATCCAGCACATGTAGGCAGGACCAGTGGAGGGACTGGATATATTTTCTCCATGCAGTCACTCAGGGATCCAGGTTGATGGGGGGCCTTCTCAACCATCCAGACAGGGGAAGGAGAGGCTGGGGGATGGTGCCTCCTTTTCGGTGCCTCGGCTTGGAAGTGATACACGCCGCTTCTCGTACATCATCAGCCAGACGGGGGCTGACAGCAAGGATGCTGCTGCCAGGAGCTGGGAAGGAAAAGGAGAACAGAAGATGGGTGCACAGGAGTAATATCCACCCCAGTTCTTAATCCCCCTTTATTTTCTAATGAGAACTTTTCCTCAAGACTCTAGAGCAGCTAGGTGGGTCAGATTCACAGAAATCTGACTTGAAACTGTCTATGCCTCCTCTTTTCTCCAAGGCAGGACCGTGATTCGCCTGTGTGACCTCTCTCTGTAGCTTGTAGAGACACAGGCAGAGAGCATTACAGATCTATGGTGGCCTTTGCTATACGTTTTATGCTTTGATTTTGTCCATGCTCGTGTTCATTATAAGGCTGCTATTCCTTTATTTAGCCAATTTGACGGCGACAAATCCAAGCCTGGATGGAGAGTAGGGGGTTAAATTAATCTTACAACAGTATCCTTGCTATTACAGGGGAGCTTGTAACATCAGTTGGGCTGATTTAACAAAATTTATAATGTATTCCACAGTTGATGGCTTGAGCCTAATTGAACACAAATTTATAATACCATCCAGTGTTGTAATTAAAATGTGGTAAAATTAGCCCATCAAATATTGTATATACACACACTCTCACAGAGCCATCAACGGCTTTGTTTTGTATACGGTCAATTACGTTTTCAAAGTGGAATCCTCAGAAGAATCCATCAGACATTTCGAGATGAAAAGAAACCAATTGAGGACTTAAGCCTGCTCTAAATTGACCAGGAAACACCCGGAAAATTGTTTTCAAACAATGAGAGAAATTAATTTTCCAATGCAGTGATTTTGGGGTGCAATTAGTCTCCCACGTTATTTGAATGACCACAGGATTAAAGAGACCCCGGTGGTGGCTCAGATGCATGAAAAGGGAGTTGTCTGTGTATCTCGGTCTAGAGTCCAGGCCATGCAGGAAAGAGAAGAAAAGACATCCGTCCCTGCCCCCCAAAAACCACGATGACCCTTAGAAGGCTGATCTGCTTCAAGGTGGATCATTGTGCGGGCTTCCTTACCTACAATGACTCTTTTTTATGTGACGACTTATTCTACCACAAGGGCATCTTCAGATCAAAAATTACATTTGAGTCTAGACATACTCTTTCCTTAAATATTTTAAGAGGAGAATAAAAGGAATGTGGGGACACAGTGCTAGTGATGGGGAAACCGTTCTCACCACCAGGGACTCGTGTTTGCATTTTTATTAGCCTTCTGCTGAGGTAGAGCGGCTGGGGCTCTGTCTTCAACTTGGAAAAAGCAGAGGAAGGGGTGGCCTAATAATGAGATGTCTTGGTTGCTCCTCTTATTTGGGGCATACACACTGATCTGCTCTGGGCAGCAGGGTGGGGTCCTCCACCTGAGCCAGTCCCATTCTCCCCTCACTGCCCCCTGGCGGTGTTGGGTTGAACTTGGCGTTAGCAGAAGGCAAGGGTAAGACCCCAACTTCAAGCTCAGGGTCTTTCAGTTTGGATCATCCGCTAGAACAACTCATGGGACTTGGGAAAGCACTGTACTTACTGGTACAGTTTTATTAGAACAAAGGGAGACAAAGGGCAAAGTCGGGCAGGAGCCCAAATTTGAAGCTTCTGCGGTCCTCTCCCCATCGGGTCCCAGACGGTGTTTCCCCCTCCCAGCTGTGATGTGTGACAATCGCTCAAAGAATATATTGCCAGTCGGGGAAGCTCTTGTGAGCATCAGTGTCCTGAGTTTTTATTGGGGTTTCACTGTATAGGGATGACTGAATCCCCTGGCCACGCGGCTGAGTCTCCAGCCCCCTCCCCTACCACAGGTCAGGCTAATAATACATGCCTGAAAGCCCCCAGGGCTCTAATCATGTGGTTGGTCTTTCCACGGTGGCCAGACTCCACCCTGAGCCATCCCCTAGACCTAAGCTATCTAGGAGTCTACCAGAGTCACCTCATTAGCATAAATGATCAGCTGTGGCCTGAGGGTCCCATGAATAACAAAGACCCTTCCATTACTTGGGAGATTCCCAGTGCTTAAAGGTTACCTGGCAGGAGCTAGGATCAAGGCCAGACCTCTTTTTGGGAGAAGTCAAATTCCTTAGACACAAGGTGACATTCCTCCCTGGGAGGAAAAACTAACTGTGCCTCGTCAGGTTTTACCTGTGGGCAGACTGAGCCAGAGATGCCCAGAGAGGCCAGGCTCTTCTCCCGGGGACGCCCGTGTTACCCAAATCACACACATATCGGATCACGTCTCTCCACCCTCACCCCTGGAGGTGCACCGGCCTCTCACTGTGCCGTCTTCTTTGTTTTTTTTTTGTTTTTTTTTTTTTTTTATTTTGAGAGAGAGAGAGTGCGAGCAGGAGAGGTGCAGAGAGAGGAGAGAGAGAATCTTAAGCAGCCACGTGGAGCTCGATCCCACAAACTGTGAGATCATGACCTGAGCCAAAACCAAGAGTCAGATGCTTAGCCAACCAAGCCACCCAGTGGCCCCTCACTGTGCCCTCTTCTTATAAGGACACCAGTCATGCTGGATTAGCATTCATCCTAATGACCTCATCTTGATTACATTGGCAAAGATCCTATTTTCAAATAAGGTCACATTCACAGGTACTGAGGTTGGCACTTAAACACATCCTTTTGGGGGGATGCAATCCAACTTGGAAGACAAAGAAGATTCTGGACATTTCTGTCTTGCTTATATCCTGTCCTGGATCCCCCTGCCCACCATCCCCAGCCCCACAAAAGTCCCTACTGGAAGGAGAGACGATGTCATTACCGGGCCCCACCGACACCGGGTGCACATGCTTACCAGATAGAACTTGCCCTGTGCCGGGAGCAAAGGGGGGCCCCGGTGCCCTCAGGGTCTCCCTGCTGGGCTGGGGGACCAGAGCCTCACGTCTGCAGTGGGGCCAGGCCGGGCATCCGGGGTCAATGCCCAAGCAGGGAGCCCACTGAAACAGCAGTGGGTGTCAGCATGGTGTGGGGCCACCCTCTCTGTTGTGGTTGGTACAGGGTTCCAGCCTCCACGGAGACGGTAAACACTCCAACCAGGGAGCCCACTAGTGACTTGTGCAAGACGCAGCAGGGTTGGCTGGGGGCTTCTCCAGGGAGGGGACATCGTGTCCAGGCTGGGCCTGAGAAGGGCCCTGCTTTCACAGGGAGAACAACTACCCTCATCTCCGGAAGCTGGTTCTTAATTACTTTAATCTTTGGGGCGCCTGGGTGGCGCAGTCGGTTAAGCGTCCGACTTCAGCCAGGTCACGATCTCGCGGTCTGTGAGTTCGAGCCCCGCGTCGGGCTCTGGGCTGATGGCTCAGAGCCTGGAGCCTGTTTCTGATTCTGTGTCTCCCTCTCTCTCTGCCCCTCCCCCGTTCATGCTCTGTCTCTCTCTGTCCCAAAAATAAATAAACGTTGAAAAAAAAAAATTTTTTTTTTAAAAATTACTTTAATCTTTCCCTCAGCTCTTTGCAGCTTTTCTTTTATCCAAGCAAGTCAGCCCCCGCCCCCCACTGCATCCTGGGAGCAGGTGGGGCAGGAAGTCTGTGCCAGGAGACTGTCCCTAACCTCCGCTGCTTGAGGGGAGGGTGGGAGGGCGTCATCCTATCCCCACAGTTAATCCTGAGGTCTGCTGTGACACGCCCGCTCCCGGAGCATCCTGGGGTCCCCCCACTCCCCGTGCACCCCGCAGCCATGCATTGGCTCGAGCTACTGTAACAACGCACCCTCACCCTGTGCAGCTTTGACAAGACAAGTTCACGGTCTCACAGTTCCGGAGGCGAAAGTCCCCACTCAAGGTGTCTTAGGGCTGTGAGGGACAGTTGTGTTCCAAGGCTTTCTCTAAGCTTCTGGAAGTTCCTGGCTTGTGGCGACATAAGTCCTAACCTCATGCGGTGTTGTGCGTGTTCAGGCATGTGTGCATGCGTGTGCCTGTGTCCACATGTCCCCCTCCCCTTTTTTTATTTTTTTATTTTTTTATTTTTTATTTTTTTTCCCCTCCCCTTTTTTTAAATGTATCTTTTTAAAAATGTTTATTTATTTTGAGGGGGGCGGGGCAGAGAGAGAGAGTGAGAGAGAGAATCCCAAGCGAGCTCTATGCTGTCAGTGAGGCTCGAACTCAGGGATGGTGAGATCGTGACCTGAGCCGAAATCAAGAGCCAGACACTTAACCGGCTGAGCCACCCGGGCACCCCCTACGTCCTCCTTTTTTTTTTTTTTTTTTTTTTAATTTTTTTTTTTCAACGTTTATTTATTTTTGGGACAGAGAGAGACAGAGCATGAACGGGGGAGGGGCAGAGAGAGAGGGAGACACAGAATCGGAAACAGGCTCCAGGCTCTGAGCCATCAGCCCAGAGCCCGACGCGGGGCTCGAACTCGTGGACCGCGAGATCGTGACCTGGCTGAAGTCGGACGCTTAACCGACTGCGCCACCCAGGCGCCCTACGTCCTCCTTTTTAAGAGGACATTGGTCATATTGGATTAGGGTCTATCCTAATGATGTCATTTTAACTCTGTAAAGACCCGATCTCCAAAACGAGGTCACATTCTGGTGTCCTGGGCGGTTTAGGATTTCAACATACGGATTTGGTGGGAGACGCGATTGAAGCCCTAACACGGCGGTATCCAGCCTGCATCGCAGCCTCACCCGGAGGCAGTCAGAGCCCTGCTGCTGTGAAGCCACTCCCACAGGGACCCTGTGTCCCTCCAGAGCGGTTCCACAGGACCCTGGGACCAGGGCTTTTATCGGGATATTGTTACAGATGGCACCTCTAAAAGCTGTGTTTTAATACCCTCTCAGCGGCCAGCCCTGCTCCCCGCGACCTCCCAGCCACAGCCTCATGTCATCACGGGCCCCACTGGCTGTTAGCACTGGGCGGGGAGGCGGGTGTCTGTAATCATCTGAGCTGCTGGGAATGGGGGGCAGTTATTTGGGGGACACATTGCAGGGGGTAGGCGCCAGGCGGCCAGCCTGCAGCCGAGCCCGGACGTGCCTGGACGCACGGCGGCAAGGCTTGAGATTCAACCAGAAATCAGGTCCCCGCCCTCAGCTGCGTGGATCTTCTCTTTCCCAGCCTTTTCTGCTGGTGATTTGGAAGCTTCCAGTGGAGATACCCTGCGGGCACTCCGTCCCAGGGGTGTGTCCCACCCTTATTCCTGCTCAAAATGCAAAATACACACGCAGCCAACCCTCACTTCTGCAGACGGCAGCTTGGATTGCACACCTGTTCCCAACACAGCCTGGAAGAGCGTTTCATTGCGTTCCTTCGACGCCCCACATTCAGTTATCTCTTGACAAACGGTGGGCTCATATCTAAATTAAAATAAACTAGACGGGAGTGCCTGGGCGGCTCAGTCAGTTAAGCAACCGACTTCAGCTCAGGTCATGATCTCGAGGTCTGTGAGTTTGAGCCCCGCACCAGGCCCTGTGCTGACAGCTTGGGGCCTGGAGCCTGCTTTGGAATCTGTGACTCCCTCTCTCTCCACCCCTCCCCTGCTCATGCTCTGTCTCTCTCTGTTTCTCAAAAAAATAAATGTTAAAAAAATTTTTTTTTTAAATAAATAAACTAGACCCCTTGTTTTTCATCAGAGGCAGATGGGCTCGTGCCTTTGAGTCGGGCTTCTTGGGCGCATCCGAAGGGCTCGTCAAGGTCACAGGGCCTGAGGACTTGCTGTGACAAGGGAACAAGTCATGTGGCATATCCCCCAATCTGACAGGTATGCGGATTGAGCCGAAAAACTCGGTCACAGAAAAAGAAACAGTAATGCCGGTGCTGGGTCAAGGGCAGCCTTGGGTCCCAGGGGACCCCGCCCAGCAGCTGTTCTGTGTTTGGGTGGGGGACGGGGCAGGGGGGGGGGGGGCCGAGGATGAACAATCAGAGTGCAAGGGACCCTGGAGTTAATGTCATAATCACCACAACTGTTATTGGTGGGGAGTTAGCTCCAGACCAAGTGCTGCGTATCCGTTCTCCTCTGATCTCACCATCTCCTTCCTCCTCCAGGACCCCCAGCGCCCAGGGCCCAAAGTCGCAGGGTGCCGTGTGGAATCCACACCCCTGACCCCGTTTGTGGGCGTGTCTGTTGGTGAGGCCGGAGCGTAGTGCTTGAAATCAGACCTGGAATCTGAGCCCGGCTGTGCCATCACTCACCGTGTGGCCGGGACTGACTCCCCTCTCAACCCCGACCTTCCCCGACCTTCGGGCTCCTGATCTGTGAGTGATCACTCCTTACCCGCTCCACTGCGTTAGAGGAGAAGACAGGCAGATGGGGCATGAGTCAGGTAGGAGGCGGGTGGAGAGGAGGCTGGACAGGTGAGTGTGGTGATTACAGTGGGGAGTGTGAACTTCATGCCACAGGTAATGGAGAGCCAGGGGAGGCCTGTGAGTTGAGGAAAGAGTGTTCTAGGATCATCACTGGGGCCAGACCGTGAAGGGGGTGGTGATGAGAAGGGATGGAGGGGAGGACCCGCTCTCCCCGGTGGGCCCGAAGGACACCTGCGGGGCCACAAGGCAGCAGCCCAGGGCTGGCTCTGAGGGCGCACGGGGAAGGGACAGCCAGGCCCCGGGCCAGGTGTGCCCCAGGTAGAGCTGAAGCTGGAAATCCATTTTCCCATCCAGACCCCTGTCGGTTATCCTGAGAGAAGCCAGATTCTGCCTGGGGTCTGGGGCTGTGTCAGGCACTCTGGGAGACACATTAGCCAGTCGGGAGGACTCTGAACCATCCCCAAACCCAGCCCTTCCCAACACTTGGCGAGACCCTGACCTGCCAGGCCGGTGTGGTGGGGAGGGCCCAGGAGTTCAGGCTCGATCTCGAGGCTGGCTCTGTTGGCCTGGAGCTGTGGCTCATCAGAAGAGAGGATGTTCCTTACAAGGCCTGGTCACAGACAGGAGTGTGGATCCAGATGCCCCCAGCGTCACCCCCCAGCCCCCGTTCACAGCTGGGTCTTGAACCTGGGTCCTCAGGCCAGCGTGGCCCGAGTGCAGCCCTCAGCTGGGTAGAGGTAGCTCGGGGCCGATTCAGTTTGATTGAACCAACACCACCTGCAGGCCTCAAAGCCCTCGGCTTCCCAGGGCTTCAAGCTGCACCCCGCCTTGCCCGTGGGTCTCCTCCACCACGAGGCCCCTTCAGCCGGGCCCGGCTCTTCTCCTTTGCAGGACCCGCCGTGACCTCGGCAGGTGGATTCTGTGAGGTCGTGGGTTTCGTGTGCGTAGATACACAGCCCCCCAGATAGAAACTGCTTCACGTGAACAGGGCCACCACTGCCACAGCCTTCAGCTGTGTCTCACACTGGAGGTGCCCCGGGATCTTGTCCCGTCTCTCTGGATCGAGTGTCCCTGCTTTGGGCCTGCCCCACGGCCCAGAGGGAGGCGGGGACACAGCAGGACGGTCCTGCCCCTCACTCCACTTCGCACTGGGAACACGACCCTGCCCCTCACCGGTGGCCCTCCGTCTGGGTGCCTCATTTCCCATCTTCACGGAGAGACCCTGTGTCAACTTGCTCAGGCCGCTGTAACAGAGTACCACAGGCCGGGGCCTTAAAAGGGAACTTACCGTCTCGCAGCTCTAGAAGCCCAACATCAAGGTGTCGGCAGGACTGGTTCCTTCTGAGGCCTCTCTACATCCCTTGAAGATGGCCGTGTCCTCCCCATGTCCTCACGTGGTTATCTGCCTGTGCACGTCTGTGTCCTGACCTCCTCTTCTTACAAGGACACCAGCCACGTTGGGTCAGGGCCACCAAATGGCCTCGTGTAACCTTACTCGCCTCTTTATTTTTTTATTGATTTTTAATGTCTATTTTTGAGAGTCAAAGAGGGACAGAGTACAAACGGGCGAGGGGCAGAGAGAGGGGGAGACACAGACTCCGAAGCAGGCTCCAGGCTCCGAGCTGTCAGCACAGAGCCCCACACGTGGCTTGAACTCACAGACCTCGAGATCATGACCTGAGCTGAAGTCAGACGCTTAACCGATTGAGCCACCGGGTACCCCAAACCTTACTCACGTCTTTAAAGGCCCTGTCTCTACTGGGGACCTCAATATATAAATTTTCAGGAGACGTGATTCAGCCCATAAAAGCCATCTCCTCAGAAGGGCCTTCTCTGACCAGCCCTGACCCCAGTCTCCCTCTCTGTCACATCCCCCAGGAGCACCCAGCGCTCCTGACAGACCCTGTGCCCCCCACTCTACCCAGCCCCCCACCAACCACGAGGACGGAGGCCTCTCAGGAGCAAGGGCTGTCTGGCAGGGGGTGGCCACTGTGCAGGGTGTCTCTGCCCCATGCAGGCTGTTGAAACAGGCCCTCCCGGTCCAGGGAAGGGCACTGGCATTCTCTAGAAGCTTCTGCATCTCGTGCCTGTGGTTTGGGAGGAGGAGGGGCTGCCCCATCATTTCTGGAAACAGAATTCGGTGGGGCGGGTGAGAAATAGCCTGTGGGCTCCAGCTCGCCTGCCTGCAGCCTGGCGGGCACGGGCAGCTCTTGCCCCCTCCGTCCCAAACCCACAAGGGGTGGGCGTCCCAGGGAGCCCGTGCTCCCCATGCCCCCTGCCTGCACCCGGGGCCCCCGCGTGCCAAGCCCTCTGCTCCAAGGGGCTACGCTTCCCAAACCCACTGCCTAATTAGTTTGCTCCCACCAACCCCTGACAGGCAGTGACGACAGGGCAGGAGACCTATTTGGTGGCAGATGTCACACGGCTCCCCAGCACGTCCCGGGCAGGAGCCCTGCACCTGCACACCTTCATTAAGCAAGTTAACTACTTGCCAACTTAAGGGCCTGATCAGGCCTTGTGCATGGAAAGCTTCGCACCCTCGCAGCCTTGGGGCATCCCTGACTCCCACATAGGACCCCGCTTGGGGCTCTTCTGAACATTCCAGAATCCCTGCTCATCATTTAGCGAAGAAACCTGGCCGCAGACTCACGGGCAGAATGAGCGAGGATATTCATAAAGCCCAAGGCACGAGGGAGGAAACAAGTATGTTATGAAAATGCTTTCAGCGACAAGCATACGTCGTTTGCCCCGGGGAAATAGTTCTTCTCATTTGCTTTGTACCTACTGTGTGCAGGTGGGGGTGGGATGCAGGGGACCCTGCGGTGTTTGCACTACGGCACAGGCACTTGCTGACCTGGCTTTGGCTCAGGACCCCAGACAACCCTCTGTCCATTCTTTAATCCCCCCTCTCCACAGCAGGCTCCTTCTATAATAAGGAAGTGTGAGGTCCCCACCCACAAAGCCACTCAATATTTCACAATTAACAAACTCTTTTGTGATGCCTGGGTGGCTCAGCCGGTAAAGTGTCTGGCTCTTGATTTCGGCTCAGATCATGATCCCATGGTTCGTGAGATCGAGCCCCACATTGGGTTCTGTGCTGACAGCATGGAGCCTGCCTGAGATTCTCTCTCTCTCTCTCTCTCTCTCTCTCTCTTTCTCTCTCTCTCTCTCTGCCCCTCCCCTGCTTGCTTGCTCTCTCTGCCTCTCAAAAAGTCAATTACAAATTCTTTTATATACTAGGTTATTGGAATCCTCTCTGAGAGATCCTGTGTCCACTTTACAGGTGAATAAACTCATGTGTAGAAGAGGTAAGTGTATTAGAACTCTTCCAGTGGCAAGTAACAGAAAGTATTCAGCTCAATTTGATTATGAAGTGCGGGGGTGGGGGGAAGAGTAATCTCTTGGGTCATACAAGTGAAGATTTAGGAATAGGGGTAATATTGGCTTCAGGTATAGTTGGATCCAGGTGTCAAAATGGGTCTTCAGTCATCTATCTATCCTCAGTTCTTGACTCCAGGCCCTCTGAGCTGGCCATATTCTCAGACAGACTCTGTCCTTACAGTGCAAAAGGACCAGCAGCTACTCCAGGCTTCTGTCCCACCAAGTGCATCACCATGCTGAGCAGGTCAAAGCGAGACAGGTACTGGGACCTACCTCCTGCCCTTGACACCTTGCTCAAGGATTCACAGAGACCATCCAAACCCCCTTCCTGGCCTGGGCTGGCTAAGCTTGCTGGCCCGGGCTCCCTTGGACCACCTTGCCCAATGGGGCAAGACATCAGACTCTGCTTCTCCAGAGTCCCTCCATCCTGCTGCCTGCTCTGTCTATACCAACACCTTTTCTCCGTGGCCCAGCCACTGTGCTCTGCTCTAAGTCATGCGCAGTTACCAGAGGGTCCCGGCCAGCTGGTGGTCTACAGGGGCCCATCTGAGGTGGAGGACCCTCCAGCTCACGGGTTATGTTCAACGGGCACCTCCATCTACAATAGCTCCCCAAACCCACCAGCTAGAAACCCTACGGTGCGTGGTGAGTGTTGGTCCACAGAACGGCCACCCAGAATGGAGCTCCATCCACGGTGGAGGGTGAACCAGCAGCCTCAGCAAGGGGCCACAGGAGTCATTAGGAGATGCTGCGGCCTGCAGTCAGGGACAGGGGACAGTCCCGCCTGCAGACCAACCACAACTTTAATGAGCTGGGCCCAGCTTCAGGGCCCCCCATTCCCAAGGCTACAAGATCTGGAAGACAGCAGCTGACACCACAGCTTCTGGAACTTCATTGCATTTTTCCGTCCCCTGAATCACCCAGAATTTGAAGACTCCAAGCTAGGCATGCACCAGAAACTCAACAGATGTTTGTGGAAGCTAAAACGTTTCTCATCCGTCTGCCTTGGCCCCATCTGTAACACTCACCCCTTCCTCCCTATTGCAATTTCCTGAGGGATCACCCCTCACCATCACGAGGCCAGTGGCTATAGCATAGGGAGGTTTGGCTGCTGTGGCTTGGGTAGAAGAATCTGCTTGGATTGCTCACCTAATTTCAGTTTTTTGTCAATAATATGGAAATATTAGTAGCCCTCTTTCCATTGCAAGTAAAAGAAACCCAAGCTCAAACATTACTTAAGCAGAAGGAAAAATGTGAGGATTCAAGTTACTAAAACATCCAGAGTGAGGACTTCAGGCACAGTCGGATCAAGGGGCACAAGCCTGGTGCTCAAGGCTCATTCTCTGGGCCACACTAGCCTCTGAGTTGGTTTTGTGTGGATGGGCTCCTTCTTCTGTGCCTGTGTTTGAATCTGCACTCCCCTAACACAGATCCCGAGACAGATATTTGAGTGAAAATCTTTTATTTGGGAGTTTTGGGAGGTAGGAAGTGAGACAGGGAAGGGAAACACTCAGCATAGTACATTGCTAAGCAAATTGCCCCTACGGGCACCTGGAGGTTAAGCCCACTGAGGAAGCCAGGGAGACTGTTCAGCACGTGCCCCAGGGTCGTTCTGCCTGAGGGGCGAGGGAGCTGGGCTGTTTGCCCACCATTGCGCATCCGGCCATCCAGTTAACTCCTGGCACCTGGTGAGCTCACTCCCCAGCCGGGGAAAGCTCTGAGGCACGGACCCGTAGGAAGCAATGCCTGGGGTTTGCTCCGTTTGGACCAACCGATTCTTGTTCCGGCCTCTGGGCCAATCACTCTGGCTAGCACTGATTGGCCGAGAGGGTCACGTGTCCCGGCCGCCGCGGAATCTGCTCAACGTCCTGTTGGGTCACGTGCTCACGCCAGAACTTGGCACACGCGGGCTGAGCCTGTATCGCGTGTTCGCCAGGCCTCCTGCTGGTCCGCCCCAAACCATACGGCCGAAGACGAGGGGAGGAAAAGGGGGTGTTATAACCAGGAAAAAAGGGACCGGTAGCTGAGTAGGGGGAGACCACAGACCTCACCCCCAGAGACCCATTGGGTCGTTTGAGAATCAAGGACAGTCAGTTGCAGAGTGTGGAGGGCAAAGCTCGGCACCTGACGCGCACCTGGGGCTCGTCTAAGCCAGCGACCCCCACGCCCCCACGGGGTCCGCGGATGTGCCGCCCTAAGCCTGCCGCTTCGGTTCCCCTTTTTCGGGGCTTTCTTTTTTCTTCCGCTAGATTTTTGCATTTTTCTGAAGTCTCGGACTTTGTTTTTTTATATATATACAGAAAATAAAATGGGGAAAAAATTTTTTTTAAGCTGCAAGTCGGAGCTCCCAGTGCCTGCTGCCTTCCCCGACCCTCGCATCAGCTTTGCGAGAGTGCTCGCTCCCCAGACGGCAGAGGCAGCCATCGGGTCGGGGGCCAGGCCTCGGCAGCGGCAGGCGACGGTGATGGGGGGGCAGCCGGCCCCATTAAGTCAGCACAACCCGCCCGGGCGTGGGCGAGCAGAGTCCTCGGACTTGGCCCTCGTCAAGGGAACCGTGCAAGCAGCCGGCTAAATTCTACGGCCTCGTGGCTCAAACACAGGCTCATCACAGGCTCTCCTAAGGTCTAGCTGGGGCTTCCTGGCATTATGTTTTCATCCGGGACACGCTTATTGAGTACCTGCTACCTGCCAGGCACCGTCCTAGGCACGGGGGACACAGCAGTGAACGGAGAAGCCCAAACCCCTGGCTTGGTGGAGCGGACATTCTAGCAGGGATAACTAATTGTAAAGGTAACGATTAGGTGAGTTGGATGGTGTGTTAGGAGATAGTAAATGCTATTTAAAACTAGATGAAGGTAATAGGGACCTGGAGAATGGGAGCGGGGTGGGGGTGGGGTCTTAAGGGGGTGGGCCAGAGTGGACCTCCTTGAAAAGGTGAAGCGCCATCAGAGATTTGAAGGAGAAGGGAAACGAGCCGCTGGATGTCCCAGAGACCAGGGTCCACCAGTGAGGACAGCCAGCGCAAAGGGCCTGGGGTCACGCATGCCTCGTGTGTTCCAGCAGCAAGGAGACTAGTCGCAGATGGGGCTTAGGCAAAGAGGACAGAGGTTGGAAGTGGGGTCCTGCCCGCCCTTGTAAGAACTTCCCTCTGTGAGGTGAGCCTTCAGAGGGTTTGGACAGAAAAGGGAGGGGAAGAGGCAGGGCCCCACCTGGTGCTTTCCCTCTGGCTGCCTGCTGAGTTTAGATTGCGGGGACAGAGGTGGACTTGGGAAATGCAAATGCAGCTGAGGAGGACGGCTGGGAACCGGGTGGGAGCAGAGCAGGGTGGATTCTGGATACATTTGGAAGGACAGATTAGGCAGGGGGTGTGAACAAGGAAAGGAAGTCAGGCAGGTCTCCAGGGATGGGGCCTGAGTGTGGAGTGGCTGGAGAGGCTGTTACCTAGGTGGAGACATCCTTCAGCAGGGCTCGGGCTGGTGCAGGGAGGTGCTGGGAACTCAGTTTGGGGCTGGAAAATTTCAGACACCCAAGTGAAAATGTCAAAAAGGCGATTGTGCGTGTGGGTCTGCAGGTGTCAGAGGGATGCGTTCGGGGGCCATTGAGGGAGTGCAGCGGAGGGAGAGGTCCAAAGCCCAAACCCTGGGGCCTGGTTAGGACTTAGGGAGTGATAGAGAAACCTGCCTGCAGGGTAGGAAGGCAGTCCAGGAAGCCAGGGGGAGAAATTCTCCCAGGGGCTTGGACTGAGCTCACAGAGCTCCAGCGGCGTCTGGAGGGGCCGAGTTTTGAGTTTTCGAGAGGAAGGGAGCCCAGGAAGGTCGTGCCGCACAGCCGAGCAGGCAGATGGGCCACTGGAGCAGGGGGTGGGGTGGGGAGAGCTTTCTCGGCCGCAGCAATGCCGGCACCTCCCTGCGTCTACACCACCGCGGGAGTAGAAAGAAAGGGCGCATTCCTGATGCAAGTCGTGCCTTCCCCGCTCACATCCCCGGGGGCTTTTACCAAATTCAGAAGGAATCCAGGCGGCCCACAAGCTACCAACGGCCACCCCCAGACAGATGTCACCACTTTCCCGCCCGTGACTCCTTCAGGCTGATGCAGGGCCTGGCAACCCGTTCCTGCCCCCTCCCTCCCCCTCCCTGGCTGAATAAGTTAGGCACTATTCTAAGTTCAAACTAAATAAAGCAGTTTAGAGTGACTAATTCTTTGTGAAATGTATGCTCCCCAACGTCTTTGCTGCTACCAATGCCGGGCACCATTTATCACCCTGATTTCAGCTGTGTGGATTCTGGAAGGAGCTCCCAGGCTGAGGTGGCCTCATTTCCAGCAGCAGGGCAACCTCACCTGAGTCCCCCACCCCTTCGTCTTCCTCCCCACCCGGGGCAGGGCTGTAGGAGCGACTCGGGTCTGCAGTAAATAGGGGCGGGTTTGTAAGAGATGCCATCACCCATGTGGCCATTCGCAAGGCCACCTCAGGACTTCACAGTTGGAGAGGATGGAAGGAAGGTGCTGGGCTAGGCTGGGCCAGAGACCGTTTCTTAGAGAAGATGTGACACAAACAGGACCCCGAGGGCCAGGGGCTTCGGAAAGGTGACCGGAAGCTCTGGGGGCGCCTGCTGAAGGGCTTGGAGTGAGCAAACACGTGGAGGAGGGTCTAGAAGAACATGAGTGGAGCATGGAGGGGAGGGAAGGCCCTTCCTCCCCCAGGCCCCATCCTTGCCTGTTCAAACCTGCCCCTGATCCTCAGGCAGAGCCCTCTCTCCCCGCTCTGGACTCCCAGCCCCTCAACCTTCCCTGACCCCAGCCCAGTGGGGTCATCTGTGTCCAGACTGGCCTTCCCCTAGACTGGACACTCCTTGCTGTGTTGAAGTCCAGGAGGAGGGGCATCCAAGAGAGAGAGAGGGAGCAGCCAGTGCAAAGGCCCCGAGGTCCAGCATGCCTCCATGTGTGCAAACAGCAAGGAGACCAGTAGCCAGAGAAGTAGCATCCCAGGTCTGGTCCATAGGCTGGTGCAGGGTAGGAGCCTTCAGGATGACAGGTGAATGAATGGAGGGAGGGGAGGATAGAGAGATACGCGCGTGTCCGGTGGACAGCCTCCATCCGGGTTTTACCGCAGTTATGTTATGGTCTGGTCCTGAAACGTGCCTGTTTCGGTGTGCCGTGAGCGTGGGGGTGGTTGCGGAGTCCCGTCTTCGTCTTGCTGGGACCATGCAAAGCCGTCGGGAGCTGGATATCAGGACCCCGATGATGAACCCAGGCTGGTGGCACCTGTCTGCCTGGAACACAGGCACGCCTCATGCCCATTGTGGGAGCCTCCCTCTTCTGTGTAAGATGCGGGGCTGGCTGAGGTGTCTGGAGTGGAGACAGGAAGAGAGGCCTCGGACAACCTAGCTCTTGTAAACAGCGCTGTGGGCTGGAGTGGGTTTCCTTCTAGATGCAACTGGGGATGACAGGAACCTCCCTGGAGACCCCAGAAAATTCTGAGTCACCTTAGGGAAGGCACTAGAAGCAGGGACAGGGGCCTGGGAGCCCTGAAATCCTCGGCATCTGGCTCCGAGTTGGAGCAAAAAGCCGAACGTGGACCCTCCTCCACCCTGTCGGAGGAGTGAGGGCTGCAGGTGTGGACCCTGGAGGCTTCCACTCAACTGATGTTTGGTGCTGCTTTTTTTTTCCTCCAGGAGTCAAGTCCAGGGGCCAACTCAGAGGGGAGGCCTTGACTCCTGAGGGATCATCTTAGTAAACAAACATGTATGTACTAGGTACACCCCACGGGTCTGATTGTTACTTCTCATAACCTTGGAGGCAGCAACCCATTTCCATCTTAAAAGTGGGAAAGAGGCCCAGAGAGGTTGTGTGACTAGCCAAAGGTCACAGAGCACATGAGTGACTGAGTTGGGATCCAAACCAAGATTATCTGGCTCCCAGGGGACTCTACCGACCCACTGCTTGATATCAGTCTGAATCCTGGTCTCAAGGAATGGAGGTTTTGAGGTTGGAGAAAGCATTCGATTTTCACCTTGAAGGAATGATTCTCCCATCCCCAGAGTTCAAAGGGGCCTCGGTTATTCTTTCTACTGTCAGATTTCCCAGAAAATCAAAGGCACTAAATTTATTGTGTTTAACACGACTTCTCAAGCATCCCAATAATGGCTCTGATTTATAGCCAACGCGTTGTTTTAACCACATTACAAATGATAAAAATCAGTCCTGCAAATACACCTCAAGAGAAACCGTATTAAAGGAAGAAAAGAAGCAGTGAGATTAGATGTTGCATTAAAAGATAGAGTGATGGATTAAGGCCCAAAGTGTAAATTTAGTGAGACTCGCCAGAAAAAGTTGGAGGGGCAGTAAATCCAAAGTGACAATCTCTGTGCGGTGTACCAATATTTGTCACTTTTATTATAGTTTGTTCAGAAGTTGTAGATGGGTCATTATTTTTTTTTAAAAAAAAAAGCACAACAAAGTTCAATAAAGCTTAGAAATGAAAGCTGCTTTTGCTTCAGATACAACCTAAAACCTCAAATCCAACCCACTGTGTCTGATCACAGAATATTACATAATGGAAGTTTCTTCCTGTGATGTCCAGAAAACATTCCAACCCCAGAAAATGTGGGGAAGGCTCTTGGAGGATCCCAGGTCATAGCCGGAAGGCAGGGAAAGACAGTGCCCACATCTAGAAAGTGGCAGAACCCCACCCCCACCCATGCCCTCATTAACGGCAATAACAATGACAATATCAGAGGGTCTGACATTTCTCCCTGTCGCTCACTCAAGGGGCTTCTGAGAGCCATCTCTTTGTCCTTTCTGGTCCAAGCTGACCCATCCATCAACCAAAGTGGGTGTGATCAGTCCTTGGAGCGCCAGGTGGCTTTGTAGGCACCTCTATTCTAGCCGCTCCCTCTGCCTGTTGTGACTTGTTTCACCTACTTCGCTTCTTTCCTTACCCCCTCCTTTTTAGAAGCCCCCACTGTCTCGGGGCACCTGGGCGGCTCGGTGGGATAAGCGTCCGACTCTTGGTTTCGGCTCAGGTCATGATCGCATGGGTGGTGGGTTCAAGCCCCACATTGGGCTCTGTGCTCATGGCGTAGAGCCTGATTGGGCTTCTGTCTCTCTGCCCCTCCCCACTTGCGCTGTCTCTGTCTCTCTCAAAGTAACATAAATAAACTTTAAAAAAAGAAACCCCACTGTCTCAACGAGGTCTACTCTGAGCACTGTCTTTTAAATGCTCTGTTTATTGAGGTGTGATCTGCAGGCAGTGAGAGGCATAGAGCTTAAGTGTGTAATTCAATGAGTTTTGACAAATACATCCAGGTAAACACCACCCAAGCCTAGATATGGAACAATGACCATCATCCTTCTTTAAAACTTCAAATTGTTTCCCCTTCTCCATCCCCCGCTGCTTGATATTTTTCTTTTCCCATGATACCCATCACCTTCTAATTCACTTACTGATTTTTATGTGTACTTATTTATTTACCCATTCTATTTTTTACCCATTTACAATATTACTGCGTATGGTCTTTTTCACCAAAATAATGTAAGCACCACAAGGGCGGAAATGGTTCTCCCTCTTGTTCACAGATCCCAAGAGCCTAGAATAGGCCTGGGACATAGTAGGTGCTCAGTAAATATATTTGGAATAAATGAATGAATCCCCACTTCATAGATGAGGACAGTGAGTAAATTGCTGAAGAGAACACCATGAGTTGGTAAAGGAGTAAGAAAGTGAACTCAGGTGGTCTGGCTCCAGGGTACCAAGGGTGGTCAGTGTCTCATGATGCCTCTCAAGAATGAGAAGATCCACCAGGTTAGGCTCACCCAATAGTCCACCCAATAGGCCCAATAGTCCTGCCTTTCCCAAGGCTTCCAGTCACCATCTTGCTTCAGCCTGCACTCATGAGTCTCCTGTTCTTTGTGACCAGCTCATCGGGCAAAACAGAACATCCACTGATGGTAGAGACTGGCCTGTGTGCACTCGTGCTCTGGACTGTGAGCTCATCAACAGTGGGGGCCATGTTTGGGTCACACTGAGGTCCATGTGCCCACATAGTGACCTCCCAAGGTATAGACCAAAAACGCCTATTGAAAATAGGTGGATAGATAAATGGATGGGTAGATGGATGGGTGGATGGATGGACAATTGAATAAGCAACAACATAAATACATAACTGTACTTCCCAGAAAATCTTCTGGAATCACAGAGTATATCACCAAGGATGGAGACATATTAAGACAGTGAAGGTTAGGTGGAGACAGACTTGAAAAGCAGCTGGCATTTGTTTTGGGGAGATCTGCTGCCCAGATTCCAAGGCCCTCATTCCACCCAAAGGCTGATTTGCTTGGATGGAGTGAAGTGAAAATACACAAGCAATTGGATAGGACAAATGCACACTACAGTGTGGACAACCTCCAGACCTCATGGCTTTCCCACTCAATTTAAAGATGAGTTTATAATCTGGAGGAATCTCAAGCATGATTAGGAAAAGGATTATTTGGGGATAAGAGACAACCTCCTAGTCCCAGCCCCAATGCCTTACTCATACATGTCATGTAGGTAGCTTCCCACTCTGCCTTCTATTTTAGGGGAACTCTGATCACCTCCAAATCCTTCCCCCGAGCCCTGTCCTCCCAGTAGACTCAGAGGAAACTGTTTCCCCTAAGGGTGTAACTTTGAGTATGTTTCTGTTCCCCAGAATTCAAGCTTCTGTCAGTTCTGTCGAAAGAGGTTCTTTGTTGTCATATTTTTAAAGAACTCTAGAATTGCTCCACCAAAGTTTCAAGAGCCCAAGACCCAGACCTGCTTATCAGATGTTATTAGGACCTAGCAGAATCCTGTGGACATGGGAGGGGAGAGGAGACAGACTTGGAGATCTAGCCAAAAAGCCATTCCTTCTCTTTCTTTCCTTCCCCTATAGATTGGCACATGGCCAGCGTGAGGACAGTCACGTGGGGGTTCCCCCATGGACCATACCTCCAGCATTCATACTTTTGTACGGTTTTCTCCCACTCTGGGCTTGGCCATGTGACCTGCTATGGCCAACGGATGTAAGGGAGCTTGACACAAGCAGATTCCTGAAAGGGCATATGCAGATTAGGGCTTGTGCTCTTGAAAGATTCCCTCTTAAAACTCTAACACCTTGCTGGGGAGACCATGCTGGGGTGAGAGGTGTGCTCAGCCAACCTTCAGCTGTTCCAGCCATCCCAGCCGAAGTGCCAGGCATATGGGTGAAGCCATCTGGAAATTCTCAACCCCAACTGAGCCCCCAAGTGACCGCAGCTACACAAGGAACACCAGATGAGACCAGCAGAAGAAACTTCCAGCTGAGCCCAGTCCAGTTAACAGAGTAAATACATGGTTGTCGTTTTAAGCCATCAGCTTGTAGAGTGGTTTGTTATACAGTGTGGTGGATTAAAATATGTCCATAAGTTTTTTGTTACTCCCCCCCCCCCCCCCGCCCCACCACCAAAAGGAGCCTAACTCTCCTCTGCTTGTGTGTGGACTGGACTTGGTGACTCACTTCTAACGAATAGCATTAGGAAGTTCTTGTGTGTGACTTCCAAAACTAAGTGATTAAAGGCATTGCTGCTTCCTTCCCCGCCCCCTTCTCCCCGTCTGTCTCTCAGACAACTGACTTTGAGGAAAGCTAGCCACCATGTCATGAAGACACTCAAGCAGCTCTAGGGAGTGGTCCACACGTGCGGAACTGAGGCCTCCTGCCAACGGCCGTGTTGAGTGCGCCATCTTGGAAGCAGATCCTCCAGTCCCAGTTGAGCTTTCAGAAGACAGCAGACCCCACCAACACCTTGACTGCAACCCACAAGAGACCCTGAGCCAAAACCATTCATCTAAGCCACTCCCAGATTCCCGGCTCTTGGAAATCGAGTGAGATAACAAATGTTCATTATGTTAAGCTGGTAAGTTTTGGGGTGATTTGTTATGCAGCAGTAGATAATTAGCACACCCAGCAAGAGATAACTGAAATAGCTGGTGTGCTCTGGTACCATGCCAGAGGTTGTCAACGTTCTAGACTGTGACATGGCATATGGCCTCTCCTCCAAGCTTCCCGAGTGTTGCTTGTCCTGGCTACTCCCCTGGAACCCCCAAACCTTCTCTTGATTTCCCAGTTATAAGGGGGTCATCTCTGGCCTGGCAGGGGTCCTACAGAACCCTGGAGCCTCCTCTGGCATATGGCCATGTCTATCCACAGACACCAAACCCCAATTCATGGTGATGTCAACTATTTTGATGCCCCCCTCACTCACTCATTCTAGGGGTTAGCAGAGAGTTGTCATGGCTGTCTTCATCATGGCTGTCTTCACGAGGGAGACCTGTGGTGTCTCCCTCCCTATCTCTCTACTGTTGCTCAGAGGGAACAGCCGACAGGGTGGTTTGGGGGAGGATGTTTTCCCAGGACGTCTCCCTAAGGAACAGGGTCTCTTGTGCAAGAACCAGAAGGCTGTTTGACTCCCACCTCTTCTGGAGCCCCTCACCCTGCCTAATACAAGCAAAAAACATCTTGCAGACAAATGCATATACATCTCTCTGCTTTCCATCCCTCCCTTTGATGGATTTTCCTATCAGTAGAGGGATGCCATCAGAGCATCACAGAATGAAGCTCTTATGTAAATCTGCCCCTTAGGACTCCCCCTCCCATAATCAGGCATTTCATACATTGCTGGTAGGAGTACACAATGGTACAACCCTCCCATGGAGGGAAATCTGATCATAGCTAACAAAACTTCATGCATTTTCCCCCAAACCAGCAATCCCAGTTTCTGGAATCGACCCTGAAGATACACTTCCAATGATACTACACAGATATACTGGTAAGTGATGACAGCATTATCTGTAATAAACACACATACATCAGAGAGTGGCTGAAAAGCCTGTGGTACATTCGCATAATGGATACTATGCACTTGTTGGAAAAAATGAAGATCTCTGTATCTTGATATGGAGTGGTTTCCAGGATACACTGCTAAGTGGAAACAGCAAAGTATAAAAAGTATTTACTGTGTGGTTGTTGTTTGTATAGGAAAGAAAGGAAATATATCTATATCGGCTAATTTAATATATATATATATATTATATTAATATATATATATATATTAATCAGCTCTATATATTGACTAATATCGGCTAATTTTTGCAAACAGAAACATCAGACAGTAACCTCAAAATTAATGAAATTGGCTACCCCAAGGGGGCTGGGGTACTTCTCTGACTATACCTTTTTTATACAGTTTTCACTTTGGTATCCAAAATGAACTCAACAAGGTTGGAGGGAAATGCCCCCAAATAATTAAGAACATAAAAACAACAACAACAACAACAACAACAACAACAAACCAACAAAAAACGAACCATACTATATATGAAACTGATGACATAACCATATAGAGAACTTTTTACAAAAAATAGTTAATCCAGGAGCACCTGGGTGACTCAGTTGGTCAAGCATCCGACCCTTGATTTTGGTTCGGGTCATGATCTCGCGGTTCTTGGGATCGAGACTTGCATTGGGCTCTGAACTGAGTGTGGAGACTGCTTGAGATTCTCTCTCTCTCTCTCTCTCTCTCTCTCTCTCTCTCTCTTTCTCTCCCTCTGCTCCTCTCCCCCATTCATGTTCTCTCTCTCTCTCTCTCAAAATTAAAAAAATTTAAAAAAATAAATAAAAATAGTTAACCCAAAGTTAAAAAAAAATTTTTTTAATGTTTATTTCTTTTTGAGAGAGGGAGAGAGAGAGACAGAGCATGAGTAGGTGAGGGACAGAGAGAGAGGAAGACCCAGAACCCGAAGCAGGCTCCAGGCTCTGAGCTGTCAGCACAGAGCCCAACGTGGGGCTCGAACCCATGAACCTCGTGATCACGACCTGAGCCAAAGTCAGATGCTTAACCAACTGAGCCACCCAGGCGCCCCTCACCCAAAGTTTTTTTTAAATCCCCTCAAGCTTTCTTAGTTGGCAAGTCTCAGCCACAATAGGTGTTCAATAAATGCTTTCTGAAGTGAGTGAGTGAATGAATGAGTGGATGGGTGGATGGATAGGTCAAGGAAAAAGGCAGGGAGCTGGGTGTTTTATTTTCCCCTTAGCCCAGATGTCTCTGGGCCGGTCACAATTTATGTAATGTAAGGTCTTCGTATTGCAAAAATGAGCCGCAGGCTGTTTCCATGGCCCTCTATGACATCTCATGCTCCCCAACACGATTCTGAAATCCCACTCTTGCTGGCTTCCTCCTGTTCCTGGTTCTGCCCACCCCCCACTTCCTTACCAATCTCCCAGGGGAGATGCTTCTTCATAAAACGATTGCTATTTCATTTGTTTGCTGGGACTGCCATAACCAAGAACCACAACTTAGGCAGCTTAACAGAAACGTATTGTCTCTAGGTCCTGGAGGCCTGGGGGGTCCAAGATCAAGGTGTTGGCAAGGTTGGCCCCTTCTTTGGGATCTCCTTGGTTTGTAGACGGCTGTCTTCTTCCTGTCTCACATTGTCCTCCCTCTGTATGCGTCTTTGTGTCCAAATTTCCCCTTTTATAAGGATGCCGGTCGTATTGGATTAGAGCCCACCCTGATGATGTCATCTTAACTTGATCATCTGCAAACAGCCTATTTCCAAATAAGGTCACAATCACAGGTACTGGAGGTTAGGACGTAAATATCTTCTGGAAGGATATAATTTAACTCACAACACTTGCAGATGACCGTGACCTGGACAAAGGCATTGCTGGTGACCAGCAGGACTACTATACGGATTAATTATTAATACATATAAAACATCAACAACAGAGGGGGGGGACATAGCAAGTACATGACTGTTTATGACGATGACAATGATGATGATTACATACTGAGACATGGCCTCCGCTCTCACGCATACTCTAAGGGCTCACCAATGAGCAGATGACACCCCAGTGAGCCACCTGCCAGTCATTTTCTGTCCTACCCTCAATGACTGGCCGCTTGACAGGTTCACCAGGCCCGTGGCCCAAAGTGACAGGTCTGGTTCTGTGTGTTCAGGCTCAGAGGAAGCCCAAACCACTTACAGAGAAATGTGAATCTGAGAAGGAAAACTAATACCGGAGGGACCAGGGCTATCTCACATTCCCAATGCCAATCGCCTTGACACTCTGTTGTAGATGTGATCAGAAAAGTTTCAACTCTCCAGAGTCTCCCCTAATGTTCATAACTGTACACAGGATTTAGCATCAAGAAGATGCCCAAGGAGCAGGCAGGTTTGTGCTGCGTTGGCAGACAGCAGGGTCTAAGGATCAGAAAGGCCGGCCGGCACTGCCCACCGGCCCACGCGGCCGGGAGGTCTGCCTAGGACAGCCTAGGAGGAGGGCTGGGGAGGAGAGGCCCCTTTCTGGCCCCGTATCACACAGACCTGCGACCACCTTTGCAGGGAACTCAGGCTGGTGTCTGTCCGGCTCTGCCCCGGGGTGTTGCCCTGGCTCCACAGTTCCCTCGGGGTTGGAGAGCCTAGACCACCCCTCCTCTTTCCCCTCGTCAAATACTAAGCAATTATGTCAAAAGGATGCTGAAACAGGAGGCCGCCCTGGCGGGGCTGGGAGGTGGGGGTTGGGGGGTGGGGGTGGGAGGCGGGGCCGCAGCTCTCGGCTTAGTTCAAGGCACAGGGTCCCATGTGCTGCCAGATGACAGAATGCATTTGTGCATGAAAAGAGAAGCCTCAGAACAAAAGACGGAGAACAACACATGCCCCGCTCTTGGCCTTGGTGATGCTTGACATTTCTGGGAAATGAATTTAGCGCAAAAACCAACAATTCAAAACCTTGTGCCAAGTAGCTGATGCGAATAGAACCAGTGGGGGAAGGAATAACGTGAAGATGAAGCAGGTCCCAAAATAGCTGTCGTTTGCTGCTGCGTCCCCATGGGCGGAGGGAGGCAGGCTGTCAAGGGAGCTGTGTATGAAAGCAGGAAAAGAGGTGGGAGTGAGGGCCCGGCTATTGAGGGAAAGAGTGTACGTGTATGGGTGGTGGGGCTTGGCGGGGGGCGGGGGGGGGTGGATATTCTGCTTTATTCAGATTCTCGGTCTATAAACTCCCATCAAACTGTCCAAACCCAAATTCCAATTCCCCCGAGGGCCTGGCCGCTTACCGAGCCGTGGCCGTCGTGTCCCAAGGCCCTTCCTACTCAACATGTCCCAGAAGGACTTATTCTCTCATTGCCTGCCCCCAACACACCCCAAACTCGCTCCTCCCCACCGCTCCCCATCTCAGGGCGAAGGGGGGTTGTTTTCCCCTCGCCTTCCCCCCATCCAAACTGCCTCTGTATCTTCCATGTAGAGACGGCCTTGGGCCGTGTGAATGGGTACAGGCTTGAGAGCCAGACTGCCAGTGTTCTGGGTTCAAATCCCACTCTCCCACTTACTAGCTACGTGACCTTGAGCAAGTTTGTTTCAGGGTCCCCTTCCATAAAATGGTAATGACAACAGTACCTGTTTTCTATGGCAGGTAGGAAATCTCAATGACTTAGAACTTGTAACAGGACAGAGCTGTCCACATTAAATACTCAAGAATGTTGGGGCGCCTGGGTGGCGCAGTTGGTTAAGCGTCCGACTTCGGCCGGGTCACGATCTCGCGGTCCCTGAGTTCGAGCCCCGCGCCGGGCTCTGGGCTGATGGCTCAGAGCCTGGAGCCTGTTTCCGATTCTGTGTCTCCCTCTCTCTCTGCCCCTCCCCCATTCATGCTCTGTCTCTGTCCCAAAAATAAATAAACGTTGAAAAAAAATTTTTTTTTAAAATAATAATAAATAAATAAATACTCAAGAATGTTGACTCTTATTATCTCTGTCATTAGTATATCCTTGCTCTCAAATATGCCCCATTTCCCTGTCCCCACCGTCCCTTCCTGAAATCTTCTCTGCCCTCTCAATCTTCTTCCCACCTCCCCCTGCCCCTGGGGCATTCAGGGTGATGGTCAGCCAGGAGGGCTGGCTCCTGGGCAGGGCCAACGCTATTCCTCATCTCAGAGGTTGAAGGGACAGCCCTGTCCCTCCCCTTAAGACCACTCCCGTCCTTCCTGGCCCCTAGCTACTCTTACCTTGGAGGCTGTAGAGTGTTGAATAGCATGTTCTCCAAAATTCACATCCACCCAGAACCTCAGATCATGTGATCTTATTTGAAAATAGGGTCTTTGCAGATGTCATTGAGCTCATTTGAGGTCATGCTAGATTAGGGTGGGTCCTGAATCCGATGGCTGGTGTCCTTATAAGAAGAGGACATGACACAGAAAAAAGTACACACAGAGAAGGTGGCCGTGCAAAGACACAGACAGAGACCAATCAGAGTGAAGCAGCCAACACAAACATGCCAAGGATGGCGGGAAACCACCAGAAGCTGGAAGAGGCAAGGGGGGAGACCCCCTAGAGACTGGAGGGAGCGTGGCCCTCCCAACACCTTGATTTTGGAACACTGACCTCCGGAAGTGTGGGAGAATACGTTTCTATTGTTTTATGCCATCTGGTTTGTGGTAACTGGTTACGGTGGCCTCAGGAAACAGCACCTACGTGTCCCGTGCTCCTCATTCAGTACCCCTGACAAGCAGCCACCTGGGAGTCAACCTGCATCCCTGCTGACCAGCAGCCAGGATGTGACATTTTGTAGGTTTATTTTATTTTATTTTATTTTATTTTATTTTATTTTATTTTATTTTATTTTATAGAAAGAGAGAGCTAGCACGAGGGAGAGGGGCAGAGGCTGGGGGAGAGAGAGAGGGGCAGAGGCGGGGGGAGAGAGAGAATCTCAAGCCGACACCGGCTCAATCCCACGACCCTGGGATTGTGACCTGAGCTGAAGTCGGACACTCAACTGACTGAGCACCAGGTGCCTCTATTTTTTTTTTTTTTTTGACATTTTGTAGATGTTTAATTAAATTGGTATTGATTTGGATTTTGCAATTTCTTTTCCATATTGCACAGCCAGCGATAGCTTTTCCCGGTTTCAAATGTTTTCTTAGTCTTTGAAAAGCCTCAGCACAAAGGCCCTGTGCTTACATGACCTGGTAGGTGGAGCACCCCCACCCTGATGCCTCCTTTCCGGACTTGGAGATGCCCCCGGGGACGATGCGAACCCTGCCCGGCCGCCACTCGCTGCCTGCCCTTGGTCAGAGAAAGCGGGCCCACTCCTGCACGGCCAGGGACCAGCCTCAACGCCTCCCCCGTCGGGGCTATGGAGGGGGCAGGCGTCCACTCTCTCCCCACTCCCTGGGGCTCCTCCAGTTGGACCCCTACAGAGCCAGGCAGAGGTTTGGCTGACGGGCAGTGGGTCACCGGTGGGCGGAGACCCTCCCTAACATTCCTGGCCTCCTCCAAGCCTCTGAACTGTCTTAGAGATCGAGAGAAAAGGTCAATGCCTGACCTTGGGGAGAGCCCCCCTCTTGCCCTGCCCTTCCTTCGTGGATTGCACCCCTGCCCTTTGCTTCCCGTGGCTCCCTCTCTGCCGGTCTCCCGTGTGCCTGTCCCCCACCTGGAAGGCGCCTTCCTACTTTTGCGCCACCCAACGCTGACTGTGTCCACAAGATTCTTGGGGGGCCTCGAGCCACATCCCGCCCTGAGCCTCGGTCTCTTCCTGTGATGAAGCAGGAGCACAGAGTGCGGGTGAGCATGAGAGAGGGTGCCTGTCTCT